>NC_134689.1:61325872-61925872 GCF_050947455.1 Rhinoderma darwinii
AATGGGGGGTTACTGTTAGCCTTTTTACTGGCTAATGCTAAGCCCTGCCTTACTATGTACACCGTCAAGCAGACAGCGGCCATTACAAAGGAGGTAATATAATTTTAAAAAACAAAGACATAAGAATTTTTTTTTATTGAAATAAAAACTCCCCCACACAACACACTTTCACCATTTTATTTAAAAAAACAACAAAAAAAACTTACATTATCGAAGTAGTCCAACTAATGTATGACTAAATGGTCCAGTCGAACCTAGCAAAAAAATAAAAGTTAGCAGTATTAAAAATATAAAACCTATACTTTTTTATACTCCCCTGCACCACAATAGAAACTAGAGTTCAAGGAAAAATAATTTCCCTTCATGAAACTCTGCTTCCTGTCAACTGAAAAGTCATCTGCCAGAGGGAAAAATGTTTCCCCATTGTGGAGTACAAGAAAGTCTAATTCCCAGGTGGGGCTTTCTTGTACTCATCGGGAAACATTTTTCCTTCTGACAGATGATTTTTCCGTTGACAGGTGACAGAGTTCAATAGGGGGGGGGGAGGTGTTAGGGGGAGGAGGGGGGAAAATATGGTCTGTTCACAGTTTGTGTTTTTTCCACTCCTGCCCTAGATTTCATTCCTATATCCGCCCCTGTGTGCAGAATATCACAAGTTCACAACAGGGCTTGCAGCGGAGAAGCGCGCGCCCCTGTGGACCACGATACAGAGAGCGCGTCTAACGAGTGAGTATGGCAACTCTGCACCTCTCCTCAGCCTCCACATGTTATTGGATGAGAGGAGGAGAAGGGCGGACTGTGGCTGATAACATTCACTCCTGGTATATATTTATATGTGCGGTATATTCACTGCTGCTATATATGGATCTGTGCGGTATATACACTGCTGGTACATATTTATTTATAGGTTGTGTGCGGTTTATTTTTTGCTTTGCTACTGTTCCATATGCCTTTTTACGTACGATTTTTTTTTGTGTGCATGGGGGGGGGGCGCCATTTCCATTTTCGCCTCAGGCAGCAGAAAAGCTAGAATCGGCCCTGGGAGGTGGGAATCTGTGAGCTCACTAGAGCGTGTGTGTCTACACCAAATTTGCAGCATAAAGCAATGTGGTTGCTTTACCACGTTGCAATGCTGCAATTTTGGGAATTGCTCCCCCTAGTGACCAGCACATGGAAATTTTATAAATTAGAATCTAATTTATAATATTTCCTGACTTGTGAAATTATTTTATACACATTTCCTATAATAATTCGAACCTCCACTTTACTTTCCCATCTATTGCCGCTATACTATATATTTCATATTATATTATTATATATACAAGCATAAGTTATGGTGCTTTACACATTTCCATCTTTGTCTCATTGATCGCTGTGCTGTAGTTTCCTCTATGGTATTTTATTGTTATACTTATTGGCCTAGATATTTAATGTACGTCATTATGTACCTGTTTCTATGCCACTAATATAGATCCGGTGGGGCTAGTTTATTCTCTTGGCTGCTTCTTTCTAACATTGTATACTTCTCCCTTGGATGATATTTTGCCGATATTCATTTAAATGTCCGCTTTGGTTCCCTCGGTTACCATGGACGCTTTTTGGGTCCAGTTCCTGATTGGTGCTTCTACGAGAGGGGGGTAGGCGCGGCTCACGAACGTCAGACAAGACGTCTCATATGGTGATTGGTGGCCAGCCCCAATGATGCCGATTCGGTGGGCGTGACCATGTATTTTTAGACTCTGTGTTCTTCCGGCGTGTGTGTGGCCAGATACCAGTGTCTTTCACGCCGGGAGACACGATAATATTCACCAATATTTTGCTCATAAACCGGTGCCTGTCAGAAAGTAATGAACAAAAACTGCCCAGTTATATTGAGCTCAATTCCTGTCTGTGACCCCTGATGATACACCCTTTAATTAATCTGGATGTTGAAAAGCGTAGGGACACATAGTGTTTGACATTTAGACAATTTAGGGACACATAGTGTTCGATATTCAGATAATTTAGTGGCAATTTCTGAATTCAAATATTTTTCTACTGGAGCAGGGTATGTGCTAACTTTATGAATATTGAGACTCTGCTCTTTTTCATCCTGTGCTCTAGTAAATCTGAGTGAATTGCTTTAGCCTGATACTAGTAATTTTGGCAAATAGCCCATTTTTAAGGTTAACTTAGTAAATATTTCACTTTAATCATTCTTTCAGACAGTATCTTTGTCAATTCTTTGGTGCGTAAAATGCTCCAAATGTTCCCACAGTTAGCGGGAGTCCTAATTATGCGCCAAAAAACATGCAAAACGCGCGCACAAAACACGCGAAAAATGCCAGCATTTTAAAAAGGGACAAGACAGAAGTCTGCTGTAGGAACGTTTTTTTATTTTTTAATATTACGAACTTAATTATTATTATTTTTTTCAGGATCCGCTGGACCATTTGGACTACATCCATCTATGTCTTTTTGTTTTCTTAAAAAAATAAAATGGTTATGAAGTGTTGTGTGTGGGAGTTTTTGTTTTTCAATAAAAAATTATTTTGCATGGGTGTATTTACATAGTTTGGTTTTGGCACGTTTTCGCCGTGTGGCCAAAAACCGAATTAAAAAAATTGACGTAAAAACGCATGCATTTTTCTATGTGCTTTTCGGCCACGCAAGAAAAACGCGGCAAAACCACACTGTGTGTATACACACAAAATCTTATGCAAGGACCACGAGCAAAAAACGCCACGAAAAACGCTTGGAAACCCACGGGTTTTTTCTGCCTCCCATTAATTTCAATAGGGGGTCAGAGGCGGAAGCTGTGTCAAGAAAGGATATGCTGCTTTTTTTCCCTGGAGTGGCCAAATCCGCCCCGGGAAGAAGACGCCTCTGCATCACATTGAAATCAATGCGGGGCAATTTCAGTGGTTTTATGGCGCTGATTCCTATGGCGGATTCCGCACCAAAAATCTGTGTGAACAGGGATGTGTTTGTTTTTTAATACTTTATTAGCACCTTAGTAATGGCAGTTGTGTGTTTGACGATGTCCACTACTAAGGAGGGGCTTATTGCTAGCCAGTAAAAAGCCTAGCACTAACACCCCCCCATTATTTTTATTTTTTTCAACTTCTTTTTATTGAACATTTTTTCCAAACAATTAAGTTTGTGGGGAAAACAGAAGGAAAGAAGGGTATGGGAACAATGTCATACAATCAGCAGTCCAGAGGATCAGTTAGATTTCCAGTAAACACAAATTACACATCATCATGAAATTGACGTAACTGGCCAAGCAGGATAAATAGATGGGGGGGGGGGGCGGGGAAGGGAGAGAAGTGGGGGAAAGAAAGGAAAACTAAATAACTTTCAATTTTTTGTCTCGCTGTGCTTATGAAGGAAACAATGCAGATGAAACACTCACAATTGTTGAAAGTTGTAAGCAATTCCCCACCCCAGCGAATTTGAAAAAAAAAAACATAAATCAGGGATGAAGGCGTCCGCGGGAACCAGCCCACCGCACACATCCACCCCAACAGAACCCATCATATCTATACGGGGGCAGGGGAACCCCCCCATTACTACCTCAGTACCCACTGCCACCAGGGGTATCGGGAAGCCGTGGTAATCCAAGTAGGATGGGGTTGATAGCTTTGGACAAGACATAGAAAGAAATCAACTCAGAATGAAGGACTTCGATCTGTAGCCTCAGTGGTTTGGTGATAGACAGAATCGGGTCATACAGAGGTTGTCCATCTACAGGGGTGACCGGCAAGGGTTTCTCTAGAGGAACTTTGGTCAAATGGAGATGATCAAGTAAGTCCTGCTGGATAAAATTTGTAGCCACTCTGGAATCCAAGTGCGCAGGCACACATTTTAATTCTTCACTGGTGATAATTGACACGGGAATAGAGAATTTGGGAGAGAATTTAGTAGTGGCGAGTGATTCACCTAGGTTGGTCTCTCCAATCAAACCAAGGTGCTGGAGTTTCCCGGCTTTTGAGGGCATTGGCACACGAAATGTCCCTTGTTGCCACAGTACAGAAACAATCCAGTTGATCATCTGCTTTGCCGTTTCTGGTTGGACAATCTCTAAAGCTGTAGTAGGACAGGGTAGTAGCGGCCTTTGAAATTTCGGTGCCAGTCGACAAGGTCTCCTCTCCCGATGGACTTCCAGAATGCGCTCCTGGATCCGCATATCACTACGCCGCCAGTGTACGGAAGGAGATAGCGTACTCCCCTACAGTTGACTCCCCTTGTTTGAGGGTTAGCAGTGAAGCAGCTGCAGAGGATGATTGACCCGGGTCCTCAAACACTCTACAGAAAGTCTCTAGAAACAGGGATAGATCAGAGAATTCCAGGCCCTCTCGTTCCAAGATGGAGTTCGCCCATGACAGGGCTTTGCCAGCGAGGACAGAAATAATAAATCCTACCTTAGCTTCATCTCTCTCTCTCCCTCCCTCTTTGTTCCTCTTTCTTTCTTTTCTTTTTCTTTCTTTCTTTCTTTCTTTCTTTCTTTTCTTTTCTTTTCTTTCTGCCTTCCTCTCCACTGCGTATGCGCCGACTACGTCACACTATGCACAGTAAGATGCCCTCATTGCTCCAAAATGTTAATTTGCATATTAAGAATAAACTCATATTTCTGCAATGGAGCCACGCATCTGAAAAAGGAACACATCATTATAATCAGATGATACACTATCTTACTTTGCTGCTGCTTTTATAGGGCAATTTCTGGTGACAGAATCCATTTAATACATCAATTAATATACTGAATTGGTTTCATAATATTCAGAGATTCTCTAGTGACTGGCATAGTGCAAAGGCATTTGACACTGTCCCTCGTAGACGTCTAATGGGTAAAATAAGGTCTATTGGTTTAGAAAGTATAGTTTGTAATTGGATTGAAAATTGGATCAAGGACCGTATCCAGAGAGTTGTGGTCAATGATTCCTACTCCGAATGGTCACCAGTTATAAGTGGTGTACCCCAGGGTTCAGCGCTGGTACCACTATTATTCAACTTATTTATTATGATATAGAGGATGGGATTAAGAATACTGTTTCTAGTAGACTACGCTATTGTTTTAATGAAAAAAACAGAAACTTTACGGAACGGAAACAAACTGAAACCAACTGAAACGGAGAGGTTTAATGGAACCGATGAATGGAACCTGAACGGTGATGTGAACAGGCCCTTAGATCATTTCCTAGAACTAAAAAATATCAGCTCCTATGTCAAAGTGTAGAATTCTTGTTTCATTTCTTCTCTTTCTCCCATCACTTGGTTAAACTTTTTTCGACCGTACTAAGTATGTAACTACACCATAATGCAGCCCAGAAACTAGGGGCACATTGTGTTACCCAATATTGGCTATAGAACTCACAGCGTCCATGTTTAATATGGGAGAAAGATGCCCAAAAGTATAAAAAAAGAACAGGCAATGCAAATTATTATTAGATAATATAATATTACTGATATAGACGTTATTTACAAATCTCTCCCCACTTCCTCACAGGATTATACCCACTGCAGTGCACTAATAAGGCCAGGGCTACACGGTGATAAGAAAATCGCCATGTTGCTTTCAAAAATACAGCTAACTATTGCCTATGTGGTTGCGTTGCGACCTAACACGAGAGCAGGGCGTCCATCACAAAAATTACAAACTTGCTGAATGTTGGGTTGCAAGTTGCATGCGAAATGGCTTTCTATAGACAGCAATGTAAATAGTGTGTGATTGTGCTTTCCGTGAAATTAGCGTTTACATGGTCATGACAAATAAATTGCGTCCCCAAAAAATTGTGCAATTTGATGTCGTCGTGTAGCCCCAGCCTAAGGCTGGACTCACACGAGCGTGGCGTTTTTGCGCACGCAAAAACGCTGCGTTTTGCCTACGCAAAAGCCACTTAACAGCTCCGTGTGGCAGCATCATATGATCCCCGGCTGCGTGCTTTTCGCGCAGCCGCCATCATTATGATACTCCATTTGGATGTTTGTAAACAGAAAAGCACGTGGTGCTTTTCTGTTTTCATTCATCCTTTTGACAGCTGTTGCGCGAATCACGCAGTTCGCACGGAAGTGCTTCCGTGCGGCATGCGTGGTTTTCACGCACCCATTGACTTCAATGGGTGCGTGATGCGCGAAAAACGCCCAAAGAACGGACATGTCGTGACTTGGACGCAGCGGACCAATCCTGCTAAATATCACGCACATGTTTGCACGGCCCCATAGACTAATATAGGTCCGTGCGACGCGCGTGAAATTCACACGCGTTGCACGGACGTATATTGCGTTCGTCTGAATAAGTCCTAAGAGTGCAACAAGATGGAAGCGCTGCTTAACTAGAACAGGGGTATTAATCAAACGCTGAGTAACATTTTAGGGCACTTTGAGACTCCCTTCCTTGAGCCGTCCAGACTGTTAGCGGAACAGGGTGTAAAATACAATGCTGAAGTTGGTTAAATAAACTTGGGCCAATAATCTAAGAGGTTATTCACATGGAGAGTTTTTTGTAGACAGAAAAAAATCTGCCTCAAAATTCCTTTAGGGTATGTGCACACACACTAATTACGTCCGTATTTGACGGACGTATTTCGGCCGCAAGTCCCGGACCGAACACAGTGCAGGGAGCCGGGCTCCTATCATCATAGTTATGTACGATGCTAGGAGTCCCTGCCTCTCTGCAGGACAACTGTCCCGTACTGTAATCATGTTTTCAGTACGGGACAGCAGTTCCACGGAGTAGCAGGGACTCCTAGCATCGTACATAAGGATACTGTACCTAAATGGAGGACACCAAACGGTTCCCTAGAGAATTCATGGTTAATGGCCCATCACAATAATGTGCGGACACTGTCGGGAACCGAGCCTCAGGCCCAAACTAAGCATGGCGGTACCGGTGGACCCACTGGATATACAACAAAACCTATAACTAGGAGTCTGACACACGAGAATTGGGTTAAAAGATATGAAAGTTTATTGAGACAAATTAAAAATACAAATAATCACATGTATACAATTAGTAGAGATGTGAACCACAGGAAACAATGGACAGCCAGAACAAATATCTCACAGAACAACGCTGTGCAGACAAACTGAGCACACCTGTGTTAAATAACAGTCATAGTGGTGTACAAACAGCTAATCATGGGACACTTGGTAGGTGCTGGGAGACGAATGCAACAAAGGTATATAGATGTTGGTAATTAATCTGCACAGTATGTCTCAAGCAGTAATGAATCACAGTTACAAAAAGAACACATGCAGCGAGTGACCGAAGATCAAAAATACATAATAATGAACTGTGCAAATGTGCACATGTCTCTTACCCATGACAGGATGCAAATGCAAATGACTGGCGTCCACCCAGACGCGCGTTTCGGCCCGGAAGCCTTCGTCTGGGGGTGGTGTCAGAGCCCACTCTCCAGCCTTTTAAGGTAGTCCCCCTCCAATCCCCAAGTTTGAAGAAGTACGTCAAACCCATCAAAAACAGCTGTAGAAATCAGCTGTGAGCACAGCATCGCGGGCCGGCCTGTTAGCATCCAGGTCACCGACCCGGAAGCAGAAGGTGCAGACAACACCAATCCCACATCAGAGTCAGAGACAGGACGCCAAGGGCCGGGTCGCGGTGCCGCGCATGCGCACAGCATAGAGAAAACCCGTATGAAGAATTCTGCAAACAGTGTGCACTGCCACCACCAGGGGCACATTTGACATTAAGCAGAAAAGGTACAAAGAGAATGCCCATAAGAAAATGAGGTATCTGTCCCTAACCTTTCCCTACATTATTATGATGACACAACAGGGGACCAACAATGAACAGAAGTAGGGTATATATGATGTTGTGTTTGGAGTAGATGAATAAGAAAGAATAAATAAAAGAAACAGCAGGATGAATGAATAAATAAATAACACCCCACCGCAATTGTAATAGTACAGCGCTGCGCATCGTTAATGCATACATCACCAGCATAACAAACAAGTACATATATGCAAACACGCCAGCATACACAATTATTTGCTGAGTACACAATTATTTACTGAATAGCGGGTCTATTCACACGCAAGATCATTAAATAAATAGCAATGTAACAATAAATCGATTCAATATGAAAAACAACACACTATACAAGGATATATACATGGTCAATTGAATTAATGTGTATTATATATAGATGAAAAATTATTATAAATCTATACGATTCTATGCATATAACCATATATTCAAAAATATGCATATAAGTGCAAATACATCCCTATAAACAATGTGTTGGTATACTCTTCTATGTCCATTATCCACATTTTGCTTGTGAGTGTAACCAGCAATGTAAAACAGGTGATGTGTACAATAAAAGTAGCAATAGATAATGCACCCAACTATACAAAAATACATATGCAATACTAAATACATGTTTATATGGGCACATGTGCTGCATAAACAACAATTATTAAAAATAATTGTTGAAAGTAAACAGTACTCAATGGTGCCAGAAGAACCAATATTGTAAACTGTAAAGTGCCAATATATAGTAACACCAGACAAATGGTGAAAAAATCTATATATATATATAAAAATTCAATGATGTATATGTACACCTATATCCATCAAACAATGTCAATGCACCTACATGTGTAAATACATCGAACAGAGATAGTCTTTATTAAACATGATCCTTATTAGATTCCAACATAAATTACAAAAATAAATAAATATATATATATGTTATAAATTATAAAACAAAAGTATAATGGAATGAACAATACAGTGTATATGTGTTGCAATAATATCCTAGTGCCAGTGAAAAAAATATATAAATGGAAAACAAGATTTACAAGTGAATTACGGTGACCCCAATGATCACAAAAACCGTGCAGGTGAAGCAAAAAAGAAAAGAACAACTGGATTATAAGTGATAAAAGAATCAATCTGACCATAAATAATGTCAATGTATGTGTAAAAACTAGTTAGATGAGAGTGAATAATGTGCAAGAATAAAAAATATATTATTTATATATTATGTATATGTATATAGGAGATTGTGTAACAAACACATAAAACCGTACGTGGTGAAGGAATCTATAAATGGGTGTGAGTAATGGATACATAAAAGCATGAATAATGAATCAATATGTTAATACATAGATGCAGATAACTAATAAAGAGAAGACGTGTACATTACATGTCAGCTGAACAATAAATATATGTTTATGTGTTTCGTCACAGGTCATAAAGTATTGTATTGAAAGCAACAACAGCGCATACATAAATCCATGCTAAACACCCTGTATCAAAGTGCAATGTCGAACGACGCAAGATGTATGGTACACTCTATAACCGCTATTGGACGTGTCACTGAGGTGGTGAGGGGGGAGGAAGTTGTCACAGGCTCTGGAGGTCAATCAGATGGTAGATTACAGCAAATACACCATATAGAAATGGCAAACTAGAAAAGCTGAAAAACAAACATGTGTTAAAAAGCGTTAAAAAATGGCTATTGCTGTACACAAAACACATTGATTAAAAACAACAACACCATGAGAGATCCTAACACCCATTACAGGAAAGCTGCAAACCCCAAGGTTTCATTTAAGCCCATTGGTTGGATAGTTTTGAGTTTCCAAATCCACTTAGCTTCTACTCGTAGTAATTTTTGCATAAGAGAGCCACCTCTCAAATCCAGCTCTACGTGATCAATGCCTTTAATTTTAAGCTCTTTAGATGCACAATTATGGTAAAGAAAAAAGTGCCGTGGCAGGGTTTTCAGAAGCTCAATGTTGTCAAGGGCCGTGCCCCTCGCTGCCTCAATACTGTTGACATGTTCTCTTGTTCTTGTTTTAAGTGCCCTAGTGGTAAGACCAATATAAATTTTTGGACAGGGACAACATGCATAATAGACTACCCCGTTCGTATTACAATCAATGGGCCAGGTAATCTTATATGTTGTCTCTCCCTTTGAATCCACAAAGTCATCACCCCTGACAATGTTTGGACAAGCTATACATCGACCACATGGACGGCAGCCCCATCGTGGTTTTGACGCACCAAAGATAGGTTTAGTCATTTGTGGTCGATGGTAGCTTTGAACAAGTGTGTCCCGAAGATTCCTGGCTCTCCTTGATGCCACTGCCGGTTTAGTGGGCAAAATTTCGGCTAAAATGCCATCCGTTTGTAAAACGGACCAGTGCTTAGACAAACACTTACGCATTTCCCCCCATTTGTTATGATAGGTAGTAACATACCTTATTTTAAACTCATCTGGTTTCTTAATGGCCGGGTGGAGTAGTTGAGTTCGCGTAGATCTGCGTGCTCTCTCATATGCTCTATTGATGCATCTCTTGGTATAACCTCGATCCAAGAAGCGTTGTTTAAGATCAGATGCCTGTTTCTCAAAGTCCTCACTGGTTGAGCATAATCTTCTAATTCTTAGGAACTGACCGATTGGAATAGATTCAATCATATGTCTGGGGTGTGAAGAGGAAGCATGTAAATATGCATTGACTGATGTGTCTTTACGATGCACGTCAGTCTGAACAGAGCCCACATCATCCCGTTTGATTAATATATCTAAAAAGTCAATGGCCATGCGGCTGACCTTCCATGTCAGTCGAATGTTAAAGTCATTGACGTTCAGTTCACCCATAAAGAGTTCAAATTCATCTTGTGTGCCCTGCCAGATGATGAAAATGTCGTCAATGAATCTGGTCCAAAGGACCACTTGACTCACCGACGGCAACCGGTCCGATAGGAAAAGGTCCCTCTCCCACAGCCCCAGGAATAGGTTGGCATATGAGGGTGCGCAAGCTGCCCCCATCGCCGTACCCTGGAGCTGTAGGTAGAAGGAACCGTTAAAGGTGAAAAAATTGTGTGTAAGCACAAATTCCATGAGGGTGAGAATGAACTGGGCCATGATGGGCTCAATATCAGTCATCCCCAAGAAATATGACACCGCCTGTAATCCATCCTGATGTCTGATGTTCGTGTACAACGATTCTACATCACAGGTGGCAAAAAACATGTTGGGTTCGAGTTGAACCCCCTCCAGTTTTTTGAGAAGGTCCGCCGAATCTCTCAGATACGATGGCAATGTCTCCACTATTGGTTTCAGGGTTGCGTCAATATACTTACTGACATTGTCGCAGATGTTCTTCCTCCCAGAGATGATGGGGCGACCTGGTGGTAATTTGGGATTTTTGTGTATCTTCGGCAGAAGATATAAGTTTGCTGCCACCGGATCCTGTACCATGAGACATTCTGCAAGAGCGGTAGGTATAGTACCAGCATTGACAGCCACACTCAAGATGTTAGAGAGTGAGGTACTGAATGAGGAGAGAGGGTTAAAGGTCAGTTTCTTATAACAAGTGATGTTCCTTAACTGCCGATACGCCTCCTTTTCATACATGTCTCTCGGCCATATGACAATATTGCCCCCCTTGTCGGCTGGTTTGTACACAATATCTTTAATGGCTCGTAATCTTTTCAGGCTACTTCGTTCAACCCCAGTCAGATTGTCATGACTAATACAAGGGGAAATCTTCTCTAGATCTTTAGAGACCAGTTTGACAAATAAGTCAACTGCCGGGCATATAGTAAATGGGGGAAATTTACTAGATCGTTTCCGAATGGCCTGCGGAATCATACCTGGAGTGGGGTTCTCCTGTTCATTGAGTAGTTGTTGTAAAGCCTGAAGTGCCTCTCTTTCCTCTGGTGTGTTGAACATATTGTCATCCTTCTTGTGGAACCATCTCTTGAAAATCAGGCCCCTGGCAAAGAGGTGCAAATCCTTCACTGCTGTGAAAGCATCAAAATGAGATGAGGGCGCGAATGTCAACCCCCTTGATAGTATTCCAATGTCAACAGGCGACAAATGGTGGCTAGACAAATTGATTACCTTCATGCGTTGATTGTTGAAGGTCTGATTACGCCAAATTTCGCCTCTCTGTCTGGTCATAGGATCAAAATCATGATGTTGCATGCGTCGCTCATCTGTACGAAACCTCTGCCGTCCCCTTTTGTTGGACGTATGTTGTCTGCTGTAATCAATGCCACTTCTTGTTCTACCTTTCAACATGTCTTCCTCGGGTTCTGACATAGAACTCGCAGAGGAAGCTGATGGAGATCTACTAATAACACCCCGGGCCTGTCTGGCATATTGCCACTTATACATCCGATTTGTTAATTTGTCATTAAGATCACGCTGGAACTTGCGACTCTTAATTTCTGTTATATTTTTCTCCCATTTGTCCATTTCTGAGTCAAGATGTTGAATAGTGGTTTTCCACTCATCATCACTCAATTTGGATTGTAATTGGGCTTGTAAGACTTCAATTTCACTATCCAAGAGTGCTAAGGACTGTTTATCTAGACCTATTAATAGTTCCATAAAGGTCTGGGATGATGACCTACAGTTCTCCTCCCAGTGTTTAATGAAACTATCGTCTAGTGTATTAAGGGACGGAAATACTTGAATCCGAAGACCCCTGGGTATAAGGCCCCTTTGTATGTACTTTTCCAAAAACGCCTTATTCCACCAGGTCTTGGTGCGCTTATGAAACAATGATTTCAGGTTGTTTTTAATGGCAGCTAAATTCCCATGGATGTCAGGATCTCCCACTGTAGGTTCATCTCTAAAGACCGTATCTATTTTGGTCAACCAGGCCTTTTCCCTGGCCTTGAAGTCCATGCTGGTGGACCTCCCAGAATCTGCAAAAAGAAACAGAAGAAATGCCAATACTGTACCTAAATGGAGGACACCAAACGGTTCCCTAGAGAATTCATGGTTAATGGCCCATCACAATAATGTGCGGACACTGTCGGGAACCGAGCCTCAGGCCCAAACTAAGCATGGCGGTACCGGTGGACCCACTGGATATACAACAAAACCTATAACTAGGAGTCTGACACACGAGAATTGGGTTAAAAGATATGAAAGTTTATTGAGACAAATTAAAAATACAAATAATCACATGTATAAAATTAGTAGAGATGTGAACCACAGGAAACAATGGACAGCCAGAACAAATATCTCACAGAACAACGCTGTGCAGACAAACTGAGCACACCTGTGTTAAATAACAGTCATAGTGGTGTACAAACAGCTAATCATGGGACACTTGGTAGGTGCTGGGAGACGAATGCAACAAAGGTATATAGATGTTGGTAATTAATCTGCACAGTATGTCTCAAGCAGTAATGAATCACAGTTACAAAAAGAACACATGCAGCGAGTGACCGAAGATCAAAAATACATAATAATGAACTGTGCAAATGTGCACATGTCTCTTACCCATGACAGGATGCAAATGCAAATGACTGGCGTCCACCCCTAAGGGGTGGACGCCAGTCATTTGCATTTGCATCCTGTCATGGGTAAGAGACATGTGCACATTTGCACAGTTCATTATTATGTATTTTTGATCTTCGGTCACTCGCTGCATGTGTTCTTTTTGTAACTGTGATTCATTACTGCTTGAGACATACTGTGCAGATTAATTACCAACATCTATATACCTTTGTTGCATTCGTCTCCCAGCACCTACCAAGTGTCCCATGATTAGCTGTTTGTACACCACTATGACTGTTATTTAACACAGGTGTGCTCAGTTTGTCTGCACAGCGTTGTTCTGTGAGATATTTGTTCTGGCTGTCCATTGTTTCCTGTGGTTCACATCTCTACTAATTTTATACATGTGATTATTTGTATTTTTAATTTGTCTCAATAAACTTTCATATCTTTTAACCCAATTCTCGTGTGTCAGACTCCTAGTTATAGGTTTTATCGTACATAAGGAGCCCGGCTCCCTGCACTGTGGTCGGTCCGGTACTTGCGGCCGAAATACGTCCGTCAATTACGGACGTAATTAGTGTGTGTGCACATACCCTTAGGGTATGTGCACACGATAGCTGCCTTTTACGTCTGAAATTACAGACTGTTTTCAGGAGAAAACAGCTCAGTCGTTTCAGCCGTAATTGCTCCTCCTCGCATTAAGCGAGGCGTCTTTGACGGACGTAAATTTGAGCTGTTCTTCATTGAATTCAATGAAAAACGGCTCCAATTACGTCCAAAGAAGTGTCCTGTACTTCTTTGACGAGGCAGTCATTTTACGCTCCGTCTCTTAAAACAACGGCGTAAAAAGACGCCCTGTATGAACTAAATGCTGTTTTTTTCCATTGATTTCAATAGGCAGATGTTTGTAGGCGTTTAGCTTCCGTTTTTTCAGGCGTTTTTCGAGGCGTAAACGCCCCGAAATACGCCTGAAAACACTGCGTGTGAACATACCCTAAGGGTATGTTCACACGTACACGTCCGTTATGGCTGAAATTACGGAGCTGTTTTCAGGAGAAAACAGCTCCTGAATTTCAGACGTAATGGCATGTGCAGGCGTTTTTCACAGCGTCCATTACGGATGTGATTGGAGCTGTTTTTCTATGGAGTCAGTGGAAAATGGCTCCAATTACGTCCCAAGAAGTGACATGCACTTCTTTGACGCGGGCGTCTGTTTTACGCGCTGTCTTTTGACAGCGGCGCGTAAAAAAAATGACCGTTGGCACAGTACATCGTAAAACCCATTCAAATGAACGGGGAAGATGTTTGCCGACGCTTTGGAGCCGTGTTTTCGAGGCTAAAACGCCCGAATTACGTCCGTAGGTCGTGTGAATCCAGCCTTACACTGTTAACACACAGATAGAGATGCGTGGAAGTCCTTTGGGCCAGCCTGAACTCAACTGAATTGTATGCGGCGCATCCCTATCTGTGTGATGGCAAGGTCAGGTCAGTGGCCCAAAGTCATTTAACTCAATATTGGTTGCCCACTTTAATACCCATTTTTGTGCCCATTATTCATTTTTTCAGACTATTTTTTACTTTACTCTCCTTAGGGAAGCCAGATCTTTGTAATTTATTCATCAATTAAGTTCTTTACAGATAACGAAACAGAAAAAAACAAAAAATACTTTACTCTTGAATAAGAAACTGGACGAATAAGAAACCAAACTCCTTATTTCTAGAAGGCTGCAATGTTACGTAGTGCTTGTAAATGACTTATGCTGTTTAATAAGAAGCGAGTTTCATAGATGAAATATAAAAAAAATGACACCTCAGGGGACAAAACATTGTGTAACTGGAAAGTACAGATCTATTCTGAAATGGTTTCATTTGCTTTCCGCGCGCGGGAATCATTCCGGCAGGATACTAATCTCCATGGGCGCCAATGAGAAGACAGGTTCTTAGTGACTTCGCCCCACGCGCTCTGATTCTCCAGCCGACGAGGGAGCGCGGGAATCATTCCGGCAGGATACTAATCTCCATGGGCGCCAATGAGAAGACAGGTTCTTAGTGACGTCATCCACGCGCTCTGATTCTCCAGCCACGAGGGAGCGGTACCCGGAGCTTGACTGGTCGTGTAAGAACGCGGCGTATATCTTCCTGCTGAAGGTGCAAAAACAGAGAAGACTTAAGGATGGCCCAGGTAAGGGGAGCTGGAGTCCACGGGCGTCAATATTACATTAGCGCAGATATCACGGACTGCTGCATTGTCCTCACCCAGTACATAAACATTATATACCAGCGCACTCCACGGCTCCTAAATCCAAACCTAAAGTACATAACTTATTAAAACGTATTACCTGGGAGGTTCTGAGAAGTGGAGATATGTGAGATATGGTAGTGCTCATGGGCCACACAGTGTTCTGGGCTTTCCAGCATAGCAGTACTGTAACTATTTCCTCACACTAAAATGGCTGCTTAAAGAGTCAAAAAAGCCTTGTCTATCCTGCTCCCTTATTATTGGTGGTGCCGGAAAATGGTGATAAACGAGTCTTCCATGACCAATTTACCTGCGCCAATATTTTTTTAAGTGGCAGAAAAAGCGTCACACGAGCCACATAGACATAGTATTTGTTTTGGACACCATACTTTTATAATATATTCCAATATATATATATATATATATATATATATATATATATATATATTTTATGGCAATAAATACATTCAGTGTCCTTAAAGGGTTATTCCCATCTTCATAAATGTAGCTAGGAAGCTCACCCATCTAAAGTTAAGAAATGTTATAATTACCTTTCTGTAGCCCAGCGATGTCGTGTTCTTGCTGTTGCTGATGAAGTCCACGTCAGTCCCTCTTTGTTTGTAGCTCGTTGTCTAGGGATCCGGCCACCGCTATTTATCTTTAGCGGTGGCCGCGCATGCGCAATGACATCCTCTCTGTCCTCTGTAGAGGACGTCATTTATCTCGTGAACGCACATCTCGGCGCATGCGCAGTAGATGCAGGGCAAGGCACCCGTCGCGAGGAGAAGTCTGCGGTCCGCTGAAGGTACACGTACAACTCTATATATATATATATATATATATATATATATATATATATATATATATATATACATGTGTGTTCGTGTGTATATATGGGTGTGTTTGTGTATATATGGGTGTGTTTGTGTATATGTGGGTGTGTTTGTGTATATGTGTGTATATATGGGTGTGTTTGTGTGTGTGTATGTTTGTTTGTGTGTGTGTATTTTTTGTGTGTTTGTGTGCTTTTGTTTGTATATGTGTGTTTGTGTATATGTGTGTGTTTGTGTATGTGTGTGTTTGTGTATATGTGTGTGTTTGGGTATGTGTTTTTGTGTGTTTTTGTTTGTATATGTGTTTGTGTATATTTGTGTATATGTGCGTTTCTTTGTGTGTTTGTGTATATCTTGGTGTGTTTGTGAATATGTGGGTGTGTTTGTGTATATGTTTGTGGGTGGGTGTTTGTGTATATGTGTGTGTTTGTGTATATATGTGTGTTTGTGTATATGTGTGTGTTTGGGTATGTGTGTTTTTGTTTGTATATGTGTGTGTTTGTGTATATCTTGGTGTGTTTGTGTATATGTGCGTGTGTTTGTATATGTGTGTGTTTGTGTATGTGTTTGTGTCTATGTGTGTGGTTGGGTATGTGTGTGTTTTTGTTTGTATATGTGTTTGTGTATATGTGTGAGTTTGTGTATATGTGTGTGTGTTTGTATGTTTATGTGTTTGTGTATATGTGTGTGTTTGTGTATATGTGTGTGTGTGTTTGTGTATATGGTTGTTTGTTTGTGTGTGCGTGTATATATGTGTGTAGGTGATACAAACAAACATACACATATATATACATACATACATGCAAACATACATACATGCAAACATACATGCAAACATACATGCAAACATACATACATACATACATACATACATACATGCTGCTCCCAGGTTTGGGGAATTCGCTCCAATGAAAAAAAAAACAACTCACATAAGACGTTCCCACGAAGATCTGAACGGTCCCATCACTTTTCTTCTTACTGCTCCCATTCACAATAACAAAGCGGTGGGCGCAGATGACGTAATCACGTGAGCGTGATATGATTACGTCATCTGCGCCACAACGCATTGTTACTGTGAATGCGAGCGGCGCCAAGTAGCAGTAAGATGGCAAGTGACGGGACCGTTCAGATCTCCGTAGGAACGTCTTAGGTGAGTTTATTTTTTTAATATATTTTCTGTTGTTCACCGGGTGCTGATGCAGCATCGGTGCGGCGACTACAGATATTACATGAGGGGAGGGGGGCAGCTTAGCTTAGCTGGGGCGGGGGAGAAGTGGCTTGCCGAAACGGGGTGAAAAGAGTGTTGTGTTGTTGATATTCACGGTGTGTTCGTCTCAACCGGGCTTACCGTGCCTGCTTGAGTCGATCATTCTCCCGATGTTTCTAGAACGACAGTATCTAGCAACGTCGGGAGCGCGCACACTGCAGAGCGGCTTGATTGACATCGAGCCACTCACGCCTCTTTTTAGAAAAGATAACCAGCACTAGCTGAGTTATCAAGTGTCAAAAAAAGGTAGTTAGGGACTGAAATTTTTAAACATTTTAACAGCAAATGTTTTAATATTTAATTCCAACTTAGAATGTGTAAAAAAAAATATTTGACTCAACTTGGGAATAACCCTTTAATAAAAATAAAATATTTGTATCCATGATTCGGACAGCTGGGGAAGATTGCGCAGGTTACTGTCATTCTAATTATAAGCCACGTTTAAAGAGGCTCTGTCACCACATTATAAGTGGCCTATCTCCTACATGATCCTACGTGATCGGCGCTGTAATGTAGATTACAGCAGTGTTTTTTGTTTGGAGAAACAATCTATTTTCACCAAGTTATGACCTATTTTAGCTTTATGCTAATGACTTCCTTAATGCCCAACTGGGCGTGTTTTTACTTTTGACCAAGTGGGCGTTGTGGAGAGAAGTGTATGAGTCTGACCAATCAGTGACCAATCAGCGTCATACACTTCTCTCCATTCATTTACACAGCACATAGAGATCTTGCTTGATCATGATGTGCAGTCACACACACATTAACGTTACTGAAGTGTCTTGACAGTAAGGGCTCATGCACACGACCGTAGCCATGTGCACGGCCGGGATTTTCCGGTCGGCCGGGGATGAAGTGTCACCCGCAAGCCGCCCGCAAATCGCGGGCCGTGCATGTGGCCGCGGCCATTATTTGGTATGAGCCTGGACCGCAGAACACAGCCGTAATAAGGCTTGCCCGTTCTTTCTGCGGTCCGGGCTCCTGGGCCATGCTCGGACCGAGAAAACCACGCTCGTGTGCATGACCCCATAGGAATGAATGGGGCCGCAATTCTCCCGTGAATTTTCGGGGGAATTGCGGCCGCAAAAGCACGTTCGTGTGCATGGGGCCTTAATAGACATCGCTTCCAGCCACTTCACAATCCAGACACTTCAGTAACGTTTGTGTGGGAGTTAATGACAGCAAGCGTGATCTAGCAAGCTCACGCTGTAAATGACAGCACAGCGAGATCACGCTTGCTGTGCTGTAAGTCCCACACAAACGTTACCGAAGTGTCAGGAGTGTGAATAGACATCGCGTCACAGGTTTATATATTTTTTTTTCATTTTCACAAGAACTGAAGGAGAAAAATGACCCCAACATTTGTAGAACAATTTCTCCCGAGTATGACAATACCCCATATGCGGTCATACACGTCTGTTTGGACACACGCTAGGGCACAGAAGGGAATGAGCGCCATTTGGCCTTAGGAAGGTCTCTGGGTTTCCATGTCGCATTTGCTGAGCCCCTGTAGTATTAGTATAGTGGAAACAACCCAAAAGTGACTCCATTTGGGAAACGACATATAGTGAGAACTTTGCTGAATTAATTAGAATTAAAGGCTATGTAAATGTTTGAAAGAGTTATTTTTTTTTCAATAAAAATGTGTATTAGGCTGAGTTCACACGTCGCGGATTTTACGCAGATTTTCAGCGCAGATTTTACACTTTGCAATGCAAAAGGGTGAGATCTGCATCAAAACCGCAACAAAATCTGCGATAAATCCGCAACGTTTGAACTCAGCCTTAGTGTGTAGCCTTGTAAATACATTTTATTAAAAATAATTTTTACTTTTTAAGATACAGCTGCTCTGTATTCTCTATACAGAGCAGCTTTATCTAGTGGTATTCACTGAATCCGTCAGTCCTGCAGACCTGACTGGTTCAGTGACAGCGGGTGAACTTAGATGTGATAGTTTACAGGTGGATCCTGTGTGTCAGAGAGACGGAACAGAAGAATTCAGTGAATAGCTCTAGATACAGCTGCTCTGTATAGACAATACGGAGCAGCTGTATCCTAAAAAGTAAAAATATTTTTGAATAAAATGTATTTACAAAGTTACACACTAAGGCCTCATGCACACGGCCGTAGCCGTGATTTTCGGGTCGGCCGGCCGCGGAGTGTCACCCGCGAGCCACCCAGAAATCGCGGGCCGTGCACATGGCCGCGTCCATTATTTTCTATGAGCCTGGACCGCAGAACACGGACGTAATAAGACATGTCCGTTCTTTCTGCGGTCCATGCTCCAGGGCCATGCACGAACAATGGAAACCACGGTCATGTGCATGGGCTCATAGAAATGAATGGGGCCGCAATTCTCCCATGGATTTTCGGGGGAATTGCAGCCGCAAAAGCACGTTCGCGTGCATGGGGCCAAATACAAATTTTTATTTAAAACAGAAAACACACTTTTAAATATTTACATAGGCTTTTAAAAGGGTTGTTCACCGGATAGGTCATCAGTATATGATTGGTGGGGGTCCAACCCCACACCGATCGCCTGCCTCCGGGATCTGCTTCCTCGTCCATCCCGGAATCAGATGGCTCCGCCCACAGAGTGGCAGCCGAACTGCAGTACTACATCTCTGCTCCTATTCAAGTAAATAGGAGCAGAGCTGCAGTTCGGCAGCACGGTCGCTATGCAATGTACGGAGCCAACTGCTTCCGGCTCCGTACATTGCATACTGTGCAATAACATCCGGTGCCCACAGCCAGCTGGAGCAGCTGATCGGTGCGGGGTCCGGGGGTCAGACCCGCACTGATATACTGATGATTTATCCGGTGGATAGGTCATCAGTTGTCCGGCAGTGGACAACCCCTTTAAGCCGTCAAAATTAAAAATTTTATTTTTTCCAATAAGATGTAGTTTTAGATGAACATTTTTCATTTTCACTAGGAATAAAGAAAAAAAAAAGGACCTCCACATTTGTAAAGCAAATGTCTCCCGAGTATGGTAATAACCTATATGTGGTTTTAAACTACTGTTTGGACATATGGGAAAATTCAGAAGAAAAGGAGTGGTATTTGACTTTGAGAGTGGATTTTGACCCCATTTTAGAAACTTGACCCCTAAAGGCATTTATTAGGGGGTGTAGTGAGCATTTAGGGTATGTTCACACGGCAGCGTCCGTAACGGCCGAAATTACGGGGCTGTTTTCAGGAGAAAACAGCCCCGTCATTTCAGCCGTAACGGCGCGTCCACTACGGACGTAACTGGAGCTGGTTTTCCATGGAGTCCATGGAAAACGACTCCATTTACGTCTGAAGAAGTGACATGACACTTCTTTGGCGCGGGCGTCTATTTACGCGCCGTCTTTTGACAGCGGGGCGTAAAACAGTCAAATATCAGCCCATTGCTTTCAATGGGCAGATGTTTGTCAACGCTTTCAAGCCATATTTTTGGACGTAATACCAGACGTAAAACGCCCGAATTACGTCCGTAAATAAGCCGTGTGAACATACCCTTAGACCCCACAGGTGTTTTTCAGAAATTAATACGCAGTGAATGATGGAAAGTGAAAATTGCAGTTTTTCCACTGATATGCTATTTCACCTACATAGTGCAGTGTATTAGAGCTGTCAACCATTGTTAGGCCTCCGGGTGCCATACCAAATATCGGCACCCGAGCAATCGCATCGCTGGGGTGTTGGTCGCTAATAAACCCTCAGATGCGGAGATCACTATTGAACGCAGCATCTGAGGGGTTAATCGGCCGGATCAGAAACTAGCTCCTATCCTGGCCGTTACAGCAGGATGTCAGCTGTAATATACAGCTGACACCCAGCGGTGATGGTGCGGGCTCAGCTTCTGAGCCCGCACTATCACAGCTCTGTAACTGTACTGCGGTATATATTACGGCACATGTCAGGAAGGGGTTAATAGACAGTGACGTTAGGGGCTTTGCTGGCAAGTAGCGCTGTGTCCGGCGACTTCTGGCGAAGTATCCCACTCTTTGCCTATAACGTGAGATACTTCGCTACCTTCTGTCGAAATGACTTTATTCTGTGGGTCAATACGATTACAGCGATACCAAATTTATATAGTTTTCTTTGTTTTACTACTTTTACAAGGAAAAAACTGATTGTTAAAAATAAAATGTGAGTTTTGTCGCCACATTCTGTGAGCTTATTTTTTGCGGGGCGAGCTGCAGCTTATATTGTGAGACTTTTTGATCACTTTTTATTTCATTTTTTGTGGGAGAAGGGACTAAAAAACAGCAATTCTGATGTTTTTAATTTTTTATTTTCTACGGAGTTCACCGTGCGGACTAAATAATGATATATTGTAATAGTTCAGACTTTTACGGACGCGTCGATACCAGTTATGTTAGCTTTTTATTTTTTTTACATTGTGCTCTGGGGAAAATGGGAAAAGGTTTTTTTTGAGCTTTTAATTTTTTTCTTTTTATTTATTTGTTAAAAAAACTTTATTTTACTGTTTTTTACTTTTTTTACTTGTCCCCCTAAGGGACTTTAACCAGCGATCGTTAGATCGCTTCCACGATATACTGCGATATTAATGTATTGCAGTATATCGCGATTATGACAGTCTCCTATGAAGCCCTGGGCTTCATAGGCGTACAAAGATAGCGGACCTGGGGATCCTCGTCAGGCCCCCAGGCAGCCGTGCCAACCAACGGCTTCCCCTGATCTCGCCGCGGGGGGGGGGGGGGGCGGGGGTGGGATGGGGTGTTGAGACGTTACTGGGGGTGGCCCCCCTGTTTTTAGTTATTTAAATGTTGCGATCGCTATTGAACGCGGCATTTAATGGGTTATACAAGCGGGATCGCGCCCGGATGGGATCACACTCGTTACCCGGAAGTGTCGTCTGTAACACACAGCCGACACACTCGCTCTATGGCGCGGTCTCAGCCCGTGAGCCCGCTCCATATTCCCCCACCAGGTGTGAGCCGTATATATACAGCGGATGTCGGGAAGGGGTTAAGGACACGGCCTATTTTGGCCTTCAGGACACAGCCAATTTTTTCAAATCTGACGTGTCACTTTATGTGGTAATAACTCTGGAATGCTTTTATGTATTCAAGCGATTCTGAGATTGTTTTCTCGTGACACATTGGACTTTATATTACTGCCAAAATTTGCTCGATACATTCAGTATTTAATTGTGAAAAACACCATAATTTTGCAAAAAAATTCAAAAATTACCATTTTTCTAAATTTAAAGGGAATGTGTCGCTAGAATTTTTTTTTTCAGTTAAACAGTTAGTGTATAAATGATTACATATTGTTTTAATTTTTTTAATTTTTTCACAAGTCAGGAAATATTATAAATTAGATTCGAATTTATAACATTTCCATGTGCTGGTCACTAGAGGGAGCAATTCCAAAAATTGCAGCATTGGCTTGTGGTACAGCATGCTTTATGCTGCAAATTTGGAGTAGACACACTCGCTCTAGTGTCCTCACACAATCCCCCCTGCTTTCTCCTGGCTAGTGCCAGGAGAAAGGAGGGTGTTGAATGTTCAAACCTCCTACACTGTGTGCTGCCATTTTCTGAGCGAATGCACAGTGTAGGAGGATTAGATACAGTAGTAATCAGACAGTATAACACTAACATACACACACATCACATACACAAACATAACTTACCTGCTCTTGCCGCCGCTGCCGCCTCCGCTCCTAGTCCTTGCGTCTGCGCTGCCTTCAACATATGACCGGAAGCTGCGACCGGAAGTCGTCATCTTACTGTCCGGCCGCGGCTTCCGTTCCACATGAAAATGGCGCCGGATGTCGCTCTACCAAAAGACTTTCCTTTTGGTCTGTGAGGGAGCGGTGCATAGCGACGTACGCTATAGTGAATAGAACGGCTCCTGTTTGCATTCTCTATGGGGATGTATGTGCCGTTTTCCATCTCTGTATGTGTCGTTAATCAACACATACAGAGATGAAAGAAAAAAAAAATGGCAGCCCCCATAGAGAAGTATAAGAAAGAAAAAAGTAAAAAGTACAACACAAATAAATAAAATTTATTTTAATGACATACTAAAAGCAATATTATATATAAAAAATTTTTTCGTGACACCTTCCCTTTAAATGTATCTGCTTGTAAGACAGGCAGTTATACCACACATGCGACTTTTTGATCACTTGTATATCCATTGTTTTTTTGGGAGGCAAGGTGACAAAAAAACAGCAATTCTGGCATATTTTCTTTAGTTCTTTTTATACAGCGTTCACCACGCATTATAAATTACATGTTAACTTTATTCTGCGGATCAGTCCGATTCCGGCGATACTTAATTTATGGCACTTTTTTATGTTTTACAACTTTTTGCACAATAAAATAAATTTTGTAAAGAGAATGTATTTTTTCTGTCGCCAAGTTGTGAGAGCCATAACTTTTTAATTTTTTAGTCGACGAAGCTGTATCGGGGCTTGTTTTTTGAGAGACGAGTTATAGTTTTTATAGGTACCATTTTTGGATACATGCGACTTTTTGATCACTTTTTATTTCAATTTTTGGAAGACAAAGTGACTAAAAAAATAGCAAATATGGCAGTATTTTTTAGGTTTTTTTTCCGGGTTCACTGTTGCGGGATAAATAACATGATATATTTATAGTTCAGGTCGTTACGGACGCGGTGATACCAAATATGTATGAATTTATTATTTTTTTACAATAATAAATGGCTTGATAAGGGAAAAAGGGCTATAGTGCTTTATGTTATTACTTGAAACTTTTATTGTATTTTTTCCAACTTTTATTTTTACTTTTTTTTACACTTTTTTTTTTATTTTTCTTTAGTCACACTAGGGGACTTGAAGCTCCAACTGTTTGTTTGATGTTCTAATACATTGCACTATCTATGTAGTGTAATGTATTAGAACTGTCAGTTGTTCACTGACAACAAGCCGATCAGTCTCCGCCTCTGGGCGGGGCCTAGTCGGCTTCCGTAATGGCCGACAGGAGGCCATTGTTAGGCCTCCTGTTGCCATAGTATAGTATCAGTCGCCAGCCTGGCAGGCTGCCGATTTGCTACATACCGCTAAGATGCAGCGATCGCATTGGATCGCTGCATCAAAGGGGTTAATGGCAGGAATCTGAGCTATCTCTGGTTCCTGCCGATACAGCGGGCTTCATCTCCTTCATGTACGTGATTTTGCGGGAAGGGGGTTAAAGAGGCTCTGTCACCACATTATAAGTGCCCTATCTCCTACATAAGGAGATCGGCGCTATAATGTAGGTGACTAATGCTTTTTATTTAAAAAAAACAGTAATGAAGTGCAGAGATTGTGAATAGACATCCCGTGGAATGTCTATTCGCTGTCTAAACACTTCAGTATTGTTAATGTGTTAGTATAAGACATCACATAAGGATCTAGCAGGATCCCTATGTACTGAGTAAATGAATGGAGAGAAGTTCATGATGCTGATTGGTCAGCGTCATACACTCCCCTGTACAACGCCCACTTGGTCTAAAATAAAAATACGCCCTCATTAGCATAAATCTAAAATCGCTAATAAAGTGGCAAAAATAGATTGTTTTTTTAAATAAAAAGCATTACTGTCATCTACATTACAGCACCGATCTCCTTATGTAGGAGACAGGGCACTTATAATGCGGTGACAGAGCCTCTGTAAGGAAATTTGAGGCAGATTTTTTCTGTCTTACATAAAACGCTGTGTGAACATGCCCTAAGTGTGTAGTGCTTGTTTTTAGCTCTTTTCTGTCTTTCTCTAAAGAATTTTTGGTAGGGGTGCCATGAGGATTTTTTTTTTCCGGAGTGCATTGAGTCCAAAACGGTTTGTAAACTCTGCTGTAAATTTAGGACTCAAAAAAGTGTTGCGAAATTGCTGTTTTTTTTTCTATTCCCCCCCCAAAAAAAGTTAATAATCGTTAAGAAATTATATGTACCCCAAAATGGTGCTATTAAAAAATACAACTTGTTCCGCAAAAAACAAGACCTTATACAGCTATGTCGACGCAAAAATAAAAAAGTTATAGTTTTTTGAATGAGACGATGGAAAAACGTAAACAATAACTTGGTCATTAATCCTTTCCCGCCGAAGCCCTTTTTCAGATTTTCATTTTCGTTTTTTCCTCCCCACCTTCCAAAAGCCATAACGTCTTTATTTTTCCGTCTATATAGTACTATGAGGGCTTGATTTTTGCGGGACGAGTTGTAGTTTTCCATAGCACCACGTGCTTTTCTGTTTACAAACATCCAAACGGAGTGTCAAAATGATGGCGGCTGCGCGAAAATCTCGCAGCCGCGCATCATACACTGATGACACACGCAGCTGTTAAGTGCCTTTTGCGTTTTTTGCGTGGTCAAAACGCACACGCTCGTGTAAATCAGGCCTTACACTGACAGGCAATAATACTTTGGTATACTAAGTATACCAAAGCATTATATATGCGATCTGCAGATCGCATAGTGAAGTCCCCTGGTGGGACTAAAAAAAAAATGTAAATCAGTTAAATAAAGTTTGTGAAAAAAAAAAAAAAAAAAAAAAATTACAGTGAAAATCAAATAAAACTTTTTATTTAGTAAAAGTGTAAAAACAAATCACACACACACATATATGGTATCCCCGCGATCGTAACAACTTGACCAATAAAATTAACATATTAATTAAACCGCCGGATGAACGGCGTCCAAAAAAAAGCCACAAAAAACAACGGCAAAATTCTCTCTTTTCTCCCATTCCCCCCATAAAAAATTAAATAAAAATTAATCTATAAGTCCTATGTACCCCAAAATAGTACTAATGAAAACTACACCTTGGCCCGCAAAAATGAAGCCCCCCATATGGCCACATTGACGGAAAAATAAAAACGTTACGGCTCTTGGAATGCGGCGATGCAAAAACAAGTAATTTTTTACTGAAAGGCTTTTTATTGTGTAAACGTAGGAAAACATAAAACCTTTACATATTTGGTATCCCCGTAATCGTGCCGACCCATAAGATAAAGTTAACATGTTATTTACGCTGCATAGTAAACGGCATAAATTTATAACGTGAAAATCAATACTGGAATAGCTGCTTATTTTCAATTTTCTCCTAAAATAAAGTTAATAAAATGTAATCAATATATTATAAGCATCTAAAAATGGTACAATTACAAAATACAACTCGTCCCGCAAAAAACAAGCCCTTATACGGCTATGTCGACGGAATAAAAAAAAAGTTACGACTCTTGGAATGCGACCGTGAAAAAATAATCCTTGGTCATTAACGTGCAAAATGGCCTGATCATTAAGGAGTTAATGATGGCGGCAGCGCGAAAATCACGCAGCCACGCATCATATGGTGATGACACACGGACCTGTTAAGTATCTTTTGCGCGCGCAAAACGCTATGTTTTTTTGCGCGTGCAAAACGCACTCTCGTGTAAATCCAGCCTAATAGGCATGCACGTCCTAAATTCCATGCAGATTTTTTTCTGCTGCATGTGCATGGGGTTTTGAGAACCCCATTGACATAAGTTAGGGCTTATTCAGACTAACGTGTTAATCGTCCATGTGAAGGACTTTTTTTTTTAATGCCGTCACATGGCTGCATGTATTTCTATGGGGCTATTCACACGGTCATTGTTTTAACGGACCGTGTGAGGGGCCTGTAAAAAAATAGGACATGTCCTATTTTTGTCCATTTTCACTGATCCCTCAATAGACTCAAGTCTGAGGGATCTGTGAAAACGGGTCCCTCACGGGTGCAAATCGGCCTCGCGGTTATTCACGCCTGATTTCACACACGTTCATCTGAATTTAGCCTAAGGCTGGATTCACACGTGCGTGTGCGTTTTGCGCGCGCAAAAAAACACCGTTTTGCGCGCGCAAAAGTTCAGTGTGGTATCTGTATATGGTGCGTGGCTGCGTGATTTTCTCGCAGCCGGCATCATTATGACACTGTTTTTAGGTTACGAAACAGTAAAGAAGGAGGGGCTTTTATGTTTCCCTTCACTTCTTTGACAGCTGTAGCGCGAATCACACGCGTCACCCGGAAGTGCTTCCGAGTGCCGTGCGCGATTTGCACGCACACATTGACTTCAATGGGTGCGTGCTGCGTGAAACACGGGCAAGTATAGGACATCTCGTGAGTTTTGCGCAGCGGACATACACTGCGTGAAAATCACGACCTGTCAGAATGGCCCCATTGGCTTACATAAGTCTGCAACGCGCGCGATTTCCACGCGCGTAGCACGGACGTAATACACGTTCGTGTGAATAAGGCCTAACATTGTAATTTGTAGTGAATTTTCAGTGCGCAATCCACACCAAAAATAGGAGACAAGTGGCATAATCAGACGTCCATGTTCGGTCTGTGATATATGACCACAGATCAGGAAGCCGGGTTTCTAGCATCAAAGTTATCTATAATCATAGGAGTCCCTCCCTTTCCATGGGAATACTGTCCCCGGTCCCGTACTGAAACATGATGAGGCTGGGTTCACACGATCTATTTTCAGACGTAAACGAGGCGTATTATGCCTTGTTTTACGTCTGAAAATAGGGCTACAATACGTCGGCAAACATCTGCCAATTCATTTGAATGGGTTTGCCGACGTACTGTGCAGACGACCTGTCATTTACGCGTCGTCGTTTGACAGCTATCAAACGACGACGCGTAAAAATACAGCCTCGTCAAAAGAAGTGCAGGACACTTCTTTGGACGTTTTTGGAGCCGTTTTCTCATAGACTCCAATGAAAACAGCTCCTAAAACGGACATAAAAAACGCCGCGAAAAACGTGAGTTGCTCAAAAAACGTCTGAAAATCAGGGGCTGTTTTCCCTTGAAAACAGCTCCGTATTTTCAGTCGTTTTTGGTCACTACGTGTGCACATACCCTGACAGTATGGGTCAATATTCCCGCGGAGAGGCAGGGACTCCTATGATTATAGATAACTGTGATGCTAGAAGCCCGGCTCCCTGAACTGTGGTCATCCTGGGAAATACGGCCGATGCACGGTCCATATATCACAGACCAAACGCGGCCGTCTGGTTACCCAGTGCGGTCAAATCTTATTTTTTGGCCACAATTTTTTGCAAAATCGCTGCAAAAACTGGATTTGTCCGCACTGTGAGAATATAGCCTAACAGCAATATTTTTTCATGTTTTGTATCCTTTTTTTAATGCAATTTTTGTAATCGCGGCACAAATCACGCGGTTTTGCTGCTATTTTTAGATAATCGTGGCAAAACTGCGCCATTTTTGCCGCGATTGGGAAAAACCGCTAGGGAAATTTAAGAAAACAACAACATTTTAACATACGTTATATATTCTGCAAGTGGGGTTTGGAGGAATGTGAATCATGATGGAGAGGGGGGGGGGGGGGGACGACGACACTCACCAGCCTGCAGGTCCAGTCGGCTGTGTAGAGAAGGACGTGTCTGGTGGGCGGTGTCTGGTGGGTGGCTCACACGCAGCTTCTGCTTCCATGCAGCATCTTCCTCTTCTGTAAGTCCTCTCAGGGATCCAGCGTTAGTTACTTCAGACTAAGGAACGGGCCCTATTACATTGCAGGGTCTTTTTCTTTCTCCAAGTGACTAACGTTGGTGCCCTTATTCAATTGTGTAAAGCAGCTGAGAAGCCTGCGGGCCCCTATTTTTTCATCATTGTGGCTGAGCCCATGACAGCAAAACCAGTAGTACTGCCTGATGGCGGCCCTGCCCATTAGGCCCTGCTAGGGGCCTGTTTTACAGTGACAGGCATAATACACTGCAATACAGAAGTATTGCAGTGTATTATAAAAGCGATCAAATGATTGCATAGTGAAGTTCCATAGTGGGACTAAAAATAAGTTAAATAAACGCCTTTAACCCCTTCCCGCAAAATGACGGGTCTGGTACGTAGGCATAACAAGCAGCTTCCCGCAATCCAACGTACCAGACCTGTCATGAAGATGTAGCGGGAACAGGACCTGTGCGAGCTTCATCTTCAGTGGGTGACAGCTGTAATATACAGCTGACATCCCGCTGCAACGGCGGCGATGGCAGTTACCGCCGATCGCCGCCCTTTAACCCCTTCAATGCGGCTGTCAATGACGTCTGCCGCATTGAAATGGTTGACAGATCTCGGTTGGCGAAGGTTGCTATGGCAACCAGGAAGCCCAGCAATGGCTTCCTGGCTGCCAGGTACGGAAGCCTATTAGGTACTAATAGGCTAACTGTCAGATGGAAAATGACAGTTACAATACACTGCACTACATAAGTAGTGCAGTGTATTACACTGGGGATCAGAAGATCAGATCTTCAAGTCCCCAGGTAAGTGTAAAAAAAAAAAAGTAAAAAACGCACACGACCGTAAAATAAACTCTGTAATTGCGGACCGCAACACGGTCCGCAATTACGGACACGCCCGGTTCTATTGGCCACGGACACTTTTCCGTACGGCTGCGGTTAGGTGTCCGTGCACGTAGAACCGTGCCGGGAATTATGGAGCATGTACTACTTTTCTTTTACGGGTCGTGCTCCCATACTTTGCATGGTAGCACAGCATGAAAATTCGGCCGGCGGCGACCGGCCGTGCCCGCAATCGCGGGCCCTGATTACAGGCACGGCTGTGTGCATGAGGCCTTAGAAAAATAAATAAATCAAATTTTTAAGTAATAAAGAAAAAATAATCGCCCAGTTTCCCTGATCAAATCCTTTTATAAATGATTTTTTTAAAAGAAATTAAGAAAAACTACATAATAGGTATCGCTGCGTTTGGAACGACCTGAGCTATAAAAATATCATGTTATTTTTATCGCATGGTGAAAACCGTAGAAAAAAACTAAATAAAATTTTCAATAAAAAGTGATCAAATAAGTCGCAAGTACCCCAAAATGGTATTTACGAAAACTACAGTTTGTCACAGAAAAAACAAGCCCTCCCACAGCGATATCAACTGAAAAATAAAAGAGTTATGGCTGTCAGAATATGGCGACACTATACCATGTTTTTTGTTAGAAAAGAGTATTTTTATTGTGGGGAAGTAGTAAAACGGAAAAAAACTATATCAATTTGGTGTCGCTGCAATCGTATCGACCCACAGAATGAAGTTAACATGTTGTTTATACTGCACGGTGAACGCTGTAAAAAAGAAGAAACAAAACAGTGCTAGAATTGCTGGTTTTTGGTTTCTTCGTCTCCCCAAAAAATGGAATAAATAAATAGTGCTAAGAAAAAAATCGCATCTGCCCCCAAAATGGAGCCAATAAAAATTACAGCTCGTTCCACAAAAAACAAGCCCTCACACAGCCCCGTCCACGGAAAACTAACACGTTATGACTCTCAAAACGCAATGATGCAAAACGATGCTAAATGAAGGACTAGACTAATTTTATAGGTCCAGTGGTTTTTCACTAAAAACCCCACATCATAATTTGCCAAATCCCACAGGTGGACCCCGTAGATGCAGTGGAGATGAGGAAACTTTAGGGCCTTATATGGCTAGTGAAGATGTCAAAGATTAAGCAATACTGGAGCGCAGATATTTTGTACAATACTCCAAAAACCCCACCCAGCTTACAGATGCCCCCACATTATAAACCGAAATACCAGTAAAACCGCAAAAAAACTACTAACAAGCAAAATCTACGCTCCAAAAGGCAAATGGCGGTCCTTCTGAGACTGACAGTGTGCCCAAACAGCCGTTTTTGACTACATATGGGGTATTAGAGTACTTTGGAGAACCCGCTTAACAATTTATGGGGTGTGTGTCTCCAGTGGCACTAGCTGGGCACAACATATTGGTCACAGATGTCAAATGGCAATTTTCAATCTGCAACATTCACAGTGCGCTAATTCCAGCAAAACACTTGCTTGGTCAAAATGCTCACAATAGCTAGATAAATTTCTTCAGGGATGTATTTTCCAAAATGGGGTAATTTTTCGGGGCTTTCTTCTGTACTGGTACCTTAGCTCAATGCAAGATCGTGTCCAAAAACTAATTTAGTTATTAAATCTCCAACTCCAAAAACCAAATTGCGCTACTTCCCTTTAGAGCCTTGCTCTGTATCCAAATAGCAGTTTATGACCACATGTGGGGTATTGCTGTAATCGGGAGAAATTTCTTTACAAATCTTGGGCGGCATTTTCTTCTTTATCCCTTTTGAAAATGAAAAAATGCAACTTTTTAGTGTTGATATGTTGATATACATTTTTACGCCCTAATTCCAAGAAATTCTTTGAAAGACCTGTGGGGTTTAAATGCTCACTATACCACTAGATAGATTCCTTAGGGTGTGTGGTTTTCCAAATGGGGTTTCTTTTGGGGGACTCCTACTGTTTTGACCCCACAGAGGCTTTTGAAATGTGACATGGCACCTGAAAACCATTCCAGCTAAATTTGAACTCCAAATGGTGCTCATTCCCTTCTGAGCCGTGCCGTGGGTCCAAACAGCACTTTATGACCACTTATGGGGTATTGTCATAATCGAGAGAAATTGGTTATCAAATGTTGGGGTGCTTTTTCTCCTTTATTCCTTGTAAAAATTGAAAATGTCCACGTTTTATCTGAAAAAATTTAGCTTTTCAATTTCATGGCCTAATTCAAATAAACTCGGCAAAAAACCTGTGGGGTCAAAATGCTCCCTATACCCCTAGATAAATTCCTTCAGGGGTGTAGTTTCTCAAATTGGGTCACTTTTGGGGATTTCCACTGACTTGGTCCCTCCCGCAGGGCCTTTGCAAATGTGACATGACACCGCAAACCATTTCAGAAAAATTTGAGCCCTCAAAAGCCAAATGGTGCTCCTTCCCTTCTAAGCTCAGCAGTTTATTGCTACATATGGGGTATTGCTTTACAAATTTTGGGGTGCTTTTTCTCCTTTATTTATTGTGAAAATTGAGCTAACACTACATTTTATTAGAAAAATTAGGGGTGTAGTTTCCAAACAATATGAACAACATACAATTTTTGTCAGTGCTAAGGTGACAAATATATATATACATTGTGCTTGGGGAAAAAAGGCAAAAGGCGTTTTTTTTAAACTTTTAATATATTTTTACACTCCTGAAAATTGTATTTTACTATTTTTTTACACTTTGTAATTACATTTTGTATTGTAGTAGGATCGCTGGTACAATACATTGCGGTACTAATGTATTGCAGTATATTGTCATTTCTACGGGCTTCTGCTAAGCCCTGCCACAGGCATGGCTTAGCTGAAGCAGACATAAGGCAGAACTGGGGGCCTTCATTAGGCCGACGGGCTGCCATGTTAAGCATCGGCACCCTCTCATCGCGCTGCAGGGGGGGCGGGCGTTGGGCTGTCGGAGGGGGCTGCCCCCTCCTAACAGTTTAAATGCCGCGGTCGCTATTTACAATGGCATTTAACTGGTTAATCAGCTAGGAACAGCGCGATGGCTGTTCCTGGCCGTTAGAGCAGCTTGTCAGCTGTAAAATACAGCTGACAGCTGCGGTGTATGGAGCAGGCTCAACATGTGAGCCTGTTCCAAATATCACCCCTCCGGTCCATGACGTGTATTGTTGTAATGGGTCGGGAAAGAGGTAACAAAGTTACTAATAAATAAAAAATCCCTAGAAAAATAAGGAAGAACACACTTTTTCCCCTTTTCCCCTTAAAAAATGCTTTATAATGAAAAAATCTACACATAATTGTTATTGTCGATTCCGTAATGTCCCGAACTGTAAAACTGTATTATTTAACCCCTTCAGGACCGAGCTCATTTTGGCCTTCTGGACCAACCCCATTTTTTCAAATCTGACATGTGTCACTTTATGTGGTAATAACTCTGGAATGCTTTTACCTACCCAAGTGATTCTGAGATTGTTTTCTTGTGACATATTGTACTTTATGTTAGTGAAAAAATTTGGTCGATAAATTCAATATTTATTTGTGAAAAACACCAAGATTTAGAGAAAATTTGCAAAAATTAGCATTTTTCTAAATGTAAATGTGTCTGCTTGTAAAACGACCAGCACATTATCCCTCCACGTATTACACATAGTACTGACACCCCATGTACTATTCACAGCACTGACCCCTATTCATCACATTTATTTATTTTATTTATTTATTTATTTATATTACATTATTACACAGTTCTGACACTTTCATACATACATATTTATTTTTTACCATCCATTCACACCCTAGCACTACACGGACACTCATTTATCGCACACCTTTGAGCACTTAGTTCGCCACTCCCCACAAGACTAGTGGGAGGGGCTATCACTATTTAATGCACACTCCTTCTGCAGCATTCTTTGACCCGTCTGCGCCCTGATGGGAACGGGTTTTCACCCACCCACCTACCTAGTAAGTATGGCCTTTTTTGTGGTTTTGATGATATCTATGTCCCATTTTTTCTGTTTGTGTTGTAAAACAGATAGTAATACCACACAAAATAGCTACTATTTCACATATCCCATATGTCTACTTTATGTTTGCATCGTTTTTTGAACGTCCTTTTATTTTTCTAGGACGTTACAAGACATAGAACTTTCGCAGCAATTTCCTACATTTTCAAGAAAATTTCAAAAGGCTATTTTTTCAGGGACCAGTTCAGTTCTGAAGTGGCTTTCAGGGCCTTAAATATTAGAAAGTCCCCATAAATCACCCCATTTTGAAAACTGCACCCCTCAAAGTATTCAAAACAGCATTCAGAAAGTCTTTTAACCATTTCACAAGAATTAAAACAAAGGAAATTTACAAATTTCATATTTTTTGCCAAAATTCATTTGTAATACATTTTTTATGTAACACAGAAGGTTTTACCCAAGAAACGCAACTCAATATTTATTGCCCAGATTCTGCAGTTTTTAGAAATATCTCACATGTGGCCCTAGTGCGCTACTGGACTGAAGCAAAGGCCTCAGAAGCAAAGGAGCACCTAGAGGATTTTGGGGCCTCCTTTTTGTAGAATATATTTTAGGCACCATGTCCAGTTTGAAGAGGTCTTGTGGTGCCAAAACAGTGGAAACCCCCCAAAAGTGACCCCATTTTGGAAACTACACCCCTCAAGGAATTTATCTAGGGGTATAGTATGCATTTTGACCCCACAGGTTTTTTGCTGAATTTATTGGAATTAGTCTGTGAAAATGAAAATCTACGTTGTTTCTGAAAAAAACATAGAATTTCTAATTTTTACAAGGAATAAAGGAGAAATAGCACCACAACATTTGTAAAGCAATCTCTCCAGATTACGGCAATACCCCATATGTGGTAATAAACGGCTGTTTAGACCCACGCCAGAGCTCAGAAGGGAAGGAGCGACATTTGGATTTTGGAGCGCAGATTTTGCTGGAATTGTTTTTGGTGCCATGTCGACATTTGGAACGCACTGGAGGGACCAAAACAGTAGAAACCCCCAAAAGTGACCCCATTTTGGAAACTACACCCCTCAAGGAATTTTTCTAGGGGTATAGTTAACAGTTTGACCCCACAGGTTTTGTTGCTGAATTTATTAGAATTAGTTTGTGAAGATGAAAATCTACTTTATTTCTGAAAAAACATAGAATTTTCTAATTTTTACAAGGAATAAAGGAGAAAAAGCACCCCAACATTTGTAAAGCAATTTCTCCCAATTACGGCAATACGCCATATGTGGTAATAAACGGCTGTTTAGACCCACAGCAGGGCACAGAAGGGAAGGAGTGCCATTTAGAGCGCAGATATTGTTGGAATGGTTTTCGGTGCCATGTCGTGTTTACAACGCCCTGGAGGGACCAAAACAGTAGAAACCCCCAAAAGTGACCCCATTTTGGAAACTACACCCCTCAAGAATAACATTTTAATTTTTTTCACAAATGCGTCATTTCTAAGACATATTTTTCCAAAATAGTACATACTAGTACTAGAATCCACTTGAATTCCCGAGGATGCGGTGAAGTCGGGAACCTGGGGGGCATAACTTGCAGTAGGCATCCATATCGCCTCACTATCGGGGGGCTGGTCAGAACCAGCAACTCTTCTGTGCTGCTGGGGGGGGGCTCATCAGACTCGCTAGACGAAGATGATGTCAGCACGAACTGCATTTCATCCTCGCTAGCAGAGTCTGTATCCGAGCACAGCATAGCGTATGCCTCCTCTGGGCTATAACATTTCTGTACCATATTGTAGTAACTACAATGTAACAGATCTAAGTTTATCGTAACCCTGAAACGTAACTGTCCCTAAGAAAAAACTGGAAACAAACTGGCGCTCTCAAAAACGTAGGAGCGGGATGGAACTGACTGGGTCACTGCGTAAAACTGTCACTGTATGTGGCACGGCAACAGTGAATTGTGGCGATCTGTGTGGATCGGACTAGACACTGACATGGATCAATGTTTTCTCACTGGGCAGTGAGGGGGCGATCTGGGGGTATTTAGGCTATCTCCTAACGTGATATGGCGCAGTATGTTCACTGGGGTAATGGGTGGGCGATTTGGGGATTATTTTATAACTACTGGGATAGGAGAGATCTGGGGAGATCTATAAGAGATCTTTATTCACTTTATTTTTACTTTTTCTCTCTGACAGGGCTTCACACACCGACTCTCAGAAGCTCTCTGACAGAAATGAGCTTGTCAGAGCCGGCGATGTGAAGAATCCACTGTCTTTTGTTTACATATTCTGTGATTGGTCATTCAGTTTTGAATGACCAATCACAGCCATCGACGTCACAGGACCGCTTTGATTGGTCCTGTGCCGGCGAGCAGCAAGTGTTTGTTGCTACTCGCTGCCGTGATCTGCCTGTTGTCACCATGTCAAATGACATGGTGACAGTTTATCGTCGGGACGTTACTGTACGTGAGAATGCGGGAAAGCACCGCCGATTGTCACGTACAGTAACGTGATTGGGCGGGAATGGGTTAACCCGTGTCAAATCTTCGAAAAAAAACAAAACAATGCCATAATTGCTGTTTTCTTTTCATCCTGCCTTACAAAAAATGCAAATATAAGTGATCAGAAAGTCGATACTTACCAATAAAAACTACAAGTCGGCCTGCAAAAAAAAGTCCTCATGCATCTATGAAAAAAAAGTTATGGCTCTTAGAATATGGTTACACAAAATCAAAAACATTTTTCAAAAAAGTGTTTTTTTGTGCAAAACTAGTAAACATATAATAAAAAAAACCTAACGTATTTTTCGAACTATAAGACGCACCTGACTATAAGATACACCCAGGTTTTAGACGACAGAAAATACAAAGAAAAAACTATTGGTTAAAAAAAATAATTTGTTCAGTTCACCAAATTCTGAGAGCCATAACTTATATTTTTCCATCGTTTGAGCGGTGTGAGGGTTTTTTTTTGCAGGACATGCTGTAGTTTTTATTAGCACCATTTTTTTGGTACATCTGATTTTTTTTAATAACTTTTTTATTTCATTTTTTTTAGCGCTATGGTGACCAAAAGAAAATGATTCTGGGGTTTTCAATTTGTTTTTTTTTACGCCGTTCCCCGTGTGAGTCAAATAATGCTATATTGTAAGGGCATGCCCCCACGTGGCGGATTTCCTCCGCAACTGTCCGCATCAATGCCGCACAGAATCTGCGTTGCAGATTCTGCGGCGGATCTGCCCAAAATGTGCAGTAAATTGATGCGGACTAGCTGCTGCGGACTGCGGGAAAAGTGCTTCCCTTCTCTGTATCAGTGCAAGATAGAGAGAAGGGACAGCACTTTCCCTAGTGAAAGTAAACGAATTTCATACTTACCGGCCGTTGTCTTGGTGACGCGTCCCTCTTTCGGCATCCAGCCCGACCTCCCTGGATGACTCGGCAGTCCATGTGACCGCTGCAGCTTGTGATTGGCTGCAGCCGTCACTTAGACTGAAACGTCATCCTGGGAAGCCGGACTGGAGACAGAAGCAGGGAGTTCTCGGTAAGTATGAACTTCTATTTTTTTTACAGGTTGCTGTATATTGGGATCGGTAGTCACTGTCCAGGGTGCAGAAACAGTTACTGCCGATCGCTTAACTCTTTCAGCACCCTGGACAGTGACTATTTACTGACGTCTCCTAGCAACGCTCCCGTAATTACGGGAGCCCCATTGACTTCCTCAGTCTGGCTGTAGACCTAGAAATACATAGGTCCAGCCAGAATGAAGAAATGTCATGTCAAAAAAGCAAGACGCATCCGCAGCACATATAATATTTTCATGACATCTGCGGACTTCATTGCGGAATTTAGAATCTCCATTGAAGTCAATGGAGAAATTCCGCCATGAGTCCGCAACCAGTCCGCCACAACTCTGCAACATCCCTTGCATGCTGCGGACACCAAATTCCGCACTGCAGCCTATGCTCCGCAGCGCAATTTTACGCATCGTCTAAACGAACACTTCTAAATAGAAGTGGAAGTCAATGGAGAAACGGCTCCGCTGCGGATTAACGCTGCGGAGTGTCCGCAGCGGAATTCAAGTGCAATTCTGCTACGTGTGAACATGGCCTAATAGTTTCTGACTTTTACGGATGCAGCGATACCAATTTTTGTAATCTTTTTTTTATTTTTGCATTGTGCTTGGGGGGAAAAAAAAGGGGAAAGGTGTTTTTTACACTCCTGAACTTTTTTTTTTTACACATTTTATTAGTTGCCCTATGGGACTTGAACCAGCCATCATTAGATCGCTATAACAATACACTGCAATACATGGATGAGTTATGGAAACAGTGTAACTCGCTGAGCTACACTGTTTCCGTAACTCCCATAGTAGTGAATGGCTGTTACAGAAGCAGCGTAGCATGCTACTCTGTTTCCGTAACTACTATTCAATTCTATGGGAGTTGCGGAAACTGCGTAGCTCAGCGACTTACGCTGTTTCCGTAACTCGACCATGTAACCAGGAAGTGTCCGGAAGACAGCGGAGCCGGGTAAAATAGAACGGGGTTTAGGGGGCCCCGTTCTAGAGATAAATGCGTGTCTCTTAAAGAGGCTCTGTCACCAGATTTTGCAACCCCTATCTGCTATTGCAGCAGATAGGCGCTGCAATGTAGATTACAGTAACGTTTTTATTTTAAAAAAACGAGCATTTTTGGCCAAGTTATGACCATTTTTGTAATTATGCAAATGAGGCTTGCAAAAGTCCAAGTGGGTGTGTTTAAAAGTACAAGTCCAAGTGGGTGTGTATTATGTGCGTACATCGGGGCGTTTTTAATACATTTACTAGCTGGGCGCTCTGATGAGAAGTAACATCCTCTTCTCTTCAGAACGCCCAGCTTGTGACAGTGCAGATCTGTGACGTCACTCACAGGTCCTGCATCGTGACGGCCACATCGGCACCAGAGGCTACAGCTGATTCTGCAGCAGCATCAGCGTTTGCAGGTAAGTCGATCTTACCTGCAAACGCTGATGCTGCTGCAGAATCAGCTGTAGCCTCTGGTGCCGATGTGGCCGTCACGATGCAGGACCTGTGAGTGACGTCACAGATCTGCACTGTCACAAGCTGGGCGTTCTGAAGAGAAGAGGATGTTACTTCTCTTCACAGCGCCCAGCTAGTAAAAGTATTAAAAACGCCCCGATGTACGCACCTAATACACGCCCACTTGGACTTGTACTTTTAAACACACCCACTTGGACTTTTGCAAGCCTCATTTGCATAATTACAAAAATGGTCATAACTTGGCCAAAAATGCTCGTTTTTTAAAAATAAAAACGTTACTGTAATCTACATTGCAGCGCCTATCTGCTGCAATAGCAGATAGGGGTTGCAAAATCTGGTGACAGAGCCTCTTTAAAGAGGCTCTGTCACCAGATTTTGCAACCCCTATCTGCTATTGCAGCAGATAGGCGCTGCAATGTAGATTACAGTAACGTTTTTATTTTTAAAAAACGAGCATTTTTGGCCAAGTTATGACCATTTTTGTAGTTATGCAAATGAGGCTTGCAAAAGTCCAAGTGGGTGTGTTTAAAAGTAAAAGTCCAAGTGGGCGTGCATTATGTGCGTACATCGGGGCGTTTTTAATACTTTCACTAGCTGGGCGCTCTGAAGAGAAGTAACATCCTCTTCTCTTCAGAACGCCCAGCTTCTGACAGTGCAGATCTATGACGTCACTCACAGGTCCTGCATCGTGACGGCCACATCGGCACCAGAGGCTACAGTTGATTCTGCAGCAGCATCAGCGTTTGCAGGTAAGATCGACTTACCTGCAAACGCTGATGCTGCTGCAGAATCAACTGTAGCCTCTGGTGCCGATGTGGCCGTCACGATGCAGGACCTGTGAGTGACGTCACAGATCTGCACTGTCAGAAGCTGGGCGTTCTGAAGAGAAGAGGATGTTACTTCTCTTCAGAGCGCCCAGCTAGTGAAAGTATTAAAAACGCCCCGATGTACGCACATAATACACGCCCACTTGGACTTTTACTTTTAAACACACCCATTTGGACTTTTGCAAGCCTCATTTGCATAACTACAAAAATGGTCATAACTTGGCCAAAAATGCTCGTTTTTAAAAAATAAAAACGTTACTGTAATCTACATTGCAGCGCCTATCTGCTGCAATAGCAGATAGGGGTTGCAAAATCTGGTGACAGAGCCTCTTTAAGTAACGAGCGGTGCTGCCGGGTCCCTCGACTGCCAACTATAAGACGCAGGGACTTTTTAGAAAGATTTATTCTTGTTATTTATCCCGCGCGGTGAACACCGTAAAAGAAAATAATAATAAACCGTACCAGAATCACAATTGTTTGGCCACTTCACCTTCCAAAAAATGGAATAAAAAGAGATCAAAAAGTCGCATGTACCTAAAAATGGTGCTGATCGAAACTACAGTTCGTTACGCAAAAAAGTCCTCGCACGGCTTTCTTGATGGAAAAATAAAAAAGTTATGGCTCTTAGAATAAAGTAACACAAAAAGTAAATGATTTTTTACAAAAAGTATTTTATTGTGCAAACGCCATAAGACATAAAAAAACTATAAACATATGGTATCGCTGTAATCATATCACCGCGCAGCATAAAGTGATTGTGAATGTAATTTATAGCGGACGGTGAACGCTGTAAAAAAATAGAATAAAACAACAATAGTAGAATTGCTGTTTTTTAGTCACCACGCCACTTAAAAATAGAATAAAAACTGATAAAAAAGTCGCATGCACCCCATGAAAACTACAATGAATTCCTCAAGGGGTCTAGTTTCCAAAATGGGGTCACTTTTGGGGGGTTTCCACTGTTTTGGCACCACAAGACCTCTTCAAACCGGACATGGTGCCTAATAAAAAGGAGGCCTCAAAATCCACTTGTTGCTCCTTTGCTTCGGAGATCGGTGCTTCAGTCCATTACCGCACTAGCGCTACATGTGGGATATTTCTCAAAACTGCAGAATCTGGCCAATAAATATTGAGTTGCGGTTCTCTGGTAAAACCTTTTGTGTTATAAAAAAAAATGGTTTAAAAAGGATTTTCTGACATAAAAAAAAAAAAATGTGAATTTCACATCTACTATGCTCTAAATTCCCGTGAACACCTAAAGGGTTCATAAACTTTCTAAATGCTGTTGTGAATACTTTGAGGGGTCTAGTTTCTAAAATGGGGTGTTTCATAGGGGTTTATAATATATAGACCCCTCAAAGCAACTTCAGAACTGGACTGGAACCTAAAAAGAAATAAAAAATGAGGCAATACTTCGCTTCTTACATTATACTGACAATGAGCCGTGTCCACCCCGAGATGACCCCAGTTTTGACTGTTTATTTAAACAGAGACCCCTATTAGACCGTTTCAGCTGTGCCCGGTTTTCCCAAGCATACACCCCCGAGAATTGTATTTCTATTGATGAATCCTTGGTACAATTTAAAGGGATGCTTCAATTCCGCCAGTACCTGCCGGATAAGAGGGCAAGGTATGGTGTGAAGATGTATAAGCTGTTCGAGAGTGAATCAGGGTATACCTACAAATTTAGGCCTCATGCACACGACCGTAGTGTTTTTCTGGTCCGCAAATTCCAGGACCGTGTTCCGTGAAATGTCATCCGCAGTTCATCCGTATGTAATCCGCAGTTCATCCGTATGTAATCCGCAAAATGCGGATGAAAAAAAAAAGCCTAGGTAAAACAGGATGACGACAGAACTCATTCCCGGTCGTCGCCTAGCAACATTTCCGCAAATCCGCAAATTGCGGATGACACACGGAGGTGTATCCGCAATTTCCACAGGCCCATTGACTTCTATTGGCATGTCCGCATCGAATTTGCGGCCCGTAATAAGACATGGCCTGAGTTTCTGCGGCACGGATTTGCGGACATGCGGAGACCCGTGAAAACACGGATAGTGTGTATGGGCCCATAGAAATGAATGGGTCCGCAATTCTGTGGATTTGAGGGGGAATTGTGGACGCAAAAACACGGTCGTGTGCATGGGGCCTTAGGATATATGAAGGAAAGGACACCAGTATTCAGCCCCCCAGAATGCCCCCCCTTACTGGGAGTTAATGCAAAAATTGTTTGGGATTTGGTGCACCCACTGCTGGACCAGGGTTACCACCTCTACCTGGATAATTTTTATACCAGCGTCCCACCCTTCAACTGCCTCGCTTCCAGAAGTACTGCGGCATGCGGCACTGCTAGAAGAAATCTGAGAGGCCTTCCTAAGACTCTTCTTGGGCAAACAAGAAGGGGTGAGAGCAGGGCACAATCCAGCAGCAACATATTGTGTGTCAAGTACAAGGCAAGAGAGATGTCCTTGTATTGACAACAATATATGGCCACACCAGTACCCACGTACCTGTACGAGGCACCAGTACAGAGACCCCCAAACCAGAGTGCATCCTGGACTACAATAGGTACATGGGAGGGGTGGACTTGTCAGATCAAGCCCTACAGCTCCATGCGGTGTGGTATAAGAAGCTGGCCGTGCACATTATACCGATGGCATTGTACAATGCGTACGTGCTACGTCGATGTATAGGCCAGAGGGGAACTTTCCTGGAATTTCAAGAGGTGGTTATCAAGAAGCTAATTTTTAGGGACCAGGAAGGGGGGGCACCCAGTACTTCTGGAAGCGAGGCCACACGCATCGTACCAGGGCAACACTTTCCAGGAGAAGTTCCCCAAACTGGCAAGAAAGGAAAAAGTCAAAAGAGGTGCAAAGTCTGTTATAAGAGGGGGATAAGGGAGAACAAAATATATCAATGTGACACGTTTCCTGAAAAACTAAGGCTCTGTATGAAAGAGTGTTTTAAAATGTATCATACATCCCTTGTTAATCTACCCCAGTTTTACTTACCCTGATGCACTCCACACAGCTTATCCCCCTCATCTTTCCCTTCTGAGCCCTGTTGTATGCCCAGTCAGCTGATAACAGCCACATGTAGGGTATTGCCATACCCGTGAGAACCCACATTACAGTTTATGGGATGTATGTCTCCGGTCAAAATGCTCACTACACCTCTAGATGAATGCCTTAAGAGGTGTAGTTTTAAAACGGTGTCACTTCTCGGGGGTTTCAACTGTACTGGTACCTCAGGGGCTTCTGCATACATGACTTCGCACCAGAAAATCCCCAGTAGGCCAAATGGTGGTCCTTTCCGTCTGAGCCCTCCCATGGGCCCCAACGGCAGTTTATCGCCACAAATGGGGTATTGCTGCACTCAGGAGAAATTGGGCAACAAAATTGGGTATTTTGTTCCCTGTGAAAATAAGAAATTTTGATGAAAAATTACATATTATTGAAAGAAATTTCATTTTTTTAATTTCACAGCCAAATTCAAATATGTGCCGTGTAAAAACTGTGGGGTCAAAATGGTAACAACAACCATAAATTAATTCCTTGAGGGGTGTAGTTTCCAAAATGTGGTCACTTTTGGGGGATTCCTACTGTTTTGGCACCTCAACACCTCTTTAAACCTGGCATGCTGCCTAAAAATATATTTTAATAAAAAAGTGGCCTCAAAATGCACTAGGTGCTTCCTTGCTTCTACGGCTTGTGTTTTAGTCCACAAGCACACTAGAGACACATGTGGGACATTTATATAAACTGCAGAATCTGGACAATACATATTTAGTAGTGTTTCTCTGGTAAAACCTTCAGTATTACAGAAAAAAAAATTATACAATTGAAATTCAGCAAGAAAAATTAAATTTGCAAATTTCACCTCCACTTTGCTTTAATTCCTGTGAAATGCCTAAAGGGTTAAATAAACTTTCTAAATGCTGTTTTGAATACTTTGAGGGGTCTAGTTTTCAAAATGGGGTGTTTTATGAGGGTTTCTAATACACAGGCCCCTCAAAGCCACTTCGGAACCGAACAGGTACCTTAAAAAAAGGCTTTTGAAATTTTCTTAAAAATATGAGAAATTGCTGTTTATGTTCTAAGCCTTGTAACGTCCAAGAAAAATAAAAGGTATGTTCAAAAAATTATGCAAATCTAAAGTAGACATATGGGAAATGTGAACTAGTAACTATTTTGGGTGGTATAACCATCTGTTTTACAAGCAGATGCATTTATATTCTGAAAAATGCTATTTTTTATAAATTTCCTCAAAATTTTGCAATTTTTCACCAATAAACACTTAATATATCGTCCAAATTTCACCACTAACATAAAGCCCAATGTGTCACGAGAAAACAATCTCAGAATCGCTTGGATAGGTTTAAGCATTCCGACGTTATTACCACATAAAGTGAAATATGTCAGATTTGAAAAATGATCTCTGAGCCTTAAAGAGGCTCTGTCACCAGAATTTCAAACCCCTATATCGTATTGCAGCAGATAGGCGCTGCAATGTAGATTACAGTAACGTTTTTGTTTTTTAAAAAACGAGCATTTTTGCCCAAGTTATAAGCATTTTTATATTTATGCAAATGAGCCTTTCTTAAGTACAACTGGGCGTGTTTAAAGTTAAGTACAAGTGGGCGTGTATTGTGTGTGTACATCTGGGCGTTTTTACTTGTTTTACTAGCTGGGCGTTGTGAATGGAAGTGTATGATGCTGACGAATCAGCATCATCCACTTCTATTCGTTAACACACAGCTTCTGGCAGTGCACAGACACACAGCGTGTTCTCGAGAGATTACGCTGTGACGTCACTTCCTGCCCCAGGTCCTGCATCGTGTCGGACGAGCGAGGACACATCGGCACCAAGCGACAGAGGCTACAGTTGATTCTGCAGCAGCATCGGCGTTTGCAGGTAAGTCGATGTAGCCTCTGGTGCCGATGTGTCCTCACTCGTCCGACACGATGCAGGACCTGGGGCAGGAAGTGACGTTACAGCGTGATCGCTCGAGAACACGCAGTGTCTGTGCACTGCCAGAAGCTGGGTGTTAACGAAGAGAAGTGGATGATGCTGATTCGTCAGCATCATACACTTCCATTCACAACGCCCAGCTAGTAAAACAAGTAAAAACGCCCAGATGTACACACATAATACACGCCCACTTGTACTTAAGAAAGGCTCATTTGCATAAATATAAAAATGCTCATAACTTGGCCAAAAATGCTCGTTTTTGAAAAAAAACAAAACGTTACTGTTATCTACATTGCAGCGCCGATCTGCTGCAATACGAGATAGGGGTTTGAAAATCTGGTGACAGAGCCTCTTTAAGGCCCAAACTAGGCTGCGTCCCTAAGGGGTTAATACACGACAATATCTTGCTGGCCCTTGAAGCAGCAGATTGACATTGGATGCTGTTATTTAGTTTATGATCTACAAGTACACCCAGATCCTTCTCAAAAAGTGACTCCCCCAGTATAGCTCCCCCCAGGACATATGCATTCAGATTGTTAGTGGCCAGTTGCATAACTTTACATTTATCTACATTAAACATTTGCCAAGTGGATGCCCAAACACTGAAGCCGGATTCACACGAGCGTGTGCGTTTTGCGCATGCAAAAAACGCAGCGTATTGCGTGCGCAAAAGGCACTTAACAGCTCCGTGTGTCAGCCCTGTATGATGCGCGGCTGCGTGCTTTTCGCGCAGCCGCCATCATTTTGACACTCCGTTTGGATGTTTGTAAATAGAAAAGCAAGTGGTGCTTTTCTGTTTTCATTCATCCTTTTCACTGCTGTTGCGAGAATCACGCACGTCCCACGGACGTGCTTCCGTGTGGTGCGCGTGATTTTCATGCACCCATTGACTTCAATGGGTGCGTGATGCGCGAAAAATGCACAAAGAACGGACATGTCTTGACTTTTACGCAGCGGACTCACGCTGCGTAAAAGTTACGAAACTGTCTGCACGGCCCCATAGACTAATATAGGTCCGTGCGACGCGCGTGAAAAATCACTCGCGTTGCACGGACGTATATCACGTTCGTCTGAATAAGCCCTGAGTGTGTTCAAATCAGCTTGCAATTTACAAATATTTTCCATAGACTGAACAATACTACATAGCTTGGTGTCATCTGCAAAAATAGAAATAGTGCTATTAACCCCATCCTGTATATCATTAATAAATAAGTGGAATAATAGTGGTCCCAGCACAGAACCCTGGGGTATACCACTTATAACCGGGGACCATTCAGAGTAGCAATCATTGACCACAACTCTTTGGATACGGTCCTTGAGCCAATTCTCAATCCAGTTACAAACTATACTTTCTAAACCTATAGTCCTTAATTTACCCATTAGACGTCTATGGGGGACAGTGTCAAATGCCTTTGCATAGTCCAAAAACACTATATCCACAGCGGCCCCTCTGTCTAGGCTTCTGCTCTCCTCTTCATAAAAACAAATCAGGTTGGTTTGACAGCTTCTGTCCTTAGTAAAACCATGCTTGCTATCACTTATAATACTATTTTTTGTCACATAATCCTGTATACAGTTCCTCAATAGCCCCTCTAACATATATATATGTATATATATATATATATATATATAAAAAGAAAGAAGATTTGCAGCACTCCAATGTGAAAAAAGTGGTGGTTTATTCAATCCAAGAACAACAGCAACGTTTCAATCCTACAATAGGATCTTTATCAAGCCTAGTGACACATCTACTGCAGAAAACTAATATAGGGTTGAGACTACTTGACATAATTAGGCTATGTTCACACGGAGTATTTTGGGGGAGGAATATCTGCCTCAAAGCTCCAAACGGAATTTTGAGGCAGATATTCCTCCCCCAAAATACTCCGTGTGAATAGCAATTATCGCGCCGTTTTTCACCCGCGGCCATTGAGCGCCGCGGGCAGAAAACACGCTTTCTCCTGCCTCCCATTGAAGTCAATGGGAGGTCGGAGGCGGAAGCGCCCGAAGATAGGGCATGTCGCTTCTTTTTCCCGCGAGGCAGTTTTACTGCTCGCGGGAAAAAGACGCCGACGCCTCCCATTGAAATCAATGGGAGGCGTTCTCGGGCCGTTTCTGCCGAGTTTTGCGACGCGGTTTCCGCGTCAAAAAACTCGGCAAAAGACCCCGTGTGAACATAGCCTAAGTCTCATGTGTTGGAAAACTCATATAATGCATGTTATAAGGTATCATTATAAAACATAAACATGATACAGAAAGTGCGAATGTGTATACATAACAGTGTAAGTGGCAATGTATAGTGACACAAACGTTAAAAACAACTGATTACAACATAATCATTTATGCCTCAGTGGTGTTAGAATCAATCGCCATAACCACACTCACCAACCAGAACTTCAGATACATCAGGTGAATCATTAGTATGTAAATTCGTAGGCATACATTGTAGCAAACCGCTGCACACCTAAAGTCATTAGACTTCGATACATACGTATAAAGCCAAGAGACGGAAGTGTATAGTCGAACAGCAGCAAGACGCATCGGACGCATCAAAATGATGTAATGCGTGTCAATGCGTTCCACTAGTTATCCGTTACATAGTTGCATCAGTTGCTTGGCAACCTATGAAGCCGCTTCACACATGACCAGTTCAGTGGAACGCATTGACACGCATTACATCATTTTGATGCGTCCGATGCGTCTTGCTGCTGATCGACGATACACTTCCGTCTCTTGGCTTTATACGTATGTATCGAAGTCTAATGACTTTAGGTGTGCAGCGCTTTGCTACAATGTATGCCTACGAATTTACATACTAATGATTCACCTGATGTATCTGAAGTTCTGGTTGGTGAGTGTGGTTATGACGATTGATTCTAACACCACTGAGGCATAAATGATTATGTTGTAATCAGTTGTTTTTAACGTTTGTGTCACTATACATTGCCACTTACACTGTTATGTATACACATTCGCACTTTCTGTATCATGTTTATGTTTTATAATGATACCTTATAACATGCATTATATGAGTTTTCCAACACTGTATACTTGATTGTATTATAATGAGACTAATTATGTCAAGTAGTCTCAACCCTATATTAGTTTTCTGCAGTAGATGTGTCACTAGGCTTGATAAAGATCCTATTGTAGTATTGAAACGTTGCTGTTGTTCTTGGATTGAATAAACCACCACTTTTTTCACATTGGAGTGCTGCAAATCTTCTTTCTTTATATACCAATACACGTCCGAGGATAGGGACGTTTTGCTGGGCACCTGATCGATTGATTCTGTGTGAGTGCTGCTGCTTTCTTGTTTGCTATATATATATATATATATATATATATATATATATATATATATATATATATATATATATATATATATATATATATATATACACACAGGGTGGGCCATTTATATGGATACACCTAAATAAAATTGGAATGGTTGGTGATATTAACTTCCTGTTTGTGGCACATTAGTATATGAGAGGGGGGAAACTTTTCAAGCTGTGTGTTGACCATGGCGGCCATTTTGAAGTCGGCCATTTTGTATCCAACTTTAGTTTTTTCAATGGGAAGAGGGTCATGTGACACATGAAACTTATCGAGAATTTTACAAGAAAAACAATGGTGTGCTTGGTTTTAATGGTACTTTATTCTTTCATGAGTTATTTACAAGTTTCTGACCACTTATAAAATGTGTTCAAAGTGCTTCCCATTGTGTTGGATTGTCAATGCAACCCTCTTCTCCCACTCCTCACACACTGATAGCAACACCGCAGAAGAAATGCTAGCATAGGCTTCCAGTATCCGTAGTTTCAGTTGCTGCACATCTCGTATCTTCACAGCATAGAAAATTGCCTTCAGATGACCCCAAAGATAAAAGTCTAAGGGGGTCAGATCGGGAGACCTAAGGGGCCATTCAACTGGCCCACGACGGCCAATCCACTTTCCAGGAAACTGTTCATCTAGGAATGCTCGGACCGGACACCCATATTGTGGTGGTGCACCATCTTGCTGGAAAAACTCAGGGAACGTGCCAGCTTCAGTGCATAAAGAGGGAAACACATCATCATGTAGCAATTTCAGATATCCCGTGGCCTTGAGGTTTCCATTGATGAAGAATGGCCCCACTATCTTTGTACCCCATATACCACACCATACCATAAATTTTTGTGTTCCAACAGTCTTGGAGGGATCTATCCAATGTGGGTTAGTGTCAGACCAATAGCGGTGGTTTTGTTTGTTAACTTCACCATTCACATAAAAGTTGCCTCATCACTGAACACAATGTTCTGTGTAAACTCAGGGTCCTGTTCCAATTTTTGTTTTGCCCATTCTGCAAATTCAGTGCGCCGATCTGGGTCATCCTCGTTGAGATGCTGCAGCAGCTGGAGTTTGTAAGGGTGCCATTTGTGAGTAGCTAATATCCGCCGAAGGGATGTTCGAATGATGCCACTCTCCAGTAACATGCGGCGAGTGCTACGCTGTGGGCTCTTGCTGAATGAAGCTAGGACAGCCACTGATGTTTCTTCATTAGTGACAGTTTTCATGCGTCCACATTTGGGCAAATCCAACACTGAACCAGTTTCACGAAACTTGGCAAGCAGTTTGCAAACTGTAGCATGGGAGATGGGTGGTCTCGTAGGGTGTCTTGCATTGAAATCTGCTTCAATGACCCGGGTACTGCGTTCACCAGACATCAACACAATTTCTATCCGCTCCTCACGTGTTAACCTCTGCGACATGTCAATGGCTGTAAACAAAGAGAAGATTGTGAATAACTCATGAAAGAATAAAGTACCGTTAAAACCAAGCACACCATTGTTTTTCTTGTAAAATTCTCGTTAAGTTTGATGTGTCACATGACCCTCTTCCCATTGGAAAAACTAAAGTTGGATACAAAATGGCAGACTTCAAAATGGCCGCCATGGTCAACACCCAGCTTGAAAAGTTTCCCCCCTCCCATATACTAATGTGCCACAAACAGGAAGTTAATATCACCAACCATTCCCATTTTATTTAGGTGTATCCATATAAATCGCCCACCCTGTATATATATATACACTACCGTTCAAAAGTTTAGGGTCAGTTAGAAATTTCCTTTTTTTTTTTAAAGAAAATCACAGGTTTTTTTCAATGAAGATAACATAAAATTAATCAGAAATACACTCTATACAATGTTAATGTGCTAAATGACTATTCTAGCTGCAAACGTCTGGTTTTTAATGCAATATCTACATAGGTGTATAGAGGCCCATTTCCAGCAACCATCACTCCAGTGTTCTAATGGTACATTGTGTTTGCTAACTGTGTTAGAAGGCTAATGGATGATTAGAAAACACTTGAAAACCCTTGTGCAATTATGTTAGCACCGCTGTAAACAGTTTTGCTGTTTAGAGGAGCTATAAAACTGACCTTCCTTTGAGCTAGTTGAGAATCTGGAGCATTACATTTGTGGGTTCGATTAAACTCTCCAAATGGCTAGAAAAAGAGAGCTTTCATATGAAACTCGACAGTCTATTCTTGTTCTTAGAAATGAAGGCTATTCCATGCGAGAAATTGCCAGGAAACTGAAGATTTCCTAGAACGGTGTGTACTACTCCCTTCAGAGGACAGCACAAACAGGCTGTAACCAGAGTAGAAAGAGAAGTGGGAGGCCCCGCTGCACAACTGAGCAACAAGACAAGTACATTAGAGTCTATAGTTTGAGAAATAGACGCCTCACAGGTCCTCAACTGGCAGCTTCATTAAATAGTACCCGCAAAACGCCAGTGTTAACGTCTACAGTGAAGAGGCGACTCCGGGATACTGGCCTTCAGGGCACAGTGGCAAAGAAAAAACCATATCTGAGACTGGCTAATAAAAGGAAAAGATTAATATGGGCAAAAGCACACAGACATTGGAAGGAGGAAGATTGGAAAAAAGGGTTATGGACAGATGAATCGAAGTTAGAACATTTGTGAGACGCAGAACAACGGAAAAGATGCTGGAAGAGTGCCTGACGCCATCTGTCAAGCATGGTGGAGGGAATGTGATGGTCTGGGGTTGCTTTGGTGCTGGTAAAGTGGGAGATTTGTACAAGGTAAAAGGGATTTTGAATAAGGAAGGCTATCACTCCATTTTGCAGCGCTATGCCATACCCTGTGGACAGCGCTTGATTGGAGCCAATTTCATCCTACAACAGGACAATGACCCAAAGCACACCTCCAAATTATGCAAGAACTATTTAGGGAAGAAGCAGGCAGCTGGTATTCTATCTGTAATGGAGTAGCCAGCGCAGTCACCAGATCTCAACCTCATAGAGCTGTTATGAGAGCAGCTTGACCGTATGGTACGCAAGAAGTGCCCATCAAGCCAATCCAACTTGTGGGAGGACCTTCTGGAAGCATGGGGTGAAATTTCTCCCGATTACCTCAGCAAATTAACAGCTAGAATGCCAAAGGTCTGCAATGCTGTATTTGCTGCAAATGGAGCATTCTTTGACGAATGCAAAGTTTGAAGGAGAAAATTATTATTTCAAATAAAAATCATTATTTCTAACCTTGTCAATGTCTTGACTATATTTTCTAGTCATTTTGCAACTCATTTGATAAATATAAGTGTGAGTTTTCATGGAAAACACAAAATTGTCTGGGTGACCCCAAAGTTTTGAACGGTAGTGTATATATATATATATATATACACACACACTATGGAGGTAGGTGGAGAGGCAGCAAGGAGCGGACTCAATGCCCGCTCAATAAGTTGTATGTTACAGTCGACACTTCAGTGCAATGAGCAGGATTCCGCTCGTTTAATACCTTAAATCCACCGTCAATAGCGACTACGGAATCTTAACCATTAGAAACAAGGGGGAGGGCCCCTCTGACGTTCCATCGGCCTCATGCGAAGCGATCACTGGGTGTTGATGATTGTCATGGCAGCCTGATGGCCTAATGAAGGCCTGCCATTTTTGTGCTCCTATTAAGGCTATATTCACACGACAGGTTAAAACGGCCCTACAGTTTACCAGTACATTACATGGTACAATAAATGGTGCCCTGAAAGAGTACAACTGGTACTGCGAAGAAATAAGCCCTAATACGACTTTATCAACTGAAAAAGTTTTGGCTTCTTGAAGGTGGGCAGCAAAAAGCGAAAATGTTAAAAATGGATGCAGAGGGCAGAAGTTAAGATGCAAAAAAAATAAATTTCTATTGTTTTACATTACCCTCCAAAAAAAATTCAACAATAAATTACATGTACCCCAAAATGTTGCCATTAAAATATGCAATATGCAATGCAAAAAAACAATCCCTTACACAACTTTATCTACGGAAAAGTAAAAAAGTTATGGCTTTTGAAATGCGACAATCAAAAATGAAATACTCAGCCCAAAATAGGCTGGTAACTGAAGCGTTAACAAGAGACAGCTCTGTAAGGCCCCCTGCACACTGGGTGTATATGCTGCAGATTACAGTACTGGTTGTGTGGACGAAGTTTAAACAATTCGCATCCACATGCTGCGGAACATTTTTTGCACGGAAATCAGAGTGTGCTGCGAATTTCAAATCCTCAGCATGCACAGTTTGTTACGGATGTTCACAGTATATTTCATACTTTTTAATGAGAAAGTAATTTAACACAGGGTTTTACACGGTTTTGAAAAGACAGGGCAAGTATGAAAGGCGGTGGTGTATGCCTGTATGTGAGAAGTGAAATGAAGGCGAGTTTGAGAGGCAATTGTGGGTGAAGATTGTGAGGCGGTGGAAACGTTGTGGGTGGAATTGCAAAGGGCGGTAAACACTGAAAATTACTTTTGGTGTAATCTATACTGTAGAACCCCCAATATAACTGAGGAGATGGAAGGTCAGCTATAAAAAAACAGATGGAGCACAGGCTGGTACTGTAGTGATAATTACCGGGATATTAATTGTGGTCATGGTTCGGCTACAACTGCAAAGGGGAGAAATTTCCTCAACCTCATTGCAGGAAAATTTTATGGCCCAGTTTGTTGAAGACCAAACTAGAGGTGACGCTCTGTTGTATCTGGTCATTTCTAACAATGCAAAGCTTGTTGGGATTGTCACTGTTCGTGAAAACCTTGGTTAGTATACGTTCACACGCAAACTCAAAAACGTCTGAGAATACGGAGCTGTTTTCAAGGGAAAACAGCTCCTGATTTTCAGATGTTTTTTAAGCCGCTCGTATTTTTCCGCTGCGGTTTTTACGGCTGTTTTTGGAGCTCTTTTCAATAGAGTCAAAGAAATACGGCTCCAAAAACGTCCCAAGAAGTGTCCTGCACTTCTTTTTCACAGCCGTTTTTTTTTTAAAAAGGTGTCCGCCGGAACAGAATGCCATTTTTTCCATTGCATTCAATGGGAAGATGTTTGGAGGCGTTATGCTTCCGATTTTTCGGCCGTTTTTCATGCTATTACCCTATCAGTGACCTTTGCATTTTACCTATACTTTAACCCCTTCCCGACATTTGACGTATCCATACGCCAAAGTCGGTTAGGGGAAGTATGGAGCGGGCTCACGCAGTGAGCTCGCTCCATGCGATGCCGGTGTCGGCTGCATGTTACAGCCGACACTTCAGAGTAACTATCGGCATCGCGCTCGAGCGCGATCCCGCTAGTTTAACTCGTTCAATGCTGCGGTAATTAACTACCGCAGCATTTAAATCATCAGAAAGAGGGGGCGACCCCCTCTAACAGCTCATCGCGCCCCCCCGGGAGGGCGATGGTTGCTATGGCTGCCTGGGGGCTTAACGAAAGCCCCCAGGTCCGCCATCTTTGTACACCTATTAAGCCATGCCTCCGGCAGGGTTTAATAAGTGACTGTCTGAATCACGATATACTGCAATACATTAGTATTGCAGTATATCGTGCAAGCGATCTAACGATCGCTGGTTGAAGTCGCCTAGGGGGACTAATAAGAAAAAGTAAAAATTAGTTAAATAATTTTTTTTGGGTGTAAAAATAAAATTAAAAGTTCAAAAAACTCCCCCTAGAGCATAGTAAAAAAATAAGTAAATACACATAATTGGTATCGCCGCGTCCGTAAAAGTCTGAACTATTACAATATATCATTATTTACCCCGCACGGTGAACGCCGTAAAAAAAAAAAAAAAATTGTAAACGCCAGAATCTCTATTTTTTGGTCACCTAATGTCCCACAAAAAATGAAATAAAAAGTGATCAAACCGTTGCATTTACACCAAAATGGTATTATTAAAAACTAGAGCTTATCCCGCAAAAAATAAGCCCTCATACCACTTAATCGACGGAAAAATAAAAAAATTATGGCTCTCGGAATTTGGCGACACAATATACATTTTCTTTTTTACACTTAGGTTTTTACTTGTAAAAGTAGTAAAATATAGAAAAAACAATATATATTTGGTATCGGCGTAATCGTATTGACCCACAAATTAAAGTTAACATGTCATTTCAATTGCACAGTGAATTCCGTAATAAACCATGGAGAAATCGCTGTTTTTTTCATTTTCTACTCCGCAAAATTTTTTTCCCCAGTTTCCTCGTACATTATATGGCAAAATAAATGGTGCTACGAAAAACTACAACTCGTCCCACAAAAATCAAGCCCTCATAGTACTTTATCGACGGAAAAATAAAGACGTTATGGCTTCTGGTATGTGGGGAGGAAAAAACGAAAATCAAAATCTGAAAAAGCGCTGCGGCGGGAAGGGGTTAAAAAACAAACACTGGCTGGGAGGGCAAAACACTTAACCCCTTCCCGACATTTGTCTTATGGATACGTCGTGGAAAGCTAGTGCTTCCCGCATTTTGCCGTATCCATACGAGAAATAGTGGACACCGGCTCAGAAGCTGAGTCGGTGCCACCATCCCCGGGTGTCGGCTGCATCTTATAGCTGACACCCTGGGGTAATAGTGAGGATCGACGTTTGCTCCGATCCCCGACATTAACCCCTTAAATGCAGCTGTCAAAAGCGATCGCTGCATTTAAGTTGTTTGCAGCTCATCGGAACCCCTGCAATGAAATTGCAGGTTTTTCAGTGGCTGCAATGGCAACCGGAGGCCTAATACTGGCCTCCCGGTATGACTAGCACGGAAGCCTTCCAGGACCCGACCTGAAAGGCTTCCATAGCCAACGGAAAGATAGCGCCGGGTCAGGATCTGAGACGGCGTCATCAGCGGTGGATGTCACCTGTATGCTACAGTTGACATCCGCCTGTAACAGCAGGATCCGGACCTAGTACCTATCCCTGCCATTAACCCTTTAGATGCAGCGATCGGAAGCTATCGCTGCATCTTAAAGGTTGCTTGCAGATCGCCAGCCCTGCCATACAATCAGGGCTGGTGACTGCTGCTATGGCAACAGGAGACATAACAATGGCCTCCTGCTCTGCCATTAAGGAAGCCGAGTAGGCCTCGCAGGGAGGCGAAGCCTAACCGGCTTGCTGTCAGTGAATGACTGACAGATCTAATACATTGCACTATATAGGTAGTGCAATGTATTAGAAAAAAAAAACGACCTTCAAGTTCCCTAGTGGGAAAGTGTAAATAAACCCCCAATATAATAAAAGTTCCAAGTAATAAAATAAAACACAATCACCCTGTTAAATTATCAAGTTCTTTATTATAGAAAAAAATAAATAAACCATAAATATTTGGTATCGCCGTGTCCGTAATGGCCTAAACTATAAAAATATTATGTTATTTATTCCAAGCGGTGAACGGAGTGAAAATACCCCCTAAAAAAACTATACCAGAATTTCTGTTTTTTGGTTACTTTGCCCTACAAATATTGGAATAAAAAGTGATCAAAAAGTCGCATGTATCCAAAAATGGTACCTATATAAACTATAGCTCGTCTCACAAAAACCAAGCCCTCATACAGCTCCGTTGATTAAAAAATTAAAACGTTATGGTTCTCAAAACTTGCCAACAGAAAAAAGACATTCTTTTTACAAAAGTAATTTTATTGTGAAAAAAGTTGTAAAAGGTAAAAAAGTGCTATAAATTAGGTATCGCCGGAATTGTACTGAACCGCAGAATAAAGTTAACATGTAGTTTATAAGGCATGGTGGACGCTGTATAAAAAAACCTAAAAAAAACCGATGCCAGAATTGCAGTTTTTTGGTCACCTTGCCTCCCAAAATAATAGGATAAAAAGTGATCAAAAAGTCGCATTTACCCCAAAATGGTACCAATAAAAACTACAGCTCGTCCCGCAAAAAAAACAGCCCTCTCGCCGCATGGTTAGTACTTTATATAAACGTGGTGGTGTTTAGTATGGCTACAATTCTATGTATTACGTATATTATGTGATACACTGCGTTTTGTACAACCATGTGTCTGGTTATTGTGTATTATATTTGTTATCTTGAAAAAAAAAATTCAATAAAAATATTGATGGTTAAAAAAACAGCCCTCATACCACTACATCTATGAAACAATACAATTAGTTAAGGCTTCCATAAGTCATGAAATAAAAAATATGCAGTTGTGCAAGCCCGAGGGGAACATTACTTCTGTTTGAAGAGGCGAATTATCAAGGCCCTAAAATTAGGGAACCAGGAAGGGGAGGGCCCCAACATATCTGCTGAAAGCGAGGGCGTCCGTATTATACCAGGACAACACTTCCCAGAAAAATTCCTCAAATTGCAATTGTGCGAAGTGTGGACCAGAAGTGGGGATAAGAAAGGACTTTTATCAGTGCGACACTGTACTGTGCAGAAAGAATTGCTTCACAGATCTATGGATTATTTTAGGTTTTTTTAACCCAATTATTATACCACCTGACTATACCCCTGATGTACTCTGCCCATTTTACACATGCCCCTACATTATAAACGGCAACACCAGCAATACTCAAACCAAATTTCTACCAAGCACATCCACACTCCAAAAGCCAAATGGTGCTCCCTCCTCTCTGAACAGTATAGCGTGCCCAAACAGCTGTTTACTTCCACATATATGGCATCGCCGGACCTGGGAAAACCCTTTTAACAATTTTTAGGATGAGTGTCTACAGTGGCATAAGCTGGGCACGACATATTTGCCACTGAAATAGCATATCTAGGGAAAAATTGAAATGTTTACTTTGCACCATCCGCAGCGCAATCATTTATGGAAATGTCCTGTAGGGTGAAAATGTTCACTACGCCCCTTAAATGCCTTGAGGGGTGTAGTTTCCAAAATGGGTCACTTCTTAGGGGTTTCTTTTATTATTTCACATCAGAGCCTCTACAATTGTGAACCAATACTTTGTAAATCGCCAAATTAGGCCTCAATTTTACATGGTACTCTTTCTCTCCTGAGCCCTGTCAAATGTCCAGGCAAAACATTAGCGCCACATATAGGGTGTTCCTAAAATCGGGAAACACAGCATAATAATTAGAGAGCTGTCTTGTTATGGTAGCACAAGCTGGGCACCACATATTGGCATATCTATGGAAAAAAATCCAATTTTCACTCTGCATCATCGAGTGCACACTAATTTCTGCAAAACACCTCCAGGGTTAACATGCCCACTACACCCCTAGGTGAATACCTTGTGGGGTATAGTTTCCAAAATGGGGTTACTTCTGGGGGGTTTCCACTGTTTTGGTCCTACAGGGGCTTTGCAAATGCGACATAGCGACCAGAAACCAATCCAGCAAAATCTGCACTCAAAAAGCCAATGCCGCTACTTCTCTTCTGAGCCCTGCCGTGTGCCCAAACAACAGTTTCTGACCACATATGGGGTATTGACGTACTCGGGAGAAGTTTCTTTACAAATGCTGGGGTTCTTTTTTTCCTTTATTTGTTGAGAAAATGAATTTTTTTTTAGCTAAAGCTACGTCTTATTAAAGAAAAGGGTTTGTTTTTTTTTTCACTGCCCAATTCTAATAAATTCTATGAAACACCAGTGGGGTCAAAATGCTCACTACGCCCCTAAATGAATTCCTCAAGGGGTGTAGTTTCCTAAATGGAGTCCCTTTTTGGGCGTTTTCATTGTTTTGTCCCCTCAGGGGCTCTTCAAATGCGACATGGCATCCGCAAATCATTCATGCTAAATTTGATAACCAAAAGGCGCTCTTTCCTTTCTAATCCCTGATGTGTGTCCAAACAGCCGTTTATGACCACATATGGGATATTGTTTTACTCGGGAGAAATTGCTTTACAAATTTTGTGGTGATTTTTCTCCTTTAGTCCTTGTGGAAATTAGAAAAAATTAGCTAAACCTACATTTTTATGGCCTACTTACAATAATTTCTGCAATAAACCTGTGGGGTCAAAATGTTCACTATACTCCTAGATAATTTCCTTGAGGTGTATAGTTTCCCAAATGGGGTCACTTTTGGGGGGATTTCCACTCTTTGGCACCGCAAGAGCCCTTCAAACCTGACATGGAGTCCAAAATATATTCTAATAAAAAGAAGGCCCCAAAATCCTCTAGGTGCTCTTTTGCTTCTGAGACCTGTGCTTTAGTACATTACCACACTAGGGCCAGATGTGGGATATTTCCTAAATCTGCAGAACCTGGGCAATAAATATTGAGCTGCATTTCTCTGGTTAAACTTTCTGTGTTACAAGAAAAATGGATTAATAATGAATTTCTTGTAAAAAAAAAATGAAATGTGTAAATTTTCACCTCTACATTGCTTTAATTCCTGTGAAACGTCTAAAGGGTTAAGAAACTTTCTAAATGCTGTCTTGAAAAACTTTGAGGGGTGAAGTTTTTAAAATGCGGTGACTTATTGGGGGTTTCTAATATATAAGACCCTCAAAGCCACTTCACAACCGAACTGCTCCGTGAAAAAATAGCCTTTTGAAATTTTCTTGAAAATGTGAGATATTGCTACTAAAGTTCTAAGCCTTGTAACGTCCTAGAAAAATAAAAGGATGTTCATAAAACGATGTCAATCTGAAGTAGACATATGGGGGATGTTAATTAGCAAAAATGTTGTGTGGTATAACTGCCTGTCTTACAAGGAGATACATTTAATTTGAGAAAAATGCGAATTTTGTTAATTTTTCGCAAAATTTTGGTGTTTTTCTCAATTAAATTCTGAATGTATCGAGCAAATTTTGTCAGTAACATAAAGTCCAATAAGTCACAAGAAAACAATCCCAGAATCGCTTGTATAGGTAAAAGCATTCCGAAGTTATTACCACATAAAGTGAAACCTTTCAGATTTGAAAAATGAGGTTCTGTCAGGAAGGTCAAAAGTGGACAAAGATGGAAGGGGTTAAAGGGGTTTTCACATGAGAGACATTTATGAAATATCTACAGGATATGCCATAAATGTCAGATAGGTGCGGGTCCCACCACTGGAACCCTCTCCTATCTCTAGAACAGGACCCCCTAAACCCCGTTCCACCGTTGTCTGGTCTGGCTGCCTCCAGGCCACCTCCTGGTTTTCCATAACTCCCATAGTAGTGAAAGGCAGTTACGGGAGCAGCATAGCATGTGAGCTACACTGTTTTCGTAACTACCATTCAGTTCTATGAGACTTAAGGAAACAGTGTAGCTCAGCGAGTTACGCTGTTCTCGTAACACCCAACCATATAACAATTTTCATGGTTGGAATTCACCTGCTTCAGCCGCAACGCAGAGCAGTAGAGCGGGGTTTAGGGGGCCCCGTTCTGGAGCTAGGTGTGGGACCCGTATCTATCTGACATTTATGACGTATTTTGTGGATATGTCATAAATGTCCCTGATGGGAAAACCCCTTTAATTTTAAAAAGGACAATTTCCCCAGGATGAGGGCTGCAATTCAGGACATAGACTAGAAAAACTAATGTCAAATAATGGTACAAATGATACTTAAAATCCACTTTGGATAATTATAGGGCAAAATGTATTCCTATAGGTAACAAGTTTAAACTTCTAAAATTAAACCCCAGATGGCTATCAACTTCTGTAAAACAGCAAAATGTTAAAAAAAAATTGCATTTATAAAATACAAATCTGAGGGTACATCTCTAGCTTTTGTAAATTACAAGGAGCTTAATAAAATCTGTAAAAAAGTAATAAAATCAGCAAAAATACAATATGAGTGGCAGGAGCCCAAAGATAGCAAAACAAATACTAAAACATTCTTCAAGTATATAACTGCAAAAAAGCCAAGGTCTGAACATGTAGGACTCCTAAATAGTATTAATGGGGAGTTTGTCAAAGGGGATCAAGAGAAGGCAGAGTTACTAAATGGGTTCTTTAGCTCTGTATATACAACAGAAGAAAGAGCAGCTGATGTAGCTGGTGCCAGTGCGGTTAATATATCAGTTGATATACTGAATTGGATGAATGTAGATATGGTGCAAGCTAAATAAAATAAAATAAACCTACACAAGGCCCCGGGACCAGATGGGTTACACCCTAGAGTTCTTAAGGAGCTTAGTTCAGTTATTTCTCTCCCCCTCTTCACAATATTTAGAGATTTTCTAGTGACTGGCATAGTGCCAAGGGTCTGGTGGAGGGCAAATGTGGTGCCTCCGGGACCAGATGGGTTACACCCTAGAGTTCTTAAAGAACTTTGTTCAGTTATTTCTGTCCCCCTCTTCATAATATTCAGATATTCTCTAGTGCAGTGGTTCCCAACCGGGGTGCCGAGAGATCCGTCCAGGGGTGCTGCGATGCACCACTCAGCCACTGCAAAAAAAACCCCCAAAAAAATACATTTTTTTTCCTGCTAGCAGACATGACACACGCACTTCTGCTACAAGGTCCACCCCAAAGCTTACTTAGTCTATTCTTGTAGCACACATGACGCACGCACGTCAGCTACAAATTCCGCCCACGATGCTTACTCAGTCTATTCTTGTAGCACAAGCTCAGCGCCCGACGCTTACTCCATCCTTGTAGCAGATGTGACGCACGCACGTCTGCTGCAGGTACAGCCCACCACTTCACACTAGAAGAGCCTGATGGACTGAAAGGAGCCAACGCTGTGGACCTGGGCAGGGTAAGTATTTATTGTATCGTTTTTCAGCAATTGTGTGAGAACAGGAGCCAGGGGAATGCTAGGAGTTGTAGTTCTCTCCTCTTATACTCCTCTCTGTAATGTCCTCTGATATTACATAATAACAGTCTAAATGTGCTGGGAGTTGTAGTTCTCTCCTCTTATACGTCCTCCCTGTAATGTCCTCTGATATCCCATAATAAAAGTCTGAACATGCCGGGAGTTATAGTTCTCTCATCTTATACCTCCTCCTTATAATGTCCTCTGATATCCCATAATAACAGTCTGGACAGGATGGAAGTTGTAGTTCTCTCCGATTATACCTCCTCCTTGCAATGTCCTCTGACATCCCATAATAACAGTCTGGACAGGATGGAAGTTGTAGTTCTTTCCGCTTATACCTCCTCCTTGTAATGTCTAATTGATAGTTCCCAGTTAATGACCGACGGGCTGGTTACCGTTAGACCTTCCAAATTTGAAACTTGTTAGCAGAGGAAGTTTTAATATCTAAAATTTAGCTATTAATAAAACCCATATAAAATGGAATATCAATATAGTATTGTTTATAATTATTCTGCCTGTATAAACGTTTAAAATAATTGTTTATTATCAAAATTATTAAAATTAGTAGGGCACAGAGTGCCAAAAGATCCAGGTACAGGCGTTGGCAACCAGATCAAGAGCGCAGACTGAGATGTATGTGACAAAAAGATAGAGAATCAGCAAGCACCCATTCATGGATGCCTGATTGTATCAAAGGTGAAATGATCACATAAAAACTGACTCAGAGTGCTTGGAAAATATTGATGAGATCTGATTGCCACAGATTAGTTAACAGGCACACTCCCAACGCGTTTCTGCACCTTGTAGGGGAGCGTCCTCAGGGGTACGAGTTGCCTGAATTTATTAACGTACAGTTGCCTGTCAGCTGATATTCAGCTGTTCGTTTTAGTGTAACGGCGCATATGAGACATCTGATGGTGGTCTGACGCGCGCCGTGGAAACTCGGAAGTTTTATTCACCCAAGCCCCACCCATAGGGGCGTTGCGTAGTATCGGGCCGTCCAATGAAGGAATAAGGCGTGTGAAAACACACGCCCCTACAGGGGGCGGTTCCATAGTAACCACGCAGCCTATGAAAGAGATGCATAGAGCATCAGTGGTAACAAGGGGGAGCTAAAGGTGGCCAGAACATACAGCGCCGATACCAAGGCTGGAATAAGCGCTATGTATGCAAAACAAGGGATCTAGTGAGCAAAACAATGCACAAAATCCAACAAAGTAGTGTATCAATAGTCAGGATCAGACAGACTATGGATCATCAGATCCAGTATAGGTAAACAGTACAGGAAAGAAAGCTGAAAACAGTACAGGAATGAGCTCTTAAAGGGAATGTGTTGCCAGAAAAACATGTTTTTTTTAAAAAAATTAAACATTTAGTGTGTGGGTGATTAAACATTGTTCAAATTTTTTTTATTTTTTTCGCGAGTCAGGAAATATTATAAATTTTTTCTAATTTATAATACTACCCATTTTTGGTCACTAGATGGAGCTAGTTCCCAAAATTGCAGCATTGCAACATTGGGTTAAAAGCCCTCGCTCTAGTGAGCTCTCAGCATCCCCCCCTCCTTTATCCTGGCTAGTGCCGGGATAAACGAGGGGTTTGAAAGGTTTAACCTCCTACACTGTGTGTCGCCATTTTTTGAGGTAACCCACAGTGTAGTAGGTTTACATACAGTAGTAAACACACACAAACACTAACATACATTGAAATCTCTTACCTGCTCCTGCCGCCGCGGCTCCCTCCGGCCCGTCCGCTCCGTTTGCTGCCGCTGTTCCATGTGCATAAGTCCGGAAGCCGCGACCGGAAGTAGTAATATTACTGTCCGGCCGCGACTTCCGGTCCACAGGAAAATGGCGCCGGACGGCGCCAATTTCGAATAGGACTGTGTGGGAGCGGCGCATGCGCAGTTCCCACACAGACGCCGTACACGGCAGTCAATGGGACGGGAGCCGTTCACAGTCCCATAGGGACAAAAAATGGCAGCCCCCATAGGGAAGAAAAAGTGTAAAAATAAGAAACAGTAAAACACAAACACACAAATGAATATAAACGTTTTTATTAAAGCACTAACATCTTTAACATATAAAACATTTATTTGTGATGACACTGTTCCTTTAAACAATCCCATAACATATCAATGAAAGATAAATGCAGAAATACAGTAATTGGGCAAGGCAAATTATAAGAACGGAAGGTAGGATATAGACCCATTGAGGCCCAGTGGCTTGATGGTTTGCATCCTGAAAATCCACTGGGCCTCCTTCTGTAGAACACGTCTATCCCAATTACCTCCCCTGGCAGGAATACTGACATGTTCTATACCTTGGAACTTAATAGAAGAGGGGTCTCCCTTGTGGTGGTCCCATACATGTCGAGAAATAGAGGTGTCAGCTTTATTCTGAATGTCACAAATATGGTCCCGAATCCTGCGTCTGAACTCCCTTATTGTCTTACCGACATACTGCATGCCACATTGACACGTAATCAGGTACACCACCCCCTTGGTGAGGCAGTTGATAAACGACCTATTGGAAAACGTGACTCCTGTCACAGTACTTTTGAATGTTTTGCTTTTCCAAACAGAGCTACATGCTTTGCATCTACCACACTGGAATGACCCAGTGACATTAGTCGAAAGCCAAGTGGTGACAGCAGGTGTCTTCAGATGGCTGTGCACCAATCTGTCCTTAAGATTACGGCCCCTCCGGAAAGTGATCTGAGGACGGTCCCCAACTAAACCACCTACGTCCGGGTCCGCTTTAAGGATGTCCCAGTATGAGGTAAGAATATTTCTAACCTCAGCGTGCGCAACATCGTAGGTACCAATTATCCTCATAACGTTGTCCTTCTCTGGAGATACTTTAGGGTTCAGTAGGGACTCCCTATTTGATGTAATATTTGATGTAATAGCAAGTCATAGTATTGTTTATACTGTTGTATTATTGGACATACACATCAATATCTATTCACAGTGATGAATACAGGGTTATAGTTCCTTGAATGTACAGCGGGTTAGGCTTGGATCATATGAGCTTGCACAATGGCATTCTGTCTGTCCCTCAAGCCTCACTCTCAACCCTCACTGTTGACAACACACCGGGCACTCGTTCTGAAAAGAACGACCCTGTTGTCTCTCGAACCTATCCCTAATATTGTGATAGTTTCCCTAACTGAACCTCCAGCTTCCACACGTTTCCCCAATTACATACTGGTTTGTCAGGGAGGTATTGATCATAGCAGTGTAGCAGATTATATGGCAGTGGCAGCGAGCGCTTCTAAACACACACGTTTTATATGTCAGGTAACTCCGCCTCTTTTAGGGGCTCGGTCGTTGGACATCCAATCAGTCGCGAGCAGTGATACGTCATCAGTCTCACATTGACATCGCCTCCTCACTCCCTCCCCAGTGGGCCAGATTATCAGTGTATATACAGGGATTTCTTCAGCTATATCCCTATTTACTAAATGCTTCCTTGTTTCATACTGTGCATACACATTAATCATTGTGCTCATTAAGGCATATTCGAAGAGCTCCATTCTTTTAGCCCTACATTGCTGCAATGTCCTATATTGCCAGAATAGGACACTAGATCCATTATTTAAACATGGTTTTCAAATTATTATTGTTTTTGCATATTCTGGGTGAACAACTCCACATAGTAAATATAGGGATAATAAGATACATATTCCACTATGGGAGTATGATTGCACCATCAAAAAGACATATATATCTCCATCCTCACACATATCCCTCTCTTGAGCCTTCGTGAATCATTACAATACTGGTTGTATTCATGGGCATGGTTTGCGTATCAGAGGAAGCAGGCACAGTTCAAATTTTCATTCTCGCGAGATCTTGCTGTAAATGACAGGTTACAACGAGATAACGCTTCCTCTGCTGTAACTACCATAGAAACAGTAACGAAGTGCAGAGATTGTGAATAGACATCCCGTGGAATGTCTATTCACTGTCTAAACACTTCAGTATTGTTAATGTGTTAGTATAAGACAGCACATAAGGATCTAGCAGGATCCCTATGCGCTGAGTAAATAAATGGAGAGGAGTGCATGACACTGATTGGTCAGCGTCATACACTCCCCTCTACAACGCCCACTTGGTCTAAAGTAAAAATACGCCCACTTGGGCATTAAGCAACTCATTAGCATAAAGCTAAAATTGCTAATAAAGTGGTAAAAATAGATTGTTTTTTTTTAAATAAAAAGCACTGCTGTCACATACATTATAGCGCCGATCTCTTTATGTAGGAGATAGGGCACTTATAATGTGGTGACAGAGCCTCTTTAAGATTGTGGCTGATCCTGCTGAATCCCCTTAGAATAAGTTATTATTGCATCGCCACAGGCGACCTTCTCTGGTCTTTCCAGATCACAAGGGTTTTGACAAACTGTTTTCTGATGCACGGAAACACTCTGACCGGTCTATGCATGTGTCAAAGGGTGCGGACTATATGTTTCCATTCTCTAATTAATGTATTGCCAAATGGTCAGCCCACCCCATAGTAGATGTACCCATGGCCCGGCTTTATAAAAATACTACCTTACCGATTGCAGATGCTTCTGGCTTAAACGATCCAGTTGATGCCAAAGTGCAGTCAATGTCAAAAGCCACTTTCAGCACGGCTGCAGACCCTTTTTTGCAAGATATTGGGTTAGCTTGGCTAGTATTGAACTAGCTACTCAACTATAGGACGCAATTGATTCAGGGGACTCTTAAGTGGATGCCTCCCTGCTAGCTGTACATCTTTTGCAGATGACTAAATGTGTCTGTGACATCTCTGTCCAAGCTGCACAACAGTCTGCTAAGTCCATGGTTAATGTGGTAGCTGTTCGCAGGGCTATTTGGACTAGGAACTGGGATAGACAGTGCCTCTAGGAAGAAGGTTTTCGCCCTTCTGTTTGACCTGTATCTCCTTTATGGCCCTGACTTGGTTCAACCTATTTCTGAGACTACAGGAGAAAAGAGCACTTTACTGCTACATCGTCATCAAAGGCGCCGCCCATCAACTAGAAGACAAATATGGTTTTGTTAATTTTGGTACTCGACTCGACAGGTCTTGAAACTCCTGGGAGCCCCGCAAAAGACCCACTAAACCTGGTCTGGCACAGTGAGCTTCCACAGCCTGAAAATTTTCCCTCACCCGATGTGCTTCCTCGGGTGAGGGGATGGCTGCTCTCCTTCCAGGAGGCATGGCTTGAAATGCCTGGGTGTGGGACGTTGTGTCGACAGGCTACAAAATAGGGTTTTCTTCACGGCCTCCTGGGCGGTTCTTCCTGTCGACGCCCCTCGATGTCCCTCCAGGGCCGAAGCTTTTTGTCGAGTCATTCAAAGCCTCTTCCAACAAGGAGTAATTGTTCCAGTGCCAACTCTAGAACTGTTCAAGGTGTTTCATTCAAATCTTTTCAACCTACTAAAGAAGGATGAATCCCTTCGACATGTGAAGATGAGTAGGTTTAGCATCGAGTCCCTGCGCTTGGTGGTGACTTTGGAGGTGGACGAGTTCCTGTCCTCAATAGATATCAAGGATGCCTATATTCACGTTCCCATTGCTCGAGTACATCAGCGTTTCCTGCACTTCGCAGTGGGTTCTGTCATGGTCCTGGGGTATGTACACCCACTAGGCCGCTCCGCCGTAGCGGAGTTGCAGCTGACCAAACAACAGTCTACGTAAAGTCTTTGCAAAGTCTTTAGCACAAGAGTATCCGACAGACACGAAGTGTAGCAGACACTTTGGAACAGATGGAGCTTGACGTGGCAGATGCCACCAGAAGTGGCAGATGACACCAGACGTGGCAGATGACACCAGACATGGCAGATGACACCAGACGTGGCAGATGAGACACTCGACTCGTACTAAAGGCTTAAGCTCAGAAACAAGCAATATACAGGAACACTGGGAGCAGGAAACAACTAGGGGACCATTTGCAATACGAACATGGGTAGACAACAACAGCGCTGAGAGAAGGAGTGGAAGGCAGAGCCCTTTTTATAGTCCAGGGTGATCTGGGCTCTGGTTAGCGAAGATTTTACATGTGCGTGCGCGTTGGCCCTTTAAGCGTGGGGACCAGCGCGCGCGCACCCTAGAGGGCAGAGCAGGACGTCCGCGTGTGCTGGCGTCTCCAAGGAGGGAGACGCTGGCAAGAAGCCAGAGGCCTGTGGTCGTAGCCATCGGAAGGAGAAGAACGGCGGTGGTCTGCGACCATGGCCGTTACTGTTCCCCCCTCTTACGCCCCCTCTCTTCTTGGGTCCAGAGCGTAATAGGAATTTTTTAATGAAGGTAGGGGCATTAAGGTCTTCTTCTGGTTCCCAAGACCTCTCCCCAGGACCAAACCCTTTCCATTCCGCAAGATAGAAAGTCCTTCCTCTTACTCTCTTGTAGTCCAGAATCTTCTTTACCTCGAAGACGTCAGAAGAACCCCTGGGAGCATACTGAAGCACCAGGGTCCAGAACCACAGTCTTAAGGAGGGACACATTTAACGGAATTGGGAATACTGAGAGTAGGAGGCAGCCCAAGCTTATAGGACACAGGATTTACTCGTTGCAAAACTTCGAAAGGACTGATGAATTTGGGAGCGAATTTGTGAGAAGGCACCTTGAGTCAAATGTTTATTGAGGACAGCCAGACCTTGGCTCCGGGAGAGAATTGTGGAGGAGCCATTCTTTTTCCATCAGCATGCCTTTTCATGTGGTCCACTGCCTGAAGGATCGCAGACTTGGTTTGCTGCCAGATCTGAATGAAAGTCCCAAGTCATTGCTGCCACAGGAAGAGGAACTTTTGGATATTGACTGTACACAATGTAGAAAGGAGTAAAGGCGGTAGACTCACTTGTATAATTATTGTAAAAGAATTCTGCCCAAGGCAGAAGGTTGTACCCAATTGTCCTGTTGGGCAGAATCGAAATGACGGAGGTAATTCTCTAAAATTTGATTGGTCCTCTCCACTTGACCATTAGACTGTGGGTGATAGGCAGAAGAGAAGTCCAGCTTCACAACTAGCAGATTGCACAGGGCTCTCCAGAATTTAGACGTGAACTCTACACCCCGATACGAGACAATATGCAGAGGTAGTCCATGTGTGCAGTATGAATAGATTTGCCAGACGAGGAGCAGACGGAAGGTTTGTCAAAGGAACTAAATAAGCCATTTTAGAGAAATGATGCACTGCTACCCAAATCGTAGTACATCCAGCTGAAGGAGGAAGGTCTGTATTAAAGACCATAGCGATATTTTGCAAAAGGGCATCAGGGACAGGCAAGGGTAGGAGCAGACCAGCAGTTTTGGAATGGGTAAACTTGTTTGAGGCACAGTTAGTACATGAGGAAACATAGTCCACAACATATCTAGGCAGCGTGGGCCACCAGTATTGACAAAACACTAAAGTCCCGAGTTTTACAGACACCAGAGTGCCCAGCCAGTTTGGAGCCGTGTCCCCAGCGGAGAATTCTCTTCCTGTCCGCAAGATGAACAAAAGTCTTTCCGGGGGGAAGGTCTCTAATATGCAGGGGATAAGCAGCAATAATCCTGAAAGGATCTATAATATATTGAGAAATTTCCTCAAAGTAATTTGTTTCAAATGATCGAGACAGGGCATCAGCCTTCACATTTTTGTCTGCAGGACGAAAGTGGAGCAGGAATTGGAATCGGGATATAAACAGCGACCCTCTGGCTTGGCAAGGACTTAATTGTTGTGTAGACTGTAGGTACGCAAGGTTCTCGTGATCCTTATAAATGATATTAGGATGAATAGCGCCCCCCAGCAAGTGTCTCCACTCCTCTAAGGCCAACTTGATGGCCAGCAACTCCCGATTGCCGATGGGGTAGTTGCGCTCTGCAGGACAGAATAATTTGGATAGGAAGTCACAAGCCACCGTCTTGCCATTGGAGATTCTTTGAAACAGTAGTGCTCCAGCACCAACGGAGGACACATCAAACTCTAGAAAGAACTGTCGAGACGCGTCAGGATGTTGAAGAACTGAGGCTCAGGTGAAAGAGCTCTTGAGGCTGGTAAATGCTGACTCTGCTTCCGGAGGCCAAACCTTGGCGTTCACCCCCTTCTTAGGGAGAGCAGAGATTGGAGCAGTCAGAGACTAGAAGTTTGGAATAAACTTCCGATAGAAGTTTGCGAATCCCAAAAATCGTTGTATAGACCAAAGGCTCTGTGGACGTGGTCACTCTAAGACGAACTTCACATTCTCTGGATCCATCTTGAGTCCATGATCGGAGAGAATGTAGCCCAGGAAGGGCAGAGAGTACCTCTCGGACACAGATTTTTCGAGTTTAGCATATAGGCGATTCCCCATTAACCGCAACAGGGTTTGGTGAACATGCTTCCGATGCGTTATCAGATCTGATGAGTAGGTCAGGATGTTGTCCAGATAGACCACCACATAGAAATACAGCAGATACCGGAAGATGTAATTTAAGAATTCCTGGAACACAGCTGGAGCGTTACACAGTCCAAAGGGCATCACAAGATATTCGTAGTGACCGTTTCGGGTGTTGACTGAGGTTTTTCACTCGTCATCTTTGCGGATACGGATCAAGTTATAAGCCCCGTGCAGATCCAGCTTTGTGAAGAACTTAGCCCCACGAATTCGGTCGAAGAGCTCTGGGATGAGCGGCAAGAGGTATTTGTTTTTGACCGTGATTCGGTTCAATCCTCGGTAATCAATACTTGAAGAGATCCATCTGTCTTGTGAAAGATTTCCAGGTGTACCCTCTCTCAAGGTTCTCCATGACGTAAGCTGACATGGCCTGGGTCTCTAGCAGGGAGAGAGGATAGACTCGTCCACGAGGAGGTGAGACGCCAGAGAGAACTTCAATGGGACAATCGTAAGAGCGATGGGGAGGAAGAGCCTCTGCTTCCTTCTTGCTAAAGACGTCCGCAAATCTGGCATAATGTGTGGGTAGATCGGAGAGTGACTAAGGCAGTGGAGGCAAAACAGGATGAACCTGTGGCAGGTGGCGGTGAAGACACTTGGATCCCCGTTGGAGGACCTCTCCGGAGCTCCAGTCGAGAACCATAGCATGTAGACGAAGCCAAGGCCCAGTAGAATAGGGTTGATAGCTTTAGGTAAGACAAGAAAGGCAATCTGTTCTGAGTGGAGTACTACGACTTATAGTGTCAGCGGTCCAGTGATGGACAAAATAGGATCGGGCAATGGTAGTCAATTCGCAGAGGCGACAGCCAGGGTTCTCTCCAGAGGAACAGTGGACAGATGGAGACAATCCACTAGACCCTGCTGAATAAAATTTGCAGCTGTCCCGGAATCCAGATAGGTAGAGGCGGTGTAAAGGATTTGCCTGACACAGCTTCTGTGTCGACGCCCGTGGTTAATCAGCCTGCATCTGTTCCTAGGTCTGCTAGAGTGACTCGATCTGCTACCACTCAGGCTGGTAGGCTGAGGAGTGGGAGAACCTATCACAGCCTGGCCAGACGGTTCTAGCTCCCGCCCTTGGTCTACTTATACCTTCATTTGCTGCTTGTCCTTTGCCTGTGATTCTCTTGTTTCCTGGCTCTGCTGTTCCTGCTATTACCATTTACCTCTGCTTCATATTGACCCTGGCTTGGCTGACTATTCTCCTGCTCTGCGTTGGTCACGGTGTTGCCGTGGGCAACTGCCCCACTTCCCTTTGCTTCTGTGTACCCTTGTCCTGTTTTGTCTGTCGTGCACATATTGAGCGTAGGGACCGTCGCCCAGTTGTACGCCGTCGCCTAGGACGGGCTGTGCAAGTAGGCAGGGACTGAGTGGCGGGTAGATTAGGGCTCACCTGTCTGTCTGCCTACCCCAACATTACAGGCGGCGTGTGATCTCTCTCCAGATACAATGGTTACTGGAATGGATAATTTCAGAGAGTATTTGACATTTGGTGTCGTTCCACCTAGGGTTGTCTCTCCAACAAACTCTAGCTGCTGGGGTTTCCCGGCTTTTGTGGACATTGACACACAAAATGGCCACAATACAGACACAAACCTGTAGAGCATCTGAGTTTTGTTTCCTGATCGGACAACTTGAGTCTGTCCATCTGCATTGACTCTTAAGGTGGTACAACCGGAGATGGCAGCAGGTATCTCTGAAATGAGGGTGCCATTCTATAGGATCGTCTCTCCTGGCGAGCCTTCTTAGCACATCGCTGGATCTTCATGTTGACCCGGGTTGCCAACAAGATAAGAGCATCCAGGGTGGAAGGAAGGTCTCGAGCTGCAAGCTCATCCTTGATGTGTGTAGACAGTCCTCGCCAAAAAGTCGCCACCAAGCCGTCATTGTTCTACGCTATCTCCGTCGCCAGTGTACAGAAGGAGATTGCATACTCTGCTACCGTCAATTCCCCATGCTTGAGGGTTAGCAGAGAGGCAGCTGCAGAGGATGTTTGACCCGGTTCCTCGAACACCGTATGGAAAGTCTCTAGAAATGGGGTTTGCCCATCCCACGGCTTTGCCAGCGAGGAGAGGAATAATGAATTCTACCTTGGCCTCATCAGAGGGGAAGAGATGAGCATATAACCTAAAGGGGATCGTACGTTTATTAATGAAGCCTCTACAGGCCCTAGGATCTCGTCGTATGGAGGCGTTAGAGGCAGCAAAATTGTAGATCTAGGGCAGGCAGGAGATGTAAAAGGTAGTGGAATGGCAGCAGCATCCGGAGGAGACGCAGTACGATGATCTGAACGGGTGATGATCGAATTTACTGCCTGTAGGTGCTAATCCTGGCGTGCCGGCAGGTGATGCATGTCCGTCTGCATCACCTGAGACGTCGTCTTAGGTTGACCAGCGGGATCCATGGCCTGAGCGTACTATCACGGCCCTGGGGTATGTAGACCCACTAGGCCACTCCACCATAGCGGAGTGGCAGCTGTCCAAACAACAGTATGCCAAGTCTATGCAAAGTCTTTAGCACAAGAGTAACTGTAAGAGTCCAGACAGACACGAAGTGTAGCAGACGCTTTGACACAGATGGAGCTTAACGTGTCAGATAGCACCAGAAGTGGCAAATGACACCCGACGTGGCAGATGAGACACACTCCACTCCAACTAATGGCTTAGACTCAAAAACAAACACAGCAACAGCATACAGGAAGCAGGACGTGGGAACACTGGGAGCGGGAAACAACTAAGTGACCATTTGCAATACAAACATGGGTAGGCAACAGCAACGCTCTGGCAAGGAGTGGAAGGGCAGAGCCCTTTTTATAGTACAGGGTGATCTGGGGATTGGTTAAGGAAGGTTTTACATGTGCGTGTGCTGGCCCTTTAAGGCTGGGGACGAGCACGCACACCCGATAGGGCAGAGCAGGACGGCCACTTGTGCTGGCGTCTACAAGGAGGGAGATGCTTGCAAGAAGCCAGAGGTCTGCGGTCGTGGCTGTCAGAAAGTGAGGAACAGCGGCAGTCCGCGACCGTTACAAGTTCTGAGCATTTCCAGCTTGTGGCTCTCGCCTTCGGGCTGGCCACGGCTCCAAGGGTCTTCATCAAGGTTATCTTGGCACCGATGGCTCTTCTTAAATCCAGGTGATAGCAGTTACCCTATATTTGGACGACCTGGTAAAGGCACCTTCCAATCATGACAACATGAACAGTCTCAGCTTTGCACTGTATTGTCTTCTCAGATTCGGAAGGCTGATCAACAGCACTGTCCTCTCTCACTTCTTCCCACATAATGGAGTTTCTAGGGATGGGCCTGGGTACAGAGCATCTAGGATATTCTTACACAAGGACAAGATCACCACTCTCAGACAGGGTGTGACAGTACTCAACAGGAATGCTCCTTGTTTAATTTGTTTCTGCATGAAAGTCTTGGGAACGATAGTCTCAACTTTCGAGGCAGTCCCATTTGCTCAGTTTCACTCCCGTGTCAACAGCTGCCAATCCTATCTCGTTGGGACAAGTATCTGGACTCCATAGATCTGATGATCCGTCTGCCTCCCTCTGTCAAGAAGAAATTGCTGTGGGGGATGTCCTTCCCCGTCATCTCTCAGAGAAAGCCCTTCACAACTCTCCAACTCTCCACTGGCAGGTCATCATGACAGTAGGAAGCTTGTCCGGCTGGGTGGGGGGGGGGGGTTTCGGCCGTCTCACAGTCAAGGGCACCTCATCTGGCCCAGAAGTTCAGCTCCAGATCAACATTTTTTAGTTGTGTGCCATCTTCCTGGCCCTGTTTCACTGGACATCATGTCTCCAGGATCTCCCTGTGCAGATGCAGACCGACAACTCTACAGCAGTGGTGTACCTCAGTCGTCAGGGAGGTACTAGAACCAGGACCATTTGGAAGGAAGCAGCCAAGTTTCTTTAATGTCAGCAGTACACATGCCAGGAGTAGATAACTGGGAGGTGGATTACCTGAGCCGAGAACATCTGGACCCCATAAAATGGTCTCTTCATCCAGAGATATTTCACCATATTTGCCTTTGGTGGGGCTTCCCAGACGTGGATCTCTTTGCCGCTCACCTCAACCACAAGTATCTGGACTACGTCACCAGAACCAGGGATCCCAGGGCCATAGGAGCCGACGCTGTAGTTATTTCCTGGTTATCCTTTATCTTTTTCCACCTCTTCCACTCCTGCTTCAAGTGCTGAAGAAAGTAAAGGATGTGGGAATTTCAGCGATTCTGGTGGCCCCAGACTGGCCTCGCAGAGCTTGGTATGCGGAACTCATGCTACTGTTGGCAGATGCCCCGTGGCCTCAGTGGCATGACCTCATTTCCAATGTTCCACCCTGCTTTACCTCGGTTGCGCTTGCCGCCTTGGCTGTTGTGACCGCGGTTCTGAAGTTGAGAGGTTTCTTTGATCCGGTCATTCAGACCATGATTAAGACCCGGGAGATTCAATCCCAAATGATTTACCATGTACCTGGTTGGCCTATTTTAGGGGGTGTGAATCCCATCAGTTCCACCCCCTCCATTCCATCCCGCATATTCTGGCTATCCTTTAGGTGGGTTTGGATCAGGGACTAATGTTGGCTACCCTGAAGGGGCAGGTCTCAGCCCTTTCAATTTTTTTTTAGGGCACTTTAGCAATCCACGCGCTCCATTTAAGACTTTCTTGCAGGGAGTTGCACACTGTGTTTCTCCTTATAGGTCTCCTCTGGAGCCTTGGGATATCAACCTGGTCCTTGACACTCTACAGGCTGCACCTTTTAAATCATTGCGGGAAGTTTCTTGCTGGGTCTCATCCTGGAAGGTGGTTTTCCTTGTGGCAATCACATGTATACATATGGTTTCCTTCCTTCCATCTTAATGAGGAGATTCTCCTTCTCTCGTTTTGTCCAAAACCTTCCGAGTGAACGTGCTTTACACTGGATGTCGTTCAAGCCCTTCAGGTCTACATTGCAGCTACGAAGTCCCTCTGGAAGACTGACTTCCTTTTTGTTGTTTCTGAGGGTCCTCGTAAGGGAGACCCAGCTTCAAAACCCACTATGCTGCAACATCCACAGCCGCGGACCGTTGTTGTTACCTGCCCGACGAGGCCATGGACGAGTGAGTGCCGGGTGGCATCTCCCTCCTGGGAGACGCCGACACTCCCTTCCGCATGGCTGCACTGGTTCCCGTAGGGTGCGCAGGGCCAGTGCACACATATGAGTAAGATCTGTAATTAGCCCGTGATCACCCTGGACCATAAAAAGGGCTCTGCCCTTTCACTTATTGCCATGGTGTTATTTTGTTTATCCATGTTAGTCTTAGCAAATGGCCTCTAAGGCCTCATGCACACGACCGTGATTTTCAGGTCGGGCGGATGCGGACTGTCAGCCGCGGGCCGCCCGCAAATCGCGGGACATGCACATGACCGCCGTCATTGTTTACAATGAGCCCGGACCGCAGAAGATGTCCGTAATAGGGCATGCCCGTTCTTTCTGCGGTGCGGGTTCCCGGGCCATGCACGGACCGTAAAAACTACAGTCGTGTGCATGGCCCCATAGAAAAGAATGGGGCCGCAATTCTCCCGTGGATTTTCGGCGGAATTGCGGCCGCAAAAACACGTTCGTGTGCATGGGGCCTTAGTGTTATCCTGTTTCCGTTGTTCCCGTGCCCTGCTACCTGCATCCTGTATCCCGTGCTATATCTGTTCCTGTGCCTTAACCTGTTGGGGTCGTGTTATGCCACTGGTCACGCTTGCTGATATAAACCACGTCTGGTGTCTAGAATTTCATATGTGCCGAGCCTCCATTACTTTCTGGACTGTTAAAGGTACTAATGTACTAGGACTGTTGTTTGGCCAGCTGCTGTTCCGCTATGGCGGTGCGGCCTAGTGGGTCCACATACCCACGGATCGTGACAATTGCAATTTGGATACGTTTGGCAGTTAAAATAGCCTACTCTGCTATTCACTCTACTAGGGATGTTGGGGACTCCTGGGCGGTGCAGCATCAGGCTTTGGCCCTTTAAGTCTTTAAGGCCGCCACTTGGGCTTCTTTACATAATTTTTCGAGGTTCTACCAGATCCATTCCTTGGCTTTTCCCGATGCCAGTTTGGGTCGAATGGTGTTGCTTGCAGTCGTGGTTCATGCTGCTTTCATGGCTCTGATTCTTTTTGCCCACCCTAAGGGACTGCTTTAGGACGTTCCATGGTACTGTGTCCCCCAGTAAATACTTTAACGAGAAAACAGGATTTTTGTACTTACCAGTAAAATCTCTTTCTTGTTGAAATCACACAGATCACACAGATCCCGCCCTATTTCTTTCTTGTGATGTTTTTGGGTTTCTGGAGGATATTTGTTCCCGTTGGAAACATATTGCGTTGAACCTTTTCTGCTGTCCTACTGCTCTTGGTACAAACTGAGGAGCTGAGTTCTCAGCAGATGGTACAGCCCACTGGGTAGAGCCACACATTTTTTTATGTTAACCTATTGTCAGCCTCCTAGTGACAGTGGCCTATACCCATGGTACTGTGTCCCTCAGTGAATTCAGCGAGAATGGGATTTACTGGTAAATACAAAAATCTTGTTTTTTCCTTTTTGCCCCCTTGAAGATCTTCTGGTAAAAATCCATTTTGTCCATTAAAAATTTCTCGCGTTTCTATTCTTCATTTTGAATGGGAACAAATCTGGCTTTAGTTCTATTTTGAAATTATCCAAACTCCGTAGAATGTGTCTGTACTTTATCTATTGCTTTATATGGCTCAGCTTTTACTTGACTATATTCCTTTAGAGAGCGTTCCAACAGAATTTTTACCAGGTTAATGGGGTTTTCCCAACAAGGACATTTATGGCATATGCAAAGGATATGCCACAAATGTCAAATAGATGCGGGTTCTACCTTTTTGTGCTCCCGCTGACGCATGTGATTCCCGACCATGAAGAAGAAAACCATATCCCGCTGAGCTACGCTTTTTCCGTAAGTCCCTTAGTAGTGAATGGCATTTACGGAAATAGCGTAGCATGCTAGCTATGCTGTTTCTGCAACTACCATTATGAACTACCATTATGAAAAAAAAACGCCCATACTTACCCACTGACGTCCTGCAGACCGGCCTCCTAGGATGACGTTTCATTCCATGTGACCGCTTCAGCCTGTTATTGTCTGTAGTGGTCACATGGGATGAAATGTCACCCAGGAGACCGGCCTGGATGAAGAAGCACAGAATTCTGGGTACGTATAAAAATTTATATTTTTTTATTTTGCTTTCAGAAGAAAAAAATCGCAATATCTGCTATTTGTTGCACGTTTTACCTCACCTTTGAATTCAATGGGGGAAAACCCAGAACAAATAAGCAGCAATTATACACAATTGACATGCTGCAGATAAAAAAAGAAACGCACCGCAGTTCAATTTATGAGCGTTTTTCCCGCTTATCGTTTACGCAGCGTATGGATGAGATTTGTTCAAATCTCATCCACTCTGCTGCTACTGTATTATCCTGCAGATTTTCCTGCCACAAAATATGTTACATAAAATCCGCAGTATTTACACTACGTGTGAACTTACCCGTAGACCATGTGGTAAATGTTTGCAATCTGTCACAAAGGGTCTGTGGACCCACTGGGCCGTACGGTAAGGCAGCTGGCCAACAGGGCGCAGGTCAGAGTCTATAGTATATAGGGTACTTGTGGCAACACGGACAGTAGCTTGGCTGGAACTAGGCAGCAGGTAGACATCAGACGGGGAGAAGCAGACAGGCGTGGTATCCAGCACAGCATGACTAAAGCAAGCACGGCACTAGATCAGGATACAGGTTACAGGAACAGGAACCGGAAACACTGGGAGCAGGAAACACTAGGGGACCATTTGCATAGACAAACTTAAGGGAACACAACAACGCTCAGGCATAGAACTAGGGCTGGACCCCTCTCATAGTCCACGGTACTCACGGGTCAAAGTTTATCCATGAGGTCCGGTGCGCGCGCTGCCCCTTTAAGAGCAGGCACGAGCGTGCGCGCGCACCCTACGGGATCCGGCAGAGGTGAGTGGACGCGAGTGCTGGCGTCTCCTGAGGAGGAGGCTGGGGCCAGCGCTTGCCGACTCGTGGCTGCGGCTGTCGGGGAGGTTGGAGCTGACAGCCCGCAGCCACGGACATTACACAATCATTATAGGACTGTAAGGTGTTGTTTGTTCAAAATAATTTTACTACTTGCTCTTAGTACTTTCGAATAATCATCCTCAATATTATATAATATTATATTGAGGAAAACAATTTCCTAATATCTCCCCGACCTTCTATATATCGCACTTATTTTCCAGCAGTTGCCGGGTTATGTAATTTGTACTACATTGGGTTTAAAAAATGTCACTCTTATTTAAGGGTTTGCGAAAAGTTTCTGCTCCGAAGAATGGTAGAGATAGGCATACAAGATTATTGCAGTGTGAGGCCACCTATATTTTCCGGGCAGAGGCACTAGAACCCTTGGGATTGAACTATAAGAACGATTTTTCCTCATTTTTATAAGGAATATTTGTGCCATGCTATTGTTTCGATTCATGTCATAACATTTTATCAAAATTTATCTTGTGGGTTTTGTATGTTGCAAGTGCTATGTTATTATGTATTTTTCTGAGATAAAGGGATATAAAGCGCGACTGCATGATATCCCATCAGGCCTTGAGAAAGCACCCAAAACGGCCGCAAGGCCTTCACAAATTACTGTTTTTGAAAGGATAAGTGCCGTGGATCTTTACTTCTGATTGAGATACCATCTATTAAGTACAATGAGCAACCACTGTGTAATATTGGGAATGTGAGTCTGGGGGTTGTGTATTGTGTCTAGTTTGAGAGGAACAAGCTCATTCTACAATTTCCCATTACTGGTGTCCTATAGGGTTTTATTGTCAAATCTAAAGAAACCTATATAAATTTGGTATGACCGTAATCGCATTGAGCCACAGACTAAAGATAAATTGTTGTTTTTACCTCACGGTGAAAGCAGTAAAGACGAAACCCTGAAAACAATGGAGGAAGTGAGGTTTTTTTTTACAATTCCACCTTACAAATAATTTTTGTTACGTTTCCCAGTACATTATATGGTACTCTAAATGGTGGCAATAGAAACTACAATTCCCCCCGCAAAAAATAAGCCCTTACACCACTCTATTGACAGCAAAAATAAAATAGTTATCGCTCATTGAAGGCAGGTAGTAAAAAACGAAAGCGTAAAAACTAAAAATGTCTGGGTCTTTAACCTCTTCCCGCGCTGCTCCGCAATAGTACGTCCTGCAGAGGGGTTAGTTCCCGCATCCAGACGTACTATTGCGGAGTAGTTCCCGGCGCACACTGTCCTGACGGACAGTGTCCGAGAACCAGGAGGTCAGCTGTCCCTGACAGCTGACACTCCAGCCTTGCCGGTCAGCGGACCATCGCCGCTGATTTCGGCAATTAACCCCATAAATGCGGCGATGGATTGCAGTCGCCGCATTTAAGTGGTTTGAAGCACATCGGCAGCCCCCACGAAGTGATCGTGGGGGCTACCGATGCTTGTCGTGGCAATCGGAGGTCAGACAATGACCTCCGGGTTGCCATGTACGGAAGCCTAGGAGGAGCAGCCTCCTGCCGCTCCTCCGAGACTTCCTTTCAGTGTGACTGTCACAAATAAGCCCTCACGCAGCTCCGGTGGTGAAAAAATAAAGACGTTCTGGCTCCCAGGAATATGGCGATGCAAAATGTGCAGTGTTTTCTAAAAGCGGATAACATCCGACACCATTTATCAGTGCGACGCTGGCCACACATCTATGAATTATTATTTATTTACCGCATTATTATACCCTCTTATTATGCCCTGATGTTCTCCGCACAGATTACACATGCCCCTCACATTATAAACTGAAATACCAGCGAAACCCAAAACAGAAAAACTACCAAGCAGAATCTGCGCTCCAAAAGCAAAATGGCGCTCCCTCCCTTCTGAGCCTTGCAGCGTCCCCAAACAGCAGTTTGCGCCCACATATATGGCATCGCCATACCCGGGAGAACCCGCTTAACATTTTATGAGGTCTTCAGTGGCACAAACTGGGCACAACATTATGCACTAAAATGGCACATCAGTGCAAAATTGCAATATTCACACCATCCGCTGTGCATTAACCCCTTTGAGCACTATGACTTAATAGCATGTCATGGTGCGGGGGTGATGTATGGAGCGGGCTCACATGCTGAGCCCGCTCCATATGCTGCGGGTGTCAGCTGTGTATTACAGCTGACACCCGGGACTAACGGACAGGAACATCGATCGTGCTGTTACAGGAGTCTGTAAAAATAACAATACACTGCAATACATTAGTATTGCAGCATATTGTACCCGCAGATCCAATGATCGCTGGTACAAGTCCCCTAAGGGGACTAATAAAATGTGTAGAAGAATTAAAGTTATTAGTAGTGAGAAAGAAAAAAAACTTTAAAAAAAAAAACCCTTTCCCATTTTTCTTCAAAAGTAATGTCAAAAAATAAACAGAATTGATATTGCTACGTCCGTAAAAGACCGAACTATTACAATATACCATTATTTAACTCGCACGGTGAACACTGTAAAAAACGTAAATAATTTAAACCGCCAAAATCGCTGTAGTTTTCGTTTTTGCCGCACGGCGAATGCTGTAAAAAGAAAAACCCAAAAAAATGGAATCAGATTTTTTTCCTATATTACTAGATTTTCCTATTTTTTTTTCAGTTTCCCAGTACTTTTTATGGCTCTTTAAATGGTATCAATAGAAACTACAATTCCTCCCGCAAGAAATAAGCTCTCACATCACTCTACTGACGGAAAAAGAAAAAAGTTATGGCTCTTGGAAGGCGGGTAGTGAAAAACGAAAATAAGAAAGCAAAAATGGATCAGTCCTGAAAGGGTTAATTAATTTCTAATGAAACAAATGTATGACCCCATGTGGGGTATTTCCGTACCCGGGAGAAATTGCTTTATAAAAATTGGTTGTTTATTTCTCCTTTATCCCTTGTGAAAATGAGAAAATGCAACATTTTAGTGGAAAAAAATTGTGATATTCATTTTCTCCGCCTAATTCTAATAAATTCTGCAAAAGACCCGTGGAGTCTAAATGCTCACTATACCCCTAGAAAAATTCCTTGAGGGGGGTTTCCAAAATGGGGTAACTTGGGAGGGCTTCCACTGTTTTGGTCTCTCCAGGGCGTTGCAAAGGCGGCATGGCACCGAAAAACAATCCATCAAAATTCGTGCTCCAAAATCCAAATGGCGCTACTTCCCTTCTGAGCGCTGCCATGGGTCCAATCAGCAGTTTATTACCACATATGGGGTATTGCCGTAATCAGGAGAAAACGCTTTACAAATGTTGTGGTTCTTTTTTTCCTTTACTCCTTGTAAAAATTTAATATTTCTATGCTTTTTCAGAAAAAAAGTTGATTTTAATTTTCACTGCCTAATTCCACTAAATTCTGCAAAAAAACCTGTGTGGTCAAAATGCTAACTATACCCCTAGAAAAATTCCTTGATAGGTGTAGTTTCCAAAATGGGGTAACTTGAGGGGGGGTTTCCAAAATGGGGTAACTTGGGAGGGCTTCCACTGTTTTGGTCTCTCCAGGGCGTTGCAAAGGCGGCATGGCACCGAAAAACAATCCATCAAAATCCATGCTCCAAAATCCAAATGGAGCTCCTTCCCTTCTGAGCCTTGCTGTGGGTCCAATCAGTAGTTTATTACCACATATGGGATATTACCGTAATCGGGAGACATTGCTTTACATATGTTGGGGTGCATTTTCTTTATTATTTCTTGTAAATATTAAAAATTTCTATGTTTTTTCAGAAAAAAGTAGTTTCCAAAATGGGGTAACTTTTGGGGTGTTTCCACTGTTTTGGCACCACAAGACCTCTTCAAACCTGACAAGGTGCCTAAAATATATTCTAAAAAAAAGGAGGCCCAAAATCCACTAAGTGCTCCTTTGCTTCAGAGGCCGGTGCTTCAGTCCATTACCGCACTAGGGCCACATGTCGGATATTTCTAAAAACTGCGGAATCTGGGCAATAAATATTGAGTTGCATTTCTCTGGTAAAACCTTCTGTTACAAAAAAAAATGTATTAGAAATTAATTTCTGCAAAAAAAATAAAATTTGTAAATTTCACCTCTACTTTGCTTTAATTCCTGTGAAACGCCTAAAGGGTTAAAACACTTTGTGAATGCTGATTCGAATACCTTGAGGGGTGCAGTTTTCAAAATGGGGCGACTTCTGGGGATTTTCTAATATATAAGGCCCTAAAAGCCACCTCAGACTGAACTGGTCCCTGAAAAAATAGCCTTTTGAAATTTTCTTTAAAATAAGAGAAATTGCTGCTAAAGTTCTAAGCCTTGTAACGTCCTAGAAAAATAAAAGGACGTTCAAAAAACGATGCAAACATAAAGTAGACATATGGGAAATGTTAACTAGTAACTATTTTGTGTGGTATTACTATCTGTTTTACAAGCAGATACGTTTAAATTAAGTAAAATGCAAATTTTTGCAATTTTTTTCTAAATTGTGGTGTTTTTCAGAAATAAATACCAAAATTTATCGACAAAATTTTTTCACTAACATAAAGTACAACATGTCACGGGAAAACAGTCTCAGAATCGCTTGGATAGGTAAAAGCATTCCAACGTTATTACGACATAAAGTAACACATGTCAGATTTGAAAAAATCGGCTGGGTCCTGAAGGCCAAAACAGGCTGGGTCCTGAAGGGGTTAAAGAGTTAAGCACTGATCAGTATCTTACCGGAGAATCCTTTGTGCCTACTGGCTCTGGAGATCCGATACAGTTCTTGAGAGTGATCAATGCTACGTACTTAGCGTTTTACAGTTATGAAGCTCATGTATTGTTAGGGCTGGGCAATGACGACCTAAATCAAAATCACGACTAATTGAACATGTAACCTCGATTACGATTAATGAGTGATTATTTAGGCCACACTCCTTTTTGTATGCCACGACGCCTATTTGCATGCTACGCCATTGAATTAATATTTATCCCCTGAGCCTGCTGTATACTACTGTATATAATATACCCGCTGACACTCCCCCAAACAGTATATTGCCTCCATAATGCTCCCCACACAGTATAATGCCCCATAGCTGCCCTCACACATTATAATGCCCCTATCACTGCCTCTACTCGGTATAATGTACCCATAGCTGCCCCCACACAGTGTAATGCCCCTCCTAGCTTCCACCACAGTATAATGTCCCCATAACTGTTACCACAGTATATTGCCCCCATAACTGTCCTCCACACAGTATATTGCTCTCCTAACTGTCCTCCACATAGTATAATGCCCTCCACACAGTAGAATGCCCCCCATAACTGCCCTCCACGCAGTATAATTCCCCCATATATGCACCCCACACAGTATAAGGTCCCCCATTATTGATAAAATCAAAATTTGCAAGATGACCGATTAATTGCGCTGGATTTCGATTTTGATTATTTTTCGATTAATTGCCCTGCCCTACGTATTGTACTACATTATTCACAAGTTGTTTTTAATGAACACTATATTTAGACTTGTGTATTTGTTTTTTCCTATAGACTCCTGGCTCTAAGAAGTTTGACCAAAAAATTGAATATATAAAAGATTTTGTCAAGATTAATCAACGATATAAAGCAAGATTGAAAGAATGTTTTCAAAAGGTTAGTAACCACAGGCGGACATGTTTATAAGATACGGAATTCTCATAGGCATTTCCACCATAGACCTTTGTTTTGGAGCCAACGGTTTAACCCCTTCCCGCACCTTGGCGTAAATGCACGTCCAGGTGAGCAGTAACTTCGCGCACCTGGGCGCCCAGTTACGTCCACGCTTTAACAGTTAACCGCCGAGCGTCTGCCCTGCTCTCCCCGTTGCCGATCAGCGGCTTGTTGCCGCTGAAATTGGCAATTAACCCCTTTGATGCGGTGGTCGATTGCGATCACCACATTGAAGAAGTTTACAGCGGATTGGCAGCCCCCCACATGCATTTGCGCGGGCTGGCGATCCTTATCATGGCAACCAGAGGCCAGACAATGACCTCCGAGTTGCCATGTACGGAAGCCTCGGAGGAACAGCCGTATTTACGGACGATTTTTAAAGCCGTGTGCATATGGACTTCATTTATAATTATTTTTCTTGGAAAGCATATCTGGAGGGCCTAAACCGTAGTACCTCCACTTTTATGATGACTTCCGAACTGTCCTAGAGACATCACAATTTTTCATCACTGGAGTTCTGGTATCCCAAAATTAGAACGGAAAGCAGCCTGCCAATAGGCTTGAGTAACGCTGTAATGCGCACTAATCATCTGTGGACAAATGTTGAAAGTTTATTGTAAAATATAAAGATGTCTACCTACACAATGTTTTGGTTTATGCTGTTTGTGCTGAAGGTATGGAACTTTTTGCAGGTGTTTTTCTCCACTGGACTATTAAAGGGGTTTTCCAATCCTTTTTTTTTTTTTTTTAAATCAATGCAATGTTCTTCTATTAATATATTAGTGCACTCTGACTAGCTTTTTCTTGATAATAAATGGTTTTAGTAACATTACTCCCTATTGTTTACCTTGAGAGGTTTGTTTTGCTCAGAAAGTTCATTCCCCTTCTCTTCCTGTGTTTTTCCTCCCTGCATGCACTGCTCTAGTCCCAGCATGCAATGTGCATGCAGCAGTGCACTTGCTCCGCCTACTACACCCAGCTCTACTAACTTCTGCAATCTCAGTCTTCATTTTGGTGCTCTCATTCTATTACTGATAGCACAAGCTGAAATCACTGGATATCTGTGTTTTTAACCTCTTAACGCCGAAGGGCGGATATATCCGTCCTCAGCAGCAGCTAGTTCGCGCAGGAGGAGATATATATACGTCCTGTGATGGCGCGGGTACTGCCAGTGTACCCACGCGATCAGCGGCAGGAGCACGGCTGTTATACACAGCCTGGCTCCTGCTGCAACTGCGGGAATCGAAGCGCGCTCCGATTCCGGCGGTTTAACCCATTAAATGCTGCTGTCAATAGTGACAGCGGCATCTAATGTGTTTGACAGAGGGAGGGATCTCCCTCTGTCCCCCCATCGGCGCCCCCGCAAAGAAATTGCGGGTCGCCGTCGGGTTTCCATGGCAGCGGGGATCTAACAAAGACCCCCAGGTCTGTCTTCAGCATTTGCCTCTTAGGCGATGCCGGAGGCATGACCTAACAGGTTGCCTGTCAGTTTTACACGGACAGGCAATAATGCTTCCGTATACTAAGTATACCAAAGCATTATATATGCGATCGGCACATCGCATAGTGAAGTCCCATGGTGGGACTAAAAATAAATAAATGTCAATCCGTTAAATAAAGTTGGTGAAAAAAATAAAATAAAATTACAGTGAAAATCAAATAAAACTACTTTTTTTGCCCAAAAAGTGTTTTTTTTTTTAGTAAAACTGTCAAAACAAATCACACATACACATATATGGTATCCCCGCGATCGTAACAACTTGAACAATAAAATTAACACATTAATTAAACCGCCGGATGAACGACGTCCAAAAAAACAACGGCAAAATTCGCTCTTTTCTCCCATTCCCCCCATAAAAAATTAAATAAAAATTAATCTAAGTCCTATGTACCCCAAAATAGTACTAATGAAAACTACACATTGTCACGCAAAAATCAAGCCCACGTACGGCCACATTGACGTAAAAATAAAAACGTTACGGCTCTTGGAATGCGGCGATGCAAAAACAAGTAATTTTTTTCTAAAAGGCTTTTTATTGTGCAAACCTAGGAAAAACATATAAAACCTCTACATATTTGGTATCCCCGTAACCGTGCCGAGCCATAGAATAAAGTGAACATGTTATTTACGCTGCATAGTAAACGGCGTAAATTTATAACGTGAAAATCAATGCTGGAATAGCTGCTTATTTTCAATACTCTCCTAAACTAAAGTTAAAGAGGCTCTGTCACCAGATTTTGCAACCCCTATCTGCTATTGCAGCAGATAGGCGCTGCAATGTAGATTACAGTAACGTTTTTATTTTTAAAAAACTAGCATTTTTGGCCAAGTTATGACCATTTTCGTATTTATGCAAATGAGGCTTGCAAAAGTACAACTGGGCGTGTTGAAAAGTAAAAGTACAACTGGGCGTGTATTATGTGCGTACATCGGGGCGTGTTTACTACTTTTACTAGCTGGGCGTTGTGTATAGAAGTGTCATCCACTTCTCTTCACAACGCCCAGCTTCTGGCAGTGCAGCACTGTGACGTCACTCACAGGTCCTGCATCGTGTCGGCACCAGAGGCTACAGATGATTCTGCAGCAGCATCGGCGTTTGCAGGTAAGTCGATGTAGCTACTTACCTGCAAATGCTGATGCTGCTGCAGAATCAAGTGTAGCCTCTGGTGCCGACACGATGCAGGACCTGTGAGTGACGTCACAGATCTGCACTGCCAGAAGCTGGGCGTTGTGAAGAGAAGTGGATGACACTTCTATACACAACGCCCAGCTAGTAATAGTAGTAAACACGCCCCGATGTACGCACATAATACACGCCCAGTTGTACTTTTACTTTTCAACACGCCCAGTTGTACTTTTGCAAGCCTCATTTGCATAAATACGAAAATGGTCATAACTTGGCCAAAAATGCTCGTTTTTAAAAAATAAAAACGTTACTGTAATCTACATTGCAGCGCCGATCTGCTGCAATAGCAGATAGGGGCTGCAAAATCTGGTGACAGAGCCTCTTTAATAAAAGTTAATCAATATATTATAAGCATCTAAAAATGGTACAATTACAAAATACAACTCGTCCCGCAAAAAAAGTCGACGGAATAAAAAAAAAGTTACGACTCTTGGAATGTGACCGTGAAAAAAACAAAAATAATCCTTGGTCATTAACGTGCAAAATGGCCCGGTCATTAAGGGGTTAAACGGTTTGAAGAGGTCTTCTGGTACCAAAACAGTGGAAACCCCCAAAAGGTGACCCCATTTTGGAAACTAGACCCCTTGAGGAATTCATTGCAGTTTTCATGGAGTGCATGCGGCTTTTTGATCAGTTTTTATTCTATTTTTAAGTGGCGTGGTGACTAAAAAAACAGCAATTCTAGTATTGTTTTTTTATTCTATTTTTGTTACAGCGTTCACCGTGCGCTATAAATGGCATATTCACTTTATTCTATGGGGCTATACGATTAGGGCTCATTTACACGAGCATGTTATACGTCCGTGCAACGCGCGTCGCAGGGACCTATGTTAGTCTATGGGGCCGTGCAGCCAGGTGCGTTATTTTCACGCTGCGTATGTCCGCTGCGTGAAACGCACGACGTCCTATATTTGTGCGCTGTTCGCACATCACGCACCCATTGAAGTCAATGGGTGTGTGAAAACCACGCATGTCGCACGGAAGCAATTCCGTGGGACGCGCGTGATTTGCGCAACAGCACTGTAAAGGATGAATGAAAACAGAAAAGCACCACGTGCTTTTCTGTTTACAAACATCCAAACGGAGTGTCATAATGATGGTGGCTGCGCGAAAATCACGCAGCCACGCATCATAAAGGGCTGACACACGGAGCTGTTAAGTGCCTTTTGCGCACGCAAAACGCTGCGCTTTTTGCTTGCACAAAACGCACACGCTCGTGTAAACTCGGCCTTACGGTGACACCAGATGTTTATAGTTCTTTTATGTCTTATGGCGTTTGCACAATAAAATACGTTTTGTAAAAAATCATTCACTTTTTGTGTTACCATATTCTAAGAGCCAGAACTTTATAATTTTTCCATCAATAAAGCCGTGCGAGGACTTATTTTTTGCGTAACGAACTGTAGTTTCGATCAGGACCATTTTTAGGTACATGCGACTTTTTGATCTATTTTTAATACATTTTTTGGGAGTTGAAGTGACGAAACAATTGTGATTTTTGTACGGTTTATTATTATTTTCTTTTACGGCGTTCACCGCGCGGGATAAATAACGAAATAATTTTGTAGTTCAGGCCGTTACGGACGCGGCGATACCAATTATGTATAGTTTATTTATTTATATATTTTTATTAATAAAAAAGGACTGATAAGGGAAAAAAAGGGGATTTTTTTTAACTTTTATTTTCTTATTTTTACACATCTTTTTTTTTTACTTTATTACTTTGTCCCACAAGGGGACTTGAGGGCAGGAGGCCCTGATCGCTATTCTAATACACTGCACTACATGCGTAGTGCAGTGTATTAGAACTGTCAGCTATTCACTGACAGCAAGCATAGTGGGTCCTGACTTTGTCAGGACCCATTAGGCTTCCGTCGATGGCATAGCCGGACGCCATTGTTTGGTGTCCGGTTGCCATAGTAACCATCGCCGGCCGCTATCGTGTAGCAGGCCGGCGATGGTAACTTAACCCCTAAAAAGCCGCGATCTCTATTGAACGCGGCTTTTAAGGGGTTAGACAGCGGGGACACAGCGATCGGTCCCCGCTGTAGGAGCTGCGGCAGCTGCTGTACGAGACAGCAGCTGTCACAGCTCCTGCACCTGTCGGGAAGACGGCCGAAACGGCCGTTATTCCCGCAACTTCATATTCCGTCGCTAATTTATAAGGGGTTATAATTTCACAGAGCATGCGCGGTGGAGTGTGCTAACCACGCATGCTCTAATGAGATAAAGAAGCACGTGGTACGGTTACGTAATTTGTGACGTAACCGTACAGTGTGAAAGCCGGAAACCGGAAGCAAGGCAGAAGACCAAATGGACGGGTCTGCACAGGAAGTGCAGATTTTGCATTACTAAGTGGGCGGTGACGGAGGAGGATATACGACGCTACAGCCATCTGATGAAACGTAAGTAAATTGTAAAGTTATATATTTTTCATTGTTTTATTTAAATAAATGTAATTTTTTAGTTCCGGAAAACCCCTTTAACCCCTTCCCTCTTTGGCCACTTTTGACCTTCCCGACATGGCCTCATATTTCAAATCTAACATGTTTCACTTTATGTGGTAATAACTCCGGAATGCTTTTACCTATCCAAGCTATTCTGAGATTGTTTTCTCGTGACACATTGGACTTTATGTTACTGGCAAAATTTGCTCGATACATTCAGTATTTAATTGTGAAAGACACCAAAATTTAGCGAAAAATTGCACAAATTAGCATTTTTCTCAATTTAAATGTATCTGCTTGTAAGACAGGCAGTTATACCACACAAAATTGTTGCTAATTAACATCACCCATATGTCTACTTTAGTTTGGCATCATTTTTTGAACATCATTTTATTTTTCTAGAACGTTATAAGGCTTAGAACTTTAGCAGCAATTTCTCACATTTTCAAGAAAATTTCAAAATGCTATTTTTACAGGGGCCAGTTCAGTTGTGAAGTGGCTTTGAGGTCCTTAGATATTAGAAACCCCTAATAAGTCATCCCATTTTAAAAACTGCACCCCTCAAAGTATTCAAAACAGCATTTAGAAAGTTTCTTAACCCTTTAGACATTGCGCAGGAATTAAGGCAAAGTAGAGGTGAAATTTACAAAGTTCATAATTTTTTTCCAGAAATTCATTTTGAATCCATTTTTTTTTGTACCACAGAAGGTTTTACCAGAAAAATGCAACTCAGTATTTATTGCCCAGGTTCTGCAGTTTTAGGAAATATCCCACATGTGGCTCTAGTGTGCTACTGGACTGAAACACCGGCCTACGAAACAAAAATAGCACCTAGTGGATTTTGGGCCTCCTTTTTATTAGAATATATTTTAGGCACCATGTCAGCTTTGAACAGGTCTTGTGGAACTAAAACAGTGGAAACCCCCCAAAAGTGACCCCATTTGGGAAACTACACCCCTCGAGGAATTTATTTAGGGGTGTAGCAAGCATTTTGACCTGACAGTTTTTTTGCAAACATTTTTGGAACTAGGCCATGAAAATGCAAATCTACATTTTTTCAAATAAAATGTAGGGTTAGCTAAGTTTTTTTCATTTCCAAAATAACTAAAGTAGAAAAAGCACCAAAACATTTGTAGAGAAATTTCTCCCGAGTAAAACACTACCCCACATGTGGTAATAAACGGTTGTTTGGACACACGGCAGGGCTTAGAAGAGAAAGAGCGCCATTTGGCTCTTGGAGCTCAAATTTAGCAGGAATGGTTTGCGGAGGCCATGTCACATTTGCAAAGCCCCTGAGGGGACAAAACAGTGGAAACCCCCAACAAGTGACCCCATTTTGAAAACTATACCCCTTGAATAAATTATCTAGGGGTATAGTGTGCATTTTGACCGCACAGGTTTTTTGCAGAAATTTTTGGAAGTAGGCTGTGAAAATGAAAATCTACATTTTTTCAAATAAAATTTAGGTTTAGCTAATTTTTTTTCATTTCCACAAGGACTAAAGGAGAAAAAGCACCATAAAATTTGTAAAGACATTTCTCCCGAGTAAAACAGTACCCGACATGTGGTAATAAACGGCTGTTTGGACACACGGCGAGGCTGAGAAGGGAAAGAGCGCCATTTGGCTTTTGGAACTCAAATTTAGCAGGAATTGTTTGCGGTGGCCATGTCGCATTTGCAAAGTCCCTGAGGGGACAAAACAGTGGAAACCCCCAACATGTGACCCCATTTTGGAAACTATACCCCATGAGGAAATTATCTAGGGGTACAATGAGCAGTTTGACCCCATAGGTGTTTTACAGAACTTATTGGAATTAGGCCGTAAAAATAAACATCTACATTTTTTCAAAGAAAATGTAGGTTTAGGTATTTTTTTTTCATTTCCACAAGGACTGAAGGAGAAAAAGCACAGCAACTTCTCCCGAGTAAAAGAATACCCCACATGTGGTCATAAACATCTGTTTGGACACACGGTAGGGCTCAGAATGGAAGGAGCACCATTTGGATTTTGGAATGGTTTCTGGGCGCCAGGTCACATTTGCTGAGCCCCTGTAGTACTAGTACAGTGGAAACACCCCAAGAGTGACTCAATTTGGGAAACTGCACCCCCTGAGGAATCATCTAGGGGTATAGTGAAAATTTTGATCCCAAAGGTTTTTTGCTGAATTAATTAGAATTAAGCCATGAAAATGAAAAAAAAAAGTTTTTTTTCCAACAAGATAGTTTTAGATCAACATTTTTCATTTTTACAAGGAATAGAGAAGAAGAAAGCACGCCAATATTTGTAAAGAAATTTCTCCCGAGTACGGTAACACCCCATATGTGGTTATAATCATCTGTTTGGAGTCACCCAGACAATTTTGTGTTTTCCATGAAAACTCACACTTATATTTATCAAATGAGTTGCAAAATGACTAGAAAATATAGTCAAGATATTGACAAGGTTTGAAATAATGATTTTTATTTGAAATAATAATTTTCTCCTTCAAACTGCTTTCATCAAAGAATGCCCCATTTGCAGCAATTACAGCATTGCAGACCTTTGGCATTCTAGCTGTTAATTTGCTGAGGTAATCGGGAGAAATTTCACCCCATTCTTCCAGAAGCCCCTCCCACAATTTGGATTGGCTTGATGGGCACTTCTTACGTACCATACGGTCAAGCTGCTCCCACAACAGCTCTATGGGGTTGAGATCTGGTGACTGAGCTGGCCACTCCATTACAGATAGAATACCAGCTGCCTGCTCCTTCCCTAAATAGTTCTTGCCTAATTTGGAGGTGTGCTTTGGGTCATTGTCCTGTTGTAGGATGAAATTGGCTCCAATCAAGCGCTGTCCACAGGGTATGGCATGGCGTTGCAAAATGGAGTGATAGCCTTCCTTATTCAAAATCCATTTTACCTTGTACAAATCTCCCATTTTACCAGCACCAAAGCAACCCCAGACCATCACATTCCCTCCACCATGCTTGACAGATGGCGTCAGGCACTCTTCCAGCATCTTTTCAGTTGTTCACAAATGTTCTTCTGTGTGATCCAAACACCTCAAACTTCGATTAGTCTGTCCATAACACTTTTTTCCAATCTTCCTCTGTCCAATGTCTGTTTGTTTTTGCCCATATTAATCTTTTCCTTTTATTAGCCAGTCTCAGATATGGCTTTTTCTTTGCCACTCTGCCCTGAAGGCCAGCATCCCGGAGTCGCCTCTTCACTGTAGACGTTGACACTGGCGTTTTGCGGGTACTATTTAATGAAGCTGCCAGTTGAGGACCTGTGAGGCGTCTATTTCTCAAACTAGAGACTCTAATGTACTTGTCTTGTTGCTCAGTTGTGCAGCGGGGCCTCCCACTTCTCTTTCTACTCTGGTTAGAGCCTGTTTGTGCTGTCCTCTGAAGGGAGTAGTACACACCGTTGTAGGAAATCTTCAGTTTCTTGGCAATTTCTCGCATGGAATAGCCTTCATTTCTAAGAACAAGAATAGACTGTCGAGTTTCACATGAAAGCTCTCTTTTTCTAGCCATTTAGAGAGTTTAATCGAACCCACAAATGTAATGCTCCAGATTCTCAACTAGCTCAAAGGAAGGTCAGTTTTATAGCTCCTCTAAACAGCAAAACTGTTTACAGCGGTGCTAACATAATTGCACAAGGGTTTTCAAGTGTTTTCTAATCATCCATTAGCCTTCTAACACAGTTAGCAAACACAATGTACCATTAGAACACTGGAGTGATGGTTGCTGGAAATGGGCCTCTATACACCTATGTTAGATATTGCATTAAAAAACAGACGTTTGCAGCTAGAATAGTCATTTATTACATTAACAATGTATAGAGTGTACTTCTGATTAATTTAATGTTATCTTCATTGAAAAAAACTGTGCTTTTCTTTAAAAAATAAGGAAATTACTAAGTGACCCTAAACTTTTAAACGGTAGTGTATATGGGAGCATTCAGAAGAAAAGGAGCAGTATTTGTCCTTTGGAGCGTAGATTTTGCTGTAATGGTTTGCGGATGCCATGTTGCATTTGTAAAACCACTGATGTACCAAACAATAGTGACACCGTTTTAGAAACTACACCCCTTAAGGCATTTATCAAGGGGTGTAGTGAGAATTTAGACTCCACAGGTGTTTTTCAGAAATGAATACGCAGTGGATGGTGCAAAGTGAAAATTGCAATTTTTCCACTGATCTGCCCATTCACCGCACAATATGTCGTGGCCCTAGAGAATCTTACCCCATAAATTGTTAAGCGGGTTCTCCCGGGTATGGTAATGCCTTACTTGTGGCCATAAATTGCTGTTTGGGCACACTGTAGGGCTAAGAAGGGAAAGACCGCCATTTTGAGCATGGATTTTGCTTGGTAGTAGTTCTGTTTGGGGTTTTGCTGGTATTTCAGTTTATAATGTGGTGGCATATGTAATCTGTGCGGAGTACATCAGGGGTATAATAATGGGGTAAATAATACAATTATCCATAGATGTGTGTTACGCTGTGAAGCAATCCGTTATGCGCAGGCCGGTGTCACACTGATAAACGGTTTTCTTTCTTATCCCCCTTTTGTAACGCTCTGCACCTTTTGTGGACTTTTTCTCCTTCGTAGTTTGGGAAATATTTCTGGGAAAGTTTTGCCCTCGTATAATGCGGGCGCCCTCGCTTCCAGCGGATGTGCTATGTCCCTTCCCTTTCCTAGTTCCTAAATACTAGGGCCCTAAAAATGAAGGAATGTTCCCCTCTGGCCTGCGCATTGAGATGTTTTTCATCACCGCATTACTAGTGCCATAACTTTTTTATTTTTCAGTTGATTGAGTGGTGTGCAGGATTGTTTTTTAGCGAGACGGGCTGTAGATTTTATTGGTACAATTTTAGAACACATACCACTTTTTGATCACTTTTTATTTCATTTTTTGGTAAAGGAAATTGCTAAAACCAAGCAATTCTGGAATAGTTTTTTATAGTTTTTTTTCCGGCTTCCACAGTTTGCCCTAAATTACATGTTAGCTTTATTCTGTGGGTGGATACGATTACGGCGATACCAAATTGATAAGAGTTTTTTTTTATGTATTGCAGCTTTTGCACAATAAAATCACTTTTTATTATAAAATCATTAGTTTTCTGTGTCGCCATATTCTAAGACCCATAACTTTTTTATTTTTGCGTGCACAAAGCGGTGTCCGGGATTATTTTTTGCGGGACGGATTGCCGTTTTTATTAGTACTATTTTGGAGTAAATGTGACTTTTTGATCACTTTTTATAGCAGTTTTTGGAAGGAGATGTGACCTAAAAACAAAGATTCTGGTGTTGTTTTTCATGTTTTTGTTTTACGGCGTACACCGTGCGGGATAAATTACATAATAGTTTTATAGTTTGGGTCGTTACGGACGCAGCGATACCAATTATGTATAGTTTTTTTTAATTTTTACGGTTTTTCCCATAATAAAAGACTTACTATGGGAAAAAAGTCAGTTTAGCTTTTTTTTTTATTTGAAACGTGTGTGTTTTTATTGTTTTACCACATTTTTATTAACTTTTTTTGACTTTTTTGACTTGTCCCACTAGGGGACTTGAGTGCCTGATGCCCCGATCGCTACTCTAATACACTGCACTATATACGTAGTGCAGTGTATTAGCGCTGTCAGTTATTCACTGACAGCAAGCCTATGAGGACTCGCCGCAGGCGTGTCCTCATTGGCTCCCGTATAAGGCAGACTCGGACGCCATTATCTGGCGTCCGATTCCCACAGCAACCCAGCGATTGCGTCACTGGGTTGCCGGTCGGGTTAAAACCTATCAGATGCTGCGCAATGTTGAGCGCAGCATCTGAGGGGTTAATCTGCCGGATCGGAGAATAGCTCCGGTCCTGGCAGTTACAGGAGGGTGCCAGCTCTATAATACAGCTGTCACACTGGGGTGATGGTGCCTACTCTGCTTCTGAGCCCGCACCATCACCCCGACGTAACTGTACTGCGGTTTGCGGGAACACCTTCCCGGCAGCGCCGTATATATACGGCGGATGTCGGGAAGGGGTTAATATAATTTCAAAAACACCTGAGAAAACGCGCGCACAAAATGTCACAATTAAAAAAAATGCCACAAAAGCGCCCCTGAAGGCAATGGCTTATGGGTTCATCTGTTTTGGAGTGCAATCGGGTAAATATATTGTAATATGTATAATTTATATTTGTTTTTTTAAAAGTACATTTATTAAAGGTGGTGTCCAATCAGGACAACACCCTTTTGTATTAAAGCTACTCCATCTATTAGCTTATCAATGGGGGTCTGGTTGTCTTCAATGGCTCCCTTTGTTCATAACAGCAGGCCATCTGTACACGATGCCCAGGGGGGTGTCGCCTCCCCCCCGCATCGGCGATCGCCGCCATTGGCCGGTTAATTCAGACCGGCCAATAGCGGCCGTTTGCGGCTTTAGCCAATTACCGTGTTACAGGGCACAGTGATATGGTGGTGATTGGTGCTGTCTAGGACAGCACCAATCACTACCATGTTCCATGTAAAAAATGGCGGTGATGCCAGCCCCCCGATCGCTACGGTTGGTCGGTCTGTACCGACCGACCAATCACAGCCATGGTGGGTGTTTTAAACACCCTCCACCAGCCCTGCCCACCTCATTCCGGTTAGGAACGGAGAGCAGAGCTGGTGTGACCGTCTGTGAAGCCATCTTACCGAATCTGAGGCCTTCTGTGCTGCGATGCTGTGACGTCTACATCCGACTGCTTCCTGCAGAAGAGTGAACCGTCGTCATCATCATCATCTGTGCTGCTGCTGATTTTTTTTTTCTTAGCAGCAGCACTTGGTTTTTTCCTAAACTTCTTATCCCTGCACCCTTTCCCACCCCTCCCCCTCTTTACGTCCTGCGGCCGCTGAGTGCGGATCAGTGACCGCCATCACTGATCGCTCTGTGCGCTCAATTTTTAGCACAGGACTTTTTTTCTCTGTTTTCTGCACCGTCTCCAAGTGTGCGCCCTGGGGCCACTGAGTGCCGATCAGTGACCGCCATCACTGATCAGCATCTGTGGTAATTTTTTTTACCCGTTGTAAACACCATTTTAGTGTGTGCATCCTGCGACCGCTGAGCACTGATCAGTGACTGCCGTCACTGATCAGCATTTGTGCTAATTTTTTGGCGCAGGTTTTTTATTTTTTTTGTCCTTTGTTTTTCACTGCACCATCTTTTGTGTGCGCCCTGCGGCTACTGAGTGCTGAGTCTATAATCAGCCTCGGTGGTAATTTGTTGACGCAGGTTTTTTTTGGGCCTCTTTTTAATTTTTTTTTATTTTTTTATATAATTGTAAAAAAGAGTAAGTTTAGGGCGCTAGAGTAGCGGGCGTTTATTGACATTCATTTTCTAAAAAAATATATAGCAGAAGTTTTAGCTATATATTTTTTCTACACTCTTAGAGTAAATTTGTAGCTTATAGTTAGCGTCAGTTAGTGACGGACATTCAGTTTTTTTAACTGAAGTTCGTTCACTAAATTTTTGATAGCGTAGCGACAGTTTTAGAGTCTATTTACTGCGTTATAGTTAGCGTCAGTTAGTGAAGGACATTCAGTTTTTTTAACTGAAGTTCGTTCACTAAATATTTGATAGCGTAGCGACAGTTTTAGAGTCTATTTACTGCGTTATAGTTAGCGTCAGTTAGTGAAGGACATTCAGTTTTTTTAACTGAAGTTCGTTCACAACATTTTTGATAGCGTAGCGACAGTTTTAGAGTAAATTTACAGCGTTATAGTTAGCGTTAGTTATTTATTTGTTAGTGTCATGTAGTCAGGAATTTTTCTTCTTTTTCGTCTCTTCCTTTTTTTTTTTTCAATAAATTTCATTTACACGTGTAAAAGCACAACACACACAACCACCTGTATAAAAATAAATTATTACACGTGTTGAAGCACTACATATCCCCCTAATAAAAATGTCCCAATCATCCCAAAGGTTCTACTCAGCCGAGGAGGCATACGCCATCCTGGCTTCTGACACTGAATCGGCCAGCGAGGGAGAAGAGGAAATTGACTCATTCCTCTTGAGCTCCTCTTCATCATCCTCATCCAGTGATGAGAAACCCCCACAAAGGTGCCCCAGGACATCAGCTCAGGCAACCCCCCAAATTAGTGATATCGTGTGGAACCCACCCCCTCATAATTATGAGCCTCACGTTCCGGATTTCACAGGGAGCTCAGGAATTCGGTTAGAGACTGCAGGCCTCACAGAAATTGACTTTTTCAAGGTCTTTTTCTCTGCGGATTTTGTTAATTTAATGGTGGCCCAAACAAATTTATACGCCCAGCAATTTTTAGCCCAAAACCCCACTTTTTTTTTTTGTATTTAAAATTTTTATTTTCAACAAAGAAAGTAAGGATACAGAAGGAAAAAAGGGTGACGAGGGTACAAAGAATCTGACCACAATGCAACATAACTACAATTAATGCAAAGTAACTCAACGCATATATCCTGCATTTCCCAAACCCCCCATGTCACCCTACAGAAGTAAACTATCTGTTTAGATAGTCAGAGGACAAATTACAAAAAAAAAAAGAAGTGCGATATAAAGGAGAGAAAAAAGGAAAACAGAAAAGATTAAAAGATATGGGGGAAAAGGGGAGTCATCTCTCCCAGCTCTCTCCCCCCCGCAGCACGCCCCAAAGAACCAGATAATCTAAGAGCTCCCAACATCATCCCCATTCTGTTCGCCCATAACCCCTTTGTATCTGTCTGATCCACAGAATTCGAGCCAGTAGAACCATGTTCTCCGGAATCTACCTGATTGTTCAGAAGAGGAATGAAGAAGTTCCTCCATCCTCCGTATGTCTTGTACCCGCTTCAACCATTGTCTAATCGATGGAGGCTCAGAGGACTGCCATTTCGCTGAAATAAATGCCTTAGCCGCATTTAATAAGTGTCTCACCAACAACTTCTTATATGTCCCTATAGAGATGTCATGATGGTGCATCAGAATCCACGCCGGGTCATCTCCTAGGGTGAGTCCCGTAATCTCAAATATGACGTCTTGGACTTCTGACCAAAAGGGGCGAAGACATTCACAACCCCAAAATATGTGTAGTAGCGTACCTTCTTCCCTGCCGCATCTCCAACAGAGATGGGAAACATCCAGGAACATTTTGTGAAGCACATGTGGGACTCTGTACCAACGGGATAGTATTTTATAATTTGTTTCTTGATAAGCATTACTAATAGATGCTTTATGTGAAAGGAGCATGATCTTCTCTTTCTGTTCTTGCGTTAGGGAGATCTCGCTCCCATTTTGCGATAAACGGTGGCGTGAAATCTTCTGTAGGAGCAATCAGTAAACCATAAATTTTAGACAATGCTCGTTTCACATGTCCTGTCTGGGAACACAGCATTTCAAACTGGGTTAGTCTGCGATCATAAGTAGCAGGAGCAGGTATATGAGCCAAGTAGTGAGTTAGCTGTAAGGTCTGCCACTGCGATGCTACAGGCAAGCCCTCGGGCCCAGATAGTTCCCTCTCGCGTAGCCAACTACCATTCCTACGAAAGTGACTAATTCTAAAATGGCCCTGTCGGAGCCAGCTTTTAAATGTCACTTCCGATAATCCTGGTCCAAACTCTGGCGTACCCAGGACCGGCGTGAGTGGCGAAGGGATCGATGAAACCCCTTCCCGTCTCCGCATATTTCTAAACACCTGTAGTGTTGGGTATATAGTAGGGTGATCTCTCAGGGATTTCCAATGAGTCATAGGCATCCATGTCAAACATTTCAATGGGAGATCGGTAAAGCCTTGTTCCACAGCTATCCAATCCTTAAAAGAAGCATGGCGGCACCAGTCAACTACTCTAGTCAAGTGTATGGCATGATAATATTGCTCTACATCAGGCAGCCCAACCCCTCCCCGACGCTTGGCGAGCACCAGAATTCTCCTCTGTAGTCTCGGAGGTTTATCAGCCCACACGAAGGAAGTGATGTACGGATATACAGTTTTAAAAAAGGACGGGGGTCATTTAATTGGCAATGCCTGCATCGGGTATAGAAATTTGGGTAAAACGTTCATCTTGATGATACTCACTCTCCGAAACCAAGAGAACGTCCCCTTTGTCCATCGAGCCAAATCATTCCTCAATGTTTGTAACAGAGGTAGGAAGTTTAGTTGAAATGTCCGCTCTATACCGGCCGGCAATTGGATACCCAGGTATCCGATCGAGTCACGCGCCCATCTAAAGGAAAAACTAGCACGTAAGGAACTCTCCAGGTCATGTGGAATATGTAACATCATCGCCTCTGACTTCTGAAAGTTGATTTTCAGGTTGGACAATAAGCCATACTCTCGAAATTCCTTCATGAGATTGGGCATAGAGATGTGAGGAGAGGTCACGAAAAATAGCAAATCATCTGCATAAGCCGCCACCTTGAAAAAGTTTCCCTTCAAAGTTAAGCCACTCACGTTAACATTGCCTCTGATCTTACACAAAAATGGTTCCAGAGCTAAGCAGGGGCGAAAAGCAGGGGCAAAAGTGGACATCCCTGTCTTGTACCGTTATGGATCATAAACGGGGAAGAGTAAGTACCATTCACCCTCGCCGAAGGCGACGAATAGAGTGCCCCAACCCAGGAGCGCATGTTAGTTCCTAAACCCAGATGTTCCAGAATTCCAAATCAAAATGGCCACCCGACTCGATCAAAGGCCTTTTCCGCATCTGTGGATAAAATGACGGCAGGGCTCCTCTGTGAGTTGGCCCAATGGACAAGATTGAGAGCCTTAGTCGTATTATCTCTCGCTTCCCTAGACGGAATGAAGCCTGTTTGGTCTCTGTGGACTACAGTGGTCATCAATGGGGCTAGCCGATTCGCCAGTATTTTAGAAAGCAATTTCAGGTCTACATTGAGCAAAGAAATCAGCCTATAACTAGCACAGGAAGAAGGATCTTTGCCATCCTTCGGAATAACCACTATGGTAGCCCTCAATGAATCTGAAGGAACTGAGTTGCCCGATGATATCACATTAAGAGCCCCAAAAAGCCATCCGCCAACTGATCTAAAAACATTTTATAGTAGCCAACCGTCAGTCCATCTGGGCCCGGGGCCCTACCCTTTTTTGTATCCTGCAGTGCCCCTGAAAGTTCGTCAAGAGTGATTGGGTGATCCAATGTGTTACATGCGTCATCAGGTAGTTGTGGGAAACCTGAGGAAGATATATATTCCTGTATAGCTACATTAGTGGGAGGAGAATGAGGTGCTAATTGATATAGGGAGGAGTAGAACTCCCGAAAGGATCGGGCAATCTCCCTCGGAGAAGTTACCTTTACCCCTGTGTGGGAAGTAATATGAGGAACATATGCTGAAGCTCTCTGGGTTCTCAAAGCATTTGCCAGTGTTTTCCCCGGTTTATTCCCATACTCGTAAAATATTCTCCGGCACCTAACTAATGTGGCTTTAGCCTTAACTTTATAAAGTGCTCTAAGTTCTTCCCGAAGGGACAGCAAGACTCCCCTAGTTTCTGATGTCTGACATTGTTTATGTTTGACCTCTACTTCGCTAATCTTAGTCAACAGGTCACTCGTTTTCGCCACTCTCTCTCTCTTGAGCCGCACCCCCCATTTGATGAAAAAACCTCTTATGTAGCATTTATGGGCTTCCCATAAGGTGAGCGGGTTTGCTACTGAGCCAGTATTGGTAGAAAAGTAAAGCTCCAGCTCGTGGCGAATTTCAGATTGAGCCTCAGGATGCTGAAGTAAAAACTCGTTACGTTTCCACTGGCCTTGTGTCTGTGAGGACGGAGCGAAAGAGAGAGAGATCGCAATTGGCGAATGATCTGACAAAGGAGATGAGTGAATGTCCTCCCTCTCTACTCTATCCAGATGGAAGTGACTGATGAAAAAATAGTATATTCTGGAGAACATATCATGAGTTGCTGAGTAATATGAGTAATCCCGAGTTCCCGGGTACAGAGTCCTCCATACGTCCACTAGTTGGTGGTCATGAATAATTTTTCTAATGATGCTGAGTTGAGAGTAAGGAAGATGAGAGGCACCCCTTGAGACGTCCAGATGAGGTTCCATTGGTACATTAAAATCTCCTCCCACTACCATCATACCTTCCCCAAAAGACTGGAGCTGTTCCAGGTATGCAGCTATAGCAGCTGATTGTCCCGTGTTTGGTAAGTATAAATTAGCTACTGTGACTACCTGTGAGAATAGAGTGCCCTTGACAAACAGAAATCTACCCTGAGGGTCAGCTTGAGAATCAATGAAGGTCAATGGTACATTTTGTGCAATGAGAATACTCACACCCCTAGATCTGGAGTCCTCTGAGCAACCATGATATGGAAAGCGTCTATTGGAGAGCTTAGGTACCTTATCTTTCCTGAAGTGCGTTTCTTGGAGAAACGCCACCTGGGTTTTAAGTCTCCACAGTTCAGCAAGAATCATGGAGCGCTTCTCCGGCGTCCTCAGACCTCGGACGTTATAGGAGAGCGTTTTCATGTCCGTGTTCATGGTTCCTGAGTGCTGCGAGGGAAGAAACCGAAGGGAGGGAAGAAGAAAAGGGAAAGAAAAGAAAACAAAGAGATAGATCGAAAACAGGTAAGTATATAGAAAAGAACATTGAAATCTCTAAGGAAGGTTAAAGAAACCGAGGATACTCAGCCTGCGAGGCACCTCGGAGGGAATTCCTAAAGGGGAGAGTTAGTAAGGAATCCAAAGAAGTGGAGGCCACCTCCCGTGTAACTATTTGTAAATAGTACACTTTCAGCGATCACAAACACCCACCCCAGAGTACCATCAAAAATCTACTAGGTAAATCGGCTAGGTGATACTAATTTATAACTTATAGCTGTAAAGGTATAGCACTGCCCCGTATGGATCCTAGACCAATCCCCCAGCCCTGGTTAGACCGCTCGTGCAAATAGGCCTATAAACTCCATAAGGAGCCCTACACTATGTACGAACCCTTGTAGCGACACTCGTGATAATATAATATACAGCCCGCCACCCCTCCCCATGGAATCCTTCAAATTCCCTTGCCCCCAAAGGGTGTTATGAAGCGCGATCTGCAACCTAGAGACATCATATCACTACTCAATGAGTCCCAACTAACAAGTCCTAACTAAACTGTTTGGAATAGACTTGCGTATATCCCATCAAATGTCTACAAAAAGGCAAACCCCACCCTTGCCCCAAGCTCCGTATCTCTCAGACTCCGACGTAACCCGTGTAACAATATCAGAGAAATACACTGAAAAACACAGTTAAATCCCCCTCTCGATCACAAGGCCTGGAGCAAGTAGTACAATGAAATTGATATCCATAATTTGTGAACTATGCACCATTAAGCCCACATTATCCAGCTGTGTGTTGGTCTATCTCTTTTTCCTTAAACACAAGTGGCCCATCTCGTGACTCATTCTAAAAGAAATATCTAACCACCAGAAAACATTTTTATGCGACAATTACTCAGCACTTCAGTGTGGCTCAATTTATAAGGATACGTTATCTGACCATCTGGTCACCAGATCAGGAAACCCTACATATGAACCAGGGTAAGCAGGGAGTCCAGTGTCATATGTAATCCTGACTCCACATCAAGGCAAGATTCTCACAGTTCCTGGGTTCCCGTCTATGGCAGTTGTTGCCTTGCCGGTCTGATGCGCTGCTGTCTGGGTTGAAGAGGATCCATAGGGCGGTTCCTGCTGCGTCTAGCTGGGCGATAACTCAAGGATGCTGCAATCCAGTCCGGAATGGCACTCGGGGGGACTTCCAGGAAGACAAAAAGGGCGGGTAAATCCTGTGGCGAATGTATAGCAATCACTGAGCCTTGTTTCTTGACAATAAGGTGGAACGGAAAACCCCACATATAGGTCGCCTCAGCCTCTCTGATGATATCCAGTAATGGCCGCATCACCTGTCTCATATGCATTGTACGAGCTGATAGATCAGGCAAGATATGAATTTCAGCCCCCCTTAATTTCACGTGTCCCATGGTGCGCATTTTACGCATTAAATTTTCCTTCACTGTAAAGTAGTGAATCCTACATACAATGTCCCGTGGACGATCCGGATCTGCAGACACCGGGCCCAACTCTGTGCACTCGATCCAATTCGATATGATTGCTCAGTGGATCCCCCAAAATACCGTTAAACAGCTCTATAACTATGGCGCGGAGATTATGACCCTCCTTATCTTCTGGTAATCCCCTGATACGGACATTATTGCGCCTGTTTCGGTTCTCTAGATCATCATGGTCAAGGGTCATAGCTTGTATTAATGTATGTTGCGAGCGCAGTTGGTCCTCCAACCTATCTAGTCTGTCGCCATGAGAAGATGTCTGTTGCTCAATGGCTGAGACCCTAGAGCACATCTGCTCCACAGTGCGGTTCACCTCCTCCAAACACGTGCACTGCATTTTCTCCATTCTATCCAACATGGTGTCAAAAAAGTTCTGTGACGGGAGATGCGTAAGGGCCTCCGCCAGATCTAATCGAGTTAGTGGAGTTAATGGAGTCTCAGTGAAGGGCGGGGAGACAGGGCCCGGGGACCAGGAACCTCCATCATGGGATCTCTCTGGGCTTGGGCTGATAGCTGGGGCGTTCTCCAGGGGTTTAGAATGAGTAGACACACCTGATAGAGTGCTGGAACGAGCTGATGTCGTCGCTCCCGGTCGTTGAGGAGTTCCACATTGAGCTGCGGTCGCCATGTTGGCTTCTTCCTGCCTCTGTGAGACGTGTAGCCGTAGGAAGCGAGACAGTGAGGATGCAGGAATATTTTTGTCTGAGGTCTTCAAAGACTTCCCTCGGGGCATAACGCGAGGTGGCGGGGTGTTTGCAAGTCGCTGTTAGCGTAAATGTCACGGATTAAGACACGGTTGCCGGGAGCTCCTAAGACTGCGTCCTTCTTCCTCACATGCCGAGACCACGCCCCCCCAAAACCCCACTTTATCATTTTCTGGGTGGACCCCCATAGAGGCAGCAAAGGTGATGAAATTTTGGGGCCTTGTCCTACATATGGGCCTAGTAAAAAAGCCAGAGATTAGGCAATACTGGAGTACGGACGTTTTATACAGCACCCCTTTTAATCGCATGGCAATGACTCGGGCACGTTTTGAAATGATTTTGAAATTTTTGCATTATAGTGATAATGCACAGTGCCCACCCTGTGATGACCCCACATACGACCGCCTATTCAAAATCAGGCCAGTTATTGATCAATTCTGCACCAAATTTCCTGAAGTGTACACCCCCGAAAAGAACATAGCAATAGACGAGTCCCTTGTACAAAAACACTGAAAAAGGCCATACTTTCAAATGGACACAGCCAAGTCAGAAACGCTGATGAAGGAGTGAGCATGTGCTTTAAATAATAATAGCCACTCCCACTAGTCTTGAGGGGAGTGGTGTGTGTGGTGCATGGGATGTGTAGTAAGAAATAATAAATGAATAGTGTGTGTGCAAGTGTAATACTATAGGTGAAATATAGGGGGCCGTAATGAGTGAAGTGCCTCAATAGAAATAAATGGATAATGGGGTGCAAGTGTGTGAAACATGGAGGGATAGTGTAATGATAGGGGTAGGGAAACGGACAAGTGAGCCCTAATCTACCCGCCACTCTGTCCCTGCCTACTTGCAACGACCCGCCCTAGGCGACGGGGTACAACTGGGCGGCGGTCCCTACGCTCAGTAAGTGCACGAGACAAACATACAAGGGAATATAAAGCAAAGGGAAAGGGGCAGTTGCCCATGGCAACACCGTGAGCAACAGAGTGGTGAACGAGCCAAGTCAAACCAGGAGAGCACGAGGTACCAAACGCAGAGCAGAAGAGGAGTCAGAAAGCCAGGGTCAGAATGGAGCAGGATCAAATTGTTAGGAGCTGTAGCTGGGCCAGGAAACCACACGGAAAGAATCACAAGCAAGGAGGAACAGGAAAGGCAGGTATAAATAGACAGAGGGCGGGAGCTAGCGGAGTCTGGCCAGGCTGCGATAGGCTCTCCCACTCTTAAGCCTGCCAGCCTGAGTGGTGGAAGCTGGAGTCAGTCTCAGAGAGATAGACTCAGATGAAGACTGATTACCTATGGAAGTTAACCCCGAAGCTGTGCCTGGCAGATCCTTTACAGATAGTGTGTACGTCATGAGGCACAACGTGTATAGCCAGGTAGAAGCCTATTTGTGACGCCTTGATAGTTCATAGAGCGGGCTACGCTGTTTGCTATGCCAAACAACAACACACCATGCTCTCCCAGCATCAAAGACCCGGCTGTGTCCAAGAGAAGCGAATATACGTAATAATGAAAAATACCTGGGGTATTAGTGATCATTTTGCCCAAAAGGACGCAAGCTCGCAATCCACGACAAGGATCCCCAGACTTGCGAGTCCATAACTCCTTAACTGTAACAGAATGTTCCTGATGCACAGACAGAACCGATAAAAACAAGGGGACATATACAAAAACACCGAAAAAGGCCATACTTACAAATGGACACAGCCAGGTCAGAAACGCTGATGAAGGAGTGAGCAGGTGCTTTAAATAATAATAGCCACTCCCACTAGTCTTGAGGGGAGTGGTGTGTGTGGTGCATGGGATGTGTAGTAAGAAATAATAAATGAATAGTATGTGTGCAAGTGTAATACTATAGGTGAAATATAGGGGGCAGTAATGAGTGAAGTGCCTCAATAGAAATAAATGGATAATGGGGTGCAAGTGTGTGAAACATGGAGGGATAGTGTGTACGTCATGAGGCACCACGTGTATAGCCAGGTAGAAGCCTATTTGTGACGCCTTGATAGTTCATAGAGCGGGCTACCCTGTTTGCTATGCCAAACAACAACACACCATGCTCTCCCAGCATCAAAGACCCGGCTGTGTCCAAGAGAAGCGAATATACGTAATAATGAAAAATACCTGGGGTATTAGTGATCATTTTGGCCAAAAGGACGCAAGCTCGCAATCCACAACAAGGATCCCCAGACTTGCGAGTCCCTAACTCCTTAACTGGAACAGAATGTTCCTCCTGCACAGACAGAACCGATAAAAACAAGGGGAGACTAAAAGTCCCTTGTACATTTTAAGGGGAGACTAAAATTCCGCCAATACCTGCCAAGCAAGAGGGCGAGGTACGGAATTAAAATGTACAAGCTGTGCGAGAGCATCTACACCTACAGATTTAGGGTCTATGAAGGGAAGGACACCAGGATAGAACCCCCAGAATGCCCCCCTGTCCTGGGAGTTAGTGGGAAAATAGTGTGGGACTTGATGCACCCACTGCTGGACAGGGTTATCATCTTTACGTGGGTTTAACTTCTACTCCAGCATTCCACTATTTAAATGCCTCTCCACCAGAAATACTTCAGCATGCGGCACCGTGCGCAAAAGCCAGAGAGGCCTCTCTAAAAATCTGATTGGGCAACCAATAAAGGGAGAAAGCAGGGCACTACACAGCGATAACTTGTTGCTGGTTAAGTATAAGGACAAGAGGGATGTCTTTATGTTGACCACAATACACGGTAGCGGCAGCACCCCTGTACCTGTCAGAGGTAGCACTACAATGACCCCCAAGCCAGATTGCATCCTCGGCTACAATAAGTACATGGGAGGGGTTGATCTCTCTCTAAAGCCATACAGTGCCATGCGGAAAGCATAGGTGTGGTGTAAAAAGCTTGCCGTGCTCATGGTGCAGATGGCATTGTATAACGCTTACGTGCTATACCAATGTGCAGGCCGGACAGGGATATTCCTTAATTTTCAAGAGGTGGTTATCAAGGCCCTTGTATTTGGGAACCAGGAAGGGGAGGGCCCCAGTACTTCTAGAAGCGATGGTCCACGTATTGTACAGGGACAACACTTTCCCAGCGAAATCCCCTCCACTGGTAAAATGGGAAGGACCCAAAAAAGGTGCAAAGTCTGTTACAAAAGGGGGAGAAGACGAGACACTATTTATCAGTGCGACACCTGCCCCGACAAACCTGGCCTGTGTATAAAGGAGTGCTTCAAAGTTTATCACACATCCATGGATTTTTAATTGAATCATTTATTTAAATGCTCACTATACCCCTAAATAATTTCCTTGAGCGGCATGGTTTCCCAACAGGGGTCAATTTTGGGGGGTTTCCACTGTTTTGCCCCCTCAGGGGCTTTGCAAATGCAACATGGCCTCCGCAAACCATTCCTGATAAATTTGAGCTCCAAATGGCGCTCTTTCCCCTCTCAGCCCTGCCGTGTGTCCAAACAGCCGTTTATGACCACATGTGGGATACTGTTTTACTCGGTAGAAATTGTTTTACAAATGTTGTCGTTTTTTTCTCCTTTTGTCCTTGTGGAAATGAAAAAATATATAGCTAAGCCTACATTTTATTTGAAAAAATGTAGATTTTCATTTTCACAACCTACTTCCAATAATTTCTGCAAAACTCCTTTGGGGTCAAAATGCTCACTATACCCCTAGATAATTTCCTCAAGGGGTGTAGGTTCCAAAATCGGGTCACTTGTGGGGAGTTTCCACTGTTTTGTCCCCTCAGGGGCTTTGCAAATGCGACATGGCCTCCGCAAACCCTTCCTGCTAAATTTGAGCTCCAAAAGCCAAATGGCGTTCCTTCCCTTCTAAGCCCTGCCGTGTGTCCAAACAGCAGTCTATGACCACATGTGGGGTACTGTTTTACTCGGGACAAACTGCTCTACAAATTTTGTGGTGCTTTTTATCCTTAAGTTCTTGTGGGAATGAAAAAAAAATGAGCTAAACCTACGTTTTATTGGGAAAAATTTTGATTTTCATTTTCACGTCCTACTTCCAATTATTTCTGCAAAAAATCTGTGGGGTCAAAATGCTCACTATACCCCTAGATAATTTCCTCAAGGGGTATAGTTTCCAAAATGGGGTCACTTGTGGGGGGTTTCTACTGTTTTGGCACCGCAAGAGTCCTTCAAACCTGATATGGTGCCTAAAATATATTCTAATAAAAACAAGGCCACAAAATCCTCTAGGTTCTCCTTTGCGTCTGAGGCCGGTGCTTCAGTCCATAAGCACGCTACAGCCACATGTGGGATAGTTCTAAAAACTGCCGAATCTTGGCAATAAATATTGAGATCCTTAGGAAACTCTATGGTCTTGCCCATGTTGTAGAGGTTAGAGTCAGACTGATTAATTGAGTCTGTGGACAGGAGTCTTTTATACAGGTGACCATTTAAGACAGCTGTCTTTAATGCAGGCACCAAGTTGATTTGGAGCGTGTAACTGGTCTGAAGGAGGCTGAACTCTTAATGGTTGGTAGGGGATCAAATACTTATTTCTCTGTGCACAATGCAAATAAATATATATAATTTTGACTATGTGATTTTCTTTTTTTTTTTATATATATAATCTATCTCTCACTGGTAAAATTAACCTAGCCTAAAAATTCTAGACAGTGGACAAACTTACAAAATCAGCAAGGGATCAAATACTTATTTCCTTCACTGTATATATATGTATATATATATATATATATATATATATATATATATATATATATGCATACACTACCGTTCAAAAGTTTAGGGTCACTTAGAAATTTCCTTATTTTTGAAAGAAAAGCACAGTTTTTTTCAATGAAGATAACATTAAATTAATCAGAAATATACTCTATACATTGTTAATGTGGTAAATGACTATTCTAGCTGCAAACGTCTGGTTTTTAATGCAATATCTACATAGGTGTATAGAGGCCCATTTCCAGCAACCATCACTCCAGTGTTCTAATGGTACATTGTGTTTGCTAACTGTGTTACAAGGCTAATGGATGATTAGAAAACACTTGAAAACTTGAAAACCCTTGTGCAATTATGTTCGCACCGCTGTAAACAGTATTGCTGTTTAGAGGAGCTATAAAACTGACCTTCCTTTGAGCTAGTTGAGAATCTGGAGCATTACATTTGTGGGTTCGATTAAATTCTCCAAATGGCTAGAAAAAAAGCTTCATGTGAAACTCGACAGTCTATTCTTGTTCTTAGAAATGAAGGCTATTTCATGCGAGAAATTGCCTAGAAACTGAAGATTTCCTACAACGGTGTGTACTACTCCATTCAGAGGACAGCACAAACAGGCTCTAACCAGAGTAGAAAGAGAAGTGGGAGGCCCCGCTGCACAACTGAGCAACAAGACAAGTACATTAGAGTCTCTCGTTTGAGAAATAGACGCTTCACAGGTCCTCAACTGGCAGCTTCATTAAATAGTACCCGCAAAACGCCAGTGTCAACGTCTACAGTGAAGAGGCGACTCCGGGATGCTGGCCTTCAGGGCAGAGTGGCAAAGAAAAAGCCATATCTGAGACTGGCTAATAAAAGGAAAAGATTAATATGGGACAAAGCACACAGATATTGGACAGAGGAAGATTGGAAAAAAGTGTTATGGACAGACAAATCGAAGTTTGAGGTGTTTGGATCACACAGAAGAACATTTGTGAGACGCAGAACAACTGAAAAGATGCTGGAAGAGTGCCTGACGCCATCTGTCAAGCATGGTGCAGGGAATGTGATGGTCTGGGGTTGCTTTGGTGCTGGTAAAGTGGGAGAATTGTACAAGGTAAAAGGGATTTTGAAAAAGGAAGGCTATCACTCCATTTTGCAACACCATGCCATACCCTGTGGACAGCGCTTGATTGGAGCCAATTTCATCCTACAACAGGATAATGACCCAAAGCACACCTCCAAATTATGCAAGAACTATTTAGGGAAGAAGCAGGCAGCTGGTATTCTATCTGTAATGGAGTGGCCAGCGCAGTCACCAGATCTCAACCCCATAGAGCTGTTGTGGGAGCATCTTGACCGTATGGTACGCAAGAAGTGCCCATCAAGCCATTCCAACTTGTGGGAGGAGCTTCTGGAAGCATGGGGTGAAATTTCTCTCGATTACCTCAGCAAATTAACAGCTAGAATGCCAAAGGTCTGCAATGCTGTAATTGCTGCAAATGGAGCATTCTTTGACGAAAATAAAGTTTGAAGGAGAAAATTATTATTTCAAATAAAAATCATTATTTCTAACCTTGTCAATGTCTTGACTATATTTTCTAGTCATTTTGCAACTCATTTGATAAATATAAGTGTGAGTTTTCATGGAAAACACAAAATTGTCTAGGTGACCCCAAACTTTTGAACGGTAGTGTATATATATATTGGTTAATAATTTAATTCAACTCCATATCAATTACCAATAACCATTAAATTAGAACAGTAGAAATCAATTTTTTAATGTTCAACATATCGCTATTTCTCAAGTTTCCTAAACTTACTAACACTGCGTAATCAGTCATGAGTTTCATAGGCTACTGTATTTATCCAGTTTCTGACAATAGTTAACCGCTCCATGAAAAGTATCTTTTAGATCATTGGGGTATTATTCCCCAGCCCTCTATATATTTTCTGTGCTTCCCGATATACACATGCTAATTGTACTTGGCAATCTACATTTATAAACGTCCCCTATTTTTTCAAATTATACAAGAAAGGTTGTATCTTGGATCATCTTCACTACATATCTGATATATCTGCATCAAGCATTGTGCCTCTCAGACAGGCACAGGCCTAATGTTAAAGTTATACGTTACTCTTGGAGTGTAGTATATTCTGTGAATAATAAAAAGTTGTGTCACCCTGTGAGACGAGTTAGAGATGTATCTAATAGGGTTTAAACTCATTTCTTGGCCCAGTATCATTTTCGCATTTTGCTTAGCTTCTACACCCTATATCTTTACTAATTACTCCATCCAATCTATCATGATACAAGACAGAGCTCAGAAGGGAAGGAGCGCCATTTGGAGCTCAAATTGAACAGGAATGGTTTGCGGAGGCACGTCACATCTGCAAAGAACCTGAGAGGCCAAAAAGGAGGAAACCTCCCAAAGGTGTCCCCATTTTGTAAACTACACCCCTTGAGGACATTATCTAGGGGTATAGTGAGCATTTTGACCCATGCAGGTTTTTTACAGAAATTATTGGGTGTAGGCTGTGAAAATGAAAACCTACATTTTTTCCAATAAATTGTAGATTTAGCTAATTTTCTTTCATTTCCACAAGAACTAAAGGAGAAGAAGCACCCCAACATTTGTAAAGCAATTTCTCCCAAGTAGAACAATACCCCATATGTGGATATAAACGGCTGTTTGGACACACGGCAGGTCACAGAATGGAAACCGTGCCATTTGGCTTTTGGAGCTCAAATTTAGCAGGAATGGTTTGCGGACCCCATGTCGCATTTGCAAAGCCCCCCCACAAGTCCCATTATGGAAACTTCACCCCTTGAGCAAATTGTCTAGGGGTATTGTGAGCATTTTGACCCCACAGGTTTTTTGCAGAAGTTATTGGAAGTAGGCCGTCAAAAATTAAAATCTAAATGTTTTCCAATAAAGTGTAGGATTAGCTATTTGTTTTTTTCATTTCCACAAGGACTAAAGGAGAAAAAGCACCCCAACATTTGTAAAGAAATTTCTCCCGAGTAAAACAATACCCCATATGTGGTCATAAACGGCTGTTAGGACACACGACAGTTCTCAGAAGGGAAGGAGTGCCGCTTAGATCTCAAATTTAACAGGAATATTTGTGCCATGTTATTGTTTCGATTCATGTCATAACATTTTATCAAAAATTATCTTATGGGTTTTGTATGTTGTAAGTGCTATTTTATTATGCATTTGTTTGAGACAAGGTGAAATAAAGCGTGACTGCGTGATATCCCATCAGGCTTTGAGAAAGCACCCGAGTGACCCAAAACGGACATAGGCTTTCATAAAGATGCCGAAAATTAATGTTTTTGAAAGGATTAGTGCCGTGGATCTTTACTTCTGATTTAGATACCATCTATTAAGTACAATGAGCACCCACTGTGTAATAATGGGAATGTGAGTCTGGGGACTGTGTATTGTGTCTAGTTTGAGAGGAACAAGCTCATTCTAGAATTTCCCATCACTGGTGTCCTATAGGGTTGTATTGTATAATCTAAAAAAACCTATGTAAACTTGGTATCACCGTAATCGCATTGAGCTACAGAATTAAGATAAGTTGTTTTTACCGCACGGTGAAAGCCGTAAAGACGAAACCCCAAAAACAATGGAGGAATTGAGTTTTTTTTACAATTTCACCCCACAAAGAATTTTTGTTACGCTTCCCAGTACATTATATGGTACTCTAAATGGTGCCAATTGAAACTACAACTCCCATCGCAAAAAATAAGCCCTCACACCACTCTATTGACGCAAAAATAAAATAGTTAGGTAGTAGTACCTGGAAGGTAGGTAATAAAAAACTAAAACGTAAAAACTAAACATGTCTGGGTCTTTAAAGAGTTAAGCACTGATCAGTATCTTACCGGAGAATCCTTTGTGCCTACTGGCTCTGGAGATCCGGTACAGTTCATGAGAGTGATCAATGCTACGTACTTAGCGTTTGACAGTTATGAAGCTCATGTATTGTTAGGGCTGGGAAATGACGACCTAAATCAAAATCACGATTAATTGAACATGTAACCTCGATTTACGATTAATGAGCGATTATTTAGGCCACTCCCCTTTTTGTATGCCACGACGCCTATTTGCATGCTACGTCATTGAATTAACATTTATCCCCTGAGCCTGCTGTATACTACTGTATATAGTATACCCCCTGACACTCCCCCAAACAGTATATTGCCTCCATAATGCTCCCCACACAGTATAATGCCCCATAGCTGCCCTCACACATTATAATGCCCCTATCACTGCCTCTACTCGGTATAATGTCCCCATAGCTGCCCCCACACAGTGTAATGCCCCTCCTAGCTTCCACCACAGTATAATGTCCCCATAACTGTTACCACAGTATATTGCCCCCATAACTGTCCTCCACACAGTATAGTGCCCCCCTAACTGTCCTCCACATAGTATAATGCCCCCCATAACTGCCCTCCACACAGTAGAATGCCCTCCACACAGTATAATGCCCCATAACTGCCTTTGCATAGTATAAGGCCTCTATAACTGACTTCCAGGCTGTATAATGCCCCCACATATGCACGCCACACATTATAATGTCCCCCATAATTGATAAAACCAAATTATTGTGTTGGATTTCAATTTTAAATATTTTTCGATTAATTGCTCAGCCCTACGTATTGTACTACGTAGGTCATGTAATGTATTCCAGCAGCGATCAGAGCTGCAAGTCTAAGTGTCCCCTAGTGGGACAAGTAAAAAAAAAAAGAATAAAAATGTTCTAAAAAAAGTGTAAAAATAAAAGTAAAAAGTGACATAAACAAGAACTGCTTTTTTCCCTATAATAAGTATTTTCTTATTGGAAAAAAATGAACACGTAAAAAAAAAAAGTACACATATTTGGTATCACCGCGTTCGTAACAACTGCAGCTGTAAAACTATAATATTATTTTTCCCGCACGGTGAACACCGCAAATAAAATAAACGAAAAACAATGCCAGAATCACTATTTTTTGGTCACCACCCCTCCCCAAATATACAATAGAAAGTGATCAAAAAGTCGCATTTACTCTAAAATAGCACCAATACAAAGTAGAATCCGTCCCGCAAAAAATAAGCCCTTACACAGCTTTTTTGACTGAAAAATAAAAAAAGTTATGGCTCTCAGAATACGGTGACACAAAATATAATTTATTTTATAAATTAGTTATTTTATTGCGCAAATGCTGCAAAATAAAAAAAAAAAAACAATATACATATGGTATCGCTGTAATCGACCAGCAGAACAAAGTATGATGGTTATTTATAGGCCAGGGTGAACGCCGTAAAAATAAATAAAAAACATTGTCAGAAGTGATGGTTATTGGTCACCTTGCTTGCCGAAAAATGGAATAAAGTGATCAAAAAAACTGAATGTACCCCAAAATGGTACCAATGAAAACTACAGATTGTCCCGCAAAGAATAAGCCCTCACACAGCTCCGGTGGTCAAAAAAAAAAGTTAGTTCTGGCTCCCAGAATATAGCGATGCAAAATGTGCAGTGTTCCAAAAGCAGATAAGATCGGGCGCCATTTATAAGGCCACATATCTGCAGATTATTAATTATTTACCCCATTATTATACCCTCTTATTATGCCCCTGATGTATTCTGCCCAGCCTGCATATGCCCCCACATTATAAACTGAAATACCAGCAAAACGCCAGAGCAACTACCAAGCAAAATCTGCGCTACCCAAAGGCCAAATGCCACCCCCTCACTTCTGAGGTCTACAGCGTGCCCAAACAGCAGTTTACGTCCACCGTTAACCCGGTTAATATTTTATGAGGTATTTGTGGCACAGACTGGGCACAACATATAGTGCACTAAAATGGCACATCAGTGGAAAATTTTAATTTTCACTTTGCACCATGCGCTGCGCATTAAGACTTACGCTGAGAGTGTCAGCCGTGTATTACAGCTGACACCTGGGACTGACGGACAGAAACAGCGATCACACTGTTACAGGAGCCTGTAAAAATGACAATATACTGCAATACATTAGTATTGCAGTGTGTTGTACCAGTGATCGCTGGTTCAAGTCTCCTATGGGGACTAATAAAATGTGTAAAAACAATAGTAAATAGTTATTATTAGTGAAAAAAATTAAACAAATATTTCAAATTAAAAAAAAAACCCTTTCGCATTTTTTCCTCTAAAGTAATGTAAAAAAATACTCAAAATTGGTATCGCTGTGTCTGTAAGGCTATGTTCACACGGAGTATTTTGGGGGAGGAATATCTGCCTCAAAATTCCATTTGGAACTTTGAGGCAGATATTCCTCTCCCTGCACGCCGATTTTCGCGGCGATTATCGCGCCGTTTTTCGCCCGCGGCCATTGAGCGCCGCGGGCATAAAACAGCGAGAAATACGCTTTCTCCTGCCTCCCATTGAAGTCAATGGGAGGTCAGAGGCGGAAGTGCCCGAAGATAGGACATGTTGCTTCTTTTTCCCGCGAGGCAGTTTTACTGCTCGTGGGAAAAAGACGCCGACGCCTCCCATTGAAATCAATGGGAGGCGTTCTCGGGCCGTTTTTGCCGAGTTTTGCGACGCGGTTTCCGCGTCAAAAAACTCGGCAAAATACCCTGTGTGAACATAGCCTACAAGTCCAAATAATTACAATATACCATTATTTATTTATTTTTTATTCTTTTATTTTCGATTTTCTCCAAACAAAACACGGTAATGCAAGTATTATTAGCATCAGCAGTACACATCGGCTCGCAGGCCAGCATAAGTGTTTACATTAAATGCCAAATGAACAGTAAGGAATATCTTATACTATAATTGGAACAAACCCCCATGCATCCTGGACCTGCAGTCATGCACAAAGGCCCGAGGGTAAACATATCCTAAAGGGAGAATAAAGAAAGAAGAAAGAGAGAAGAAATGACTGAGAGAGGAAAGGGAGGGAGGAGGACTAGAAAAAAGAGAAAGGAGAGACCCTCCTATTGTTATTTTTTGGAATATCAGTTCTTGCCCAGGTGTATACCACCAATGTAAAACACGAAAAATTAGGTAAGGGAAAAGGGGGGCAAGACTGTTATTATATTTTTGTTGAGGTCGCCGTCAATTATTATTGTTGATACCGACAATTGAGTAGGGAAAGGAAATCCAATGCAATGTCCCCTTTAATTGCTATGGAAAGTTACCTATATCTTTTATGTTCGGATATTGTTTATTGAGTAAATTGTATTTCTTTTTATTGTACTCTTAATATTTATACAAGAATAGTTGTTGTAAATTTCTTTATATATTGTATTTTCAATTCCTAGTGATTCTAGACACCCTTCTGTGTAACAGGCTGTGTCTGTATCACCAGGACTAGAGAGGGAGTACTCAATAGAATTTAAATGATATTTTTTATATTTATAATTTTTGTTTTTTTATTTATTAGTTTTTGTTTTTATTGTCAAAAAACCACATCAAATTGCTGAGGTCCACATCAGGTTGCCTGGCTTAAACTGTTCTGAGTGGATCCTAAGATTGTATCATATTGACAAAAAACCACATCAGATTGCTGAGGTCCACATCAAGTTGCCTGACTTAAAGAGGCTCTGTCACCAGATTTTGCAACCCCTATCTGCTATTGCAGCAGATAGGCGCTGCAATGTAGATTACAGTAACGTTTTTATTTAAAAAAAACGAGCATTTTTGGCCAAGTTATGGCCATTTTTGTAGTTATGCAAATGAGGCTTGCAAAAGTCCAAGTGGGTGTGTTTAAAAGTAAAAGTCCAAGTGGGTGTGTATTATGTGCGTACATCGGGGCGTTTTTAATACTTTCACTAGCTGGGCGCTCTGATGAGAAGTAACATCCTCTTCTCTTCAGAACGCCCAGCTTGTGACAGTGCAGATCTGTGACGTCACTCACAGGTCCTGCATCGTGACGGCCACATCGGCACCAGAGGCTACAGTTGATTCTGCAGCAGCATCAGCGTTTGCAGGTAAGTCGATCTTACCTGCAAACGCTGATGCTGCTGCAGAATCAACTGTAGCCTCTGCTGCCGATGTGGCCGTCACGATGCAGGACCTGTGAGTGACGTCACAGATCTGCACTGTCACAAGCTGGGCGTTCTGAAGAGAAGAGGATGTTACTTCTCTTCACAGCGCCCAGCTAGTAAAAGTATTAAAAACGCCCCGATGTACGCACCTAATACACGCCCACTTGGACTTTTACTTTTAAACACACCCACTTGGACTTTTGCAAGCCTCATTTGCATAATTACAAAAATGGTCATAACTTGGCCAAAAATGCTCGTTTTTTAAAAATAAAAACGTTACTGTAATCTACATTGCAGCGCCTATCTGCTGCAATAGCAGATAGGGGTTGCAAAATCTGGTGACAGAGCCTCTTTAACTTGTTATGAGTGGATCATAAGATTGTATCAACAGGCTTGTGTGCTGTAGCTGCAAATTAACATCCAGGAACGGAGATCAGTGCTCGGACCTGGAAGCAAATAAAACACTGGAGCGATGTCTCACTGAGGGTTTGTTCACACGGCTCATTTACGGACTTAATTCGGGCGTTTTACGCCTCGAATTAAGTCCGAAAATGCGGCTCGATAGCGTTGGCAAACATCAGCCCATTCATTAAAATGGGTCTTACGATGTTCTGTGCACCCGGTCATTTTTTTTACGCGCCGCTGTCAAAAGGCGGCACGTAAAAAAGACGCCCCCGTCAAAGAAGTGCCTGTCACTTCTTCAGACGTAATTGAAGCCATTTTCCATTGACTCGATGGAAAAGCAGCTCCAATTATGTCCGTAATGGACACAGCGAAAAAGCGCCTCAACATGCCATTACGGCTGAAATTACGGAGCTGATTTCTCCTGAAAACAGCCACGTAATTTCAGCCGCTACGGACCATGCTGTGTGAAAATACCCTAAGGGTATGTTCACACGGCCTATTTACGGACGTAATTCGGGCGTTTTGGCCCCGAATTACGTCTGAAAATAGCGCCTCAATAGCGCTGACAAACATCTGCCCATTGAAAGCAATGGGCAGACGTTTGTCTGTTCACACGAGGCGTATATTTACGCGCCGCTGTCAAATGACGGCGCGTAAATAGACGCCCGCGTCAAAGAAGTGACCTGTCACTTCTTTGGCCGTAATTGGAGCCGTTATTCATTGACTCCAATGAATAGCAGCGCTAATTACGGCCGTAATTGACGCGGCGTTCAAGCGCCTGCACATGCCGGTACGGCTGAAATTACGGGGATGTTTTCAGGCTGAAACATCCCCGTAATTTCAGCCGTTACGGACCCCCACCGTGTGAACATACCCTAACTGTGCTGTTCCGGTTCACAGGTTATATACCCTGATAGTGAACCAGAACTGCAGCACAGTGTTGTTTAAACTGGGTGTCAGCAGTGAATTCTCACTGCAACACTGTGCCGAGACTCTCCTCCTGACAGCAGGAGCAAAGCCACGGATTGATAGTGAACCAGAGCTGCAGCACAGTGTTGTTTAAACTGGGTGTCAGCAGTGAATTCTCACTGCAACACTGTGCCGAGACTCTCCTTCTGCCAGCAGGAGCAAAGCCACAGATTGATAGTGGGCCAGAGCTGCAGCACAATACTGTTATAACTAAGTGTCAGTAGTGAGTTCTCACTGCGACACTATGCAGAGACTCTCCTCCTGACAGCAGCAGCAGAGACACGAGTACGTCCTGGCTTTCAGGTTACCAGCGTCTCGGTCTCCCAGGTTACCCTGATAGTGGGCTGGAGCTGCAGTATAATATTATGCAGAGGCTCTCCTCCTGACGGCAGCAGCAGAGACACGAGTGCTTCCTGTATTACAGCTTCTTGGCACTCGTATTGTTGCAGCTACAGCATTCAGCAGGTAAGTTGAATTGGTATTCTATTGCTCTCCCTCAAATAGCTTTCCCTATTTCTAGAGTCGGTATAATCCCGACGTATGTTTTGCTGACAGAGTCAGCTTCTTCCCGTGGCGGGAGCCTATAGTACATAGCCCTTTTTATGGGCCAGACGTTGATTGACAGGAGATCAGACCAATCAGCGTACTCTTGGTAAAAGTTGTTGCACTACGTTTGTTTATCTCATAGCGAATGAATATACATGTTCAAAGTATCAAAGTACCCACAATAAAGTGAAGTCTTGTGATGTGACTTATAAGTAATTGATCGATTCTGTTATTGTATTATTTTTATATCATTTTCTAATAAAATGTCCTCTTGTAATAAGAGACAGGGAGAATTCTTTTTCTCCTTGGTTCTTTGGCAGGATGTTAGCGTCTTATTATATTTTCTGTGAGATTTGGTTGTAATATATTTTTATGTTTGTCTGCTTATCTTATTTTGTTTTGTTATATATTAGGAGAGAAATAATCCTTCATTAGTAATTGTTACTGTAAGGCAATGTTCAATCATTCCATGTAAATTCCACAAAAAGGGGATATTACTGATTTTAGGGAATATCAGGTACTACATCGACAGTATTTGGACCATGATATTTCATGATCAAAGGCTATAAATTCTTATGTTTATTAATGTTACGTTGCTTAGAGGAGCGAAAAAAGCAAATATTGCTTGGTTGATTACCACTGCAAGTTAGTATTCAGTGGTTCTTGAGTAATTTCCACTAAAAAATATATTATTTAAAGGGGGAAAGGAGGGATCTCCCAGATCTTCCGTAAGACGTGTTGTAACCTATTCGAATACGCCCACATTATTTAACCCCTTAGTGACCAGCCCATTTTAGGCCCTAATGACCAAGCTATTTTATTCGTTTTTCTATAGTCGCATTCAAAGAGCTATAACTTTTTTATTTTTTCGTCTACATAGCTGTATGAGGACTTGTCTTTTGCGGGATTAGTTGTACTTTTTAATAGCACCATTTTTGTGTACATATAATTTTTATTTTAACTTTTATTAACCTTTTTGGGGGGGGATTATAAAAAAAACCTGAAATTCCGCCATTGTTCTATGCGTTTTGAAATTGACGCCGTTCGCTGTGCGACGTAAATAACATGTTACCTTTATTCTATGGGTCGGTACGATTACGGCGATACCACATATGTAGAGGTTTTTTTTATGTTTTACGACTTTTGCACAATAAAAACACTTTTGAACTAAAATTATTTGTTTTTGCATCATCGCTTTGCAAGAGCCTTTAATTTTTTTATTTTTCCATCAATGTAGTGATTTTTTGGGCTTGTTTTCTGCGGGACGAGACGTAGTTTTGATTGGTACTGTTTTGGGGTGTATGGCACTTATTGATTCATTTTTATTATGACTTTTTTGGGGGGCAATGGAAAAAAATTGCAATTTCGCCATTGTTTTTTGCGTTTTTTTTTTACGGTGTTCACCTTGCGGATTAAATTACATATTAATTTTATTAATGGAGTCATTACGGTCGCGGCGATACCACATATGTGTACTTTTTTTTTTTACACTTTACTAAATAAAACCACTTTTTATGGAAAAAAATTGATTTATTTTTTTACTGTACTTTTTATTAATAATCTTTATTTCACTTTGATGACTTATTTTATTAGTCCCACTAGGGAACTTTGCTGTGCGATCTTCCGATCGCTGCTATAATGCTTTGGTATACTTCGTCAGTGTAAATCTGACAGGCAATCTGTTAGGACGTGCCTCCGACGCGTCCTAAAAGGCATATGTCCAGGGCAGACCTGGGGGCTTTTATCAAGCCCCCGGCTGCCATGACAGCCCGTCGGAGACCCGCGATTGCATTCGCGGGCCGCCGATGGGTGACAGAGGGAGCTCTCTCCCTCTGTAAACAAAGTTAAATGCCGCGGCCGCTATTGACGGCGACATTTAACAGGTTACACGGCCGCGATCGAAGTAAACTTCGATCGCGGGCGTTGGAGCAGGAGTTCAGCTGTCATCAGACAGCAGAGCCCCGGCTCCTGGCTGCACGGGAGACCCGTGCAGGACTTAGGCTTGGCGAACATAAAAAGGCGTCAGCCTAGCCTAAGGCCCCTTAGTGACCGACGTAAAAAGGCGTATTGGGGGTCACTAAGGGGTTATAGAAAGTGGATAAAAACCCAGGTTTTTACCCATGTGGGATGTGTGTAGCCTGTCAAATCCTTGATAAGAAGAAAAATTTTACAAACAGTAATGGAGCATTTTTCAAAATCCAAGAACACATTACATGCGCTACAAAAGGGGTAATTTATGCTCTTAAATGTACGTGCAATCTGTATTATGTAGGTAAGACCAAAAGGGAGCTTAAAATCAGAATAAGGGAACAAATAGGCAGTATCAGGAATTATGATAAGCTGGAGGCAGAAAGTAAGAGACAAGACAAACTATTCCAACCGCCTCCGGTTGCCCGACATTTTAAACGATACCACAACCTCAATCTGAAGGACCTTTCAGGATGGGCTATCTGTCACCTCACTATAGGCATAAGAGGTGGGGACATAGATTCCATCCTGCTACAAGAGGAAAGTAAGTGGATCTATGAAATGAATTCAGTAAGCCCCAATGGACTCAACGAGTCCTTTAATTTTGGTTGCTTCCTTTGAGAAATATGGTCCTCAAAAAAGACTACAGAGGCACCCTTTAAATAATGTGGGCGTATTCGAATAGGTTACAACACGTCTTACGGAAGATCTGGGAGATCCCTCCTTTCCCCCTTTAAATAATATATTTTTTAGTGGAAATTACTCAAGAACCACTGAATACTAACTTGCAGTGGTAATCAACCAAGCAATATTTGCTTTTTTCGCTCCTCTAAGCAACGTAACATTAATAAACATAAGAATTTATAGCCTTTGATCATGAAATATCATGGTCCAAATACTATCGATGTAGTACCTGATATTCCCTAATGTCAGTAATATCCCCTTTTTGTGGAATTTACATGGAATGATTGAACATTGCCTTACAGTAACAATTACTAATGAAGGATTATTTCTCTCCTAATATATAACAAAACAAAATAAGATAAGCAGACAAACATAAAAATATATTACTACCAAATCTCACTGAAAATATAATAAGACGCTAACATCCTGCCAAAGAACCAAGGAGAAAAAGAATTCTCCTTGTCTCTTATTACAAGAGGACATTTTATTAGAAAATGATATAAAAATAATACAATAACAGAATAGATCAATTACTTATAAGTCACATCACAAGACTTCACTTTATTGTGGGTACTTTGATACTTTGAACATGTATATTCATTCGCTATGAGATAAACAAACGTAGTGCAACAACTTTCACCAAGAGTACGCTGATTGGTCTGATCTCCTGTCAATCAACGTCTGGCCCATAAAAAGGGCCATGTACTATAGGCTCCCGCCCCCGGAAGAAGCTGACTCTGTCAGCGAAACGTACCTCGGGATTATACCGACTCTAGAAATGCTGAATGCTGTAGCTGCAACAATACGAGTGCCAAGAAGCTGTAATACAGGAAGCACTCGTGTCTCTGCTGCTGCCGTCAGGAGGAGAGCCTCTGCATAATATTATACTGCAGCTCCAGCCCACTATCAGGGTAACCTGGGAGACCGAGACGCTGGTAACCTGAAACCCAGGACGTACTCGTGTCTCTGCTGCTGCTGTCAGGAGGAGAGCCTCTGCATAGTGTCGCAGTGAGAACTCACTGCTGACACTTAGTTATAACAGTATTGTGCTGCAGCTCTGGCCCACTATCAATCCGTGGCTTTGCTCCTGCTGTCAGGAGGAGAGTCTCGGCACAGTGTTGCAGTGAGAATTCACTGCTGACACCCAGTTTAAACAACACTGTGCTGCAGCTCTGGTTCACTATCAGGGTATAACCTGTGAACCTGAGCAGCACAGTTAGTGAGACATCGCTCCAGTGCTTTATTTGCTTCCAGGTCCGAGCACTGATCTCGGTTACTGGATGTTAAGTTGCAGCTACAGCACACAAGCCTGTTGATACAATCTTATGATCCACTCAGAACAAGTTAAGCCAGGCAACCTGATGTGGACCTCAGCAATTTGATGTGGTTTTTTGTCAATAAAAACAAAAACTAATAAATAAAAAAACAAAAATTAGAAATATAAAAAATATCATTTAAATTCTATTGAGTACTCCCTCTCTAGTCCTGGTGATATAGACACAGCCTGTTACACAGAAGGGTGTCTAGAATCATTAGGAATTGAAAATACAATATATAAAGAAATTTACAACAACTATTCTTGTATAAATATTTAAAGTACAATAAAAAGAAATAAAAATTACTCAAAAAACAATATCCGAACATAAAAGATATAGGTAACTTTCCATAGCAATTAAAGGGGACATTGCATTGGATTTCCTTTCCCTACTCAATTGTCGGTATCAACAATAATAATTGAAGGCGACCTCAACATAAATATAATAACAGTCTTGCCCCCCTTTTCCCTCTTTTCCCTTACTCAATTTTTCAGGGAGGAGAACTAGCAGTGTCCCCTAAGCAACAGAAACATTTTCAAGAGGCCACGATGTTCCTGAACTCCGTTGAAGATTGGAATCTGACCCAATGATACGAAGTCTTAAGGAACTTGGCATTGGTGCCTCTCATGGATGCCGTGAGATCCTCCATTCTCATGATCTCCTGTATCTTACTAAACCACATGCTGATTGACGGAGAGCCGGTTTGTCTCCACAGTGCTGGAATGCATGCTCTAGCTGCATTCACCAGGTGGCGAACCACAGAACGGTGATTGATAGACAACGGAGCCTTGCACAGATGGAGCAAGAAGAAGGCCGGCGTACGGGGTAGCTGGAAATACGTTAATTTGGAGGAGATATGCCATACCTCTGACTAGAACGCTATCATCCTCGGGCACTTCCAAAAAATATGTAAAATCGTTCCCATCTGGTCTCCACATCTCCAACACAGCGGCGAGACTGCCGGAATCATTGCATGCAATTTGGAAGGCACCCTATACCAACGCGATAGGATCTTAAATCCCGCATCCTGATACCTGCTAGCCACGGATGATTTATGTGTCATAGTGTACACCCGATCCTGTTGGTCAGCTGTGAGAGTGTCAGGCCTAAGTCCCTCTCCCAATGTAGCAGATAAGTCGGTGTGGGGAGAGTGGATGGGGAGATCAGTAGGGTATATAGTCTGGACAGTGAGTGACGCACCGAGCCTGTACCTACGCAAAGGAGCTCAAACAGGGTTTTGTCCCGTGCGTGTTCCGCAGGGTTAGGCAAGGACGCGAGAAAATGTCTCAATTGAGTGATCTGCCAAGGAGTGAAAGGAAGAGGGTCCGTCAGAGATGCTAATTGTGGACCGGTCATCCAGGTCTCCCCATGTATGAAATGGGAAGCATGACCCCTACCTGCCCGTAATCAGCTCCTGAATGGACCCCCCTCCCGCCCCGGAGGAAATGCTGGATTGCCCAAGACTGGGAACAGGGGGGGCGGAGAAGGGGAGATCTCTTTTCGGGGAAAGAGCCGAGACGCAACCGCCAAGGAGGGTCCAATTGTCATGTGTGTCCGCGCCGATAGGGGAGTATCCCTTCCCAACCAAGGCAGAGCCAGCAGAGAAACTGCCATAAATGACTGTTCCATCAACACCCACTGTTTAACCTCTGTGTGGCGGAACCAATCCAGAATTCGCGACAAGTGCGAAGCCTGGTGGTAAGAGACAAATCCGGGAGACCCACTCCACCCTCACTCTTAGAACGAAAAAGCATGGAGCGGGCTATACGTGCCGGTTTCCTCCCCAAATAAATTGATGGAGTAAGGACAACAAGGCTTGAAAGAAGGTACGGGGCATGTGAATCGGCAGGGCCTGGAAGAAATACAAAATCTGCAGTATGTTCATTTTAAAGATTGCACATCTGCCGAACCACGTGAAGGTACCCGTCGTCCAGGAATCCAGATTGCCTTTTACACGTTGCAGGAGGGGAGTATAATTAACTGCATAAATGCGAGATAGGTCCCTGGAAAGCTGGACCCCCAAGTATTGGAGTGAGTCTCTAGCCCACTTAAAGGACAAGGACCCCGACAGCTCGTCTACCAGGGACTGCGGCAGAGATATATTAAGAGCCTTCGACTTCTGATCGTTAATTTTGAAATTAGACAATTTCGAGTATCTACTCATCTCCGCCATGAGATTGGGCAAGGAAATCCTGGGTACGGTGAGAAAGAAGGTCGTCCGCATATGCAGCAACCTTATGGGACCGTCCACCCAATAACACACCCACTATGCCCGGATTGGAGCGAACCCGACAAAGGAAGGGCTCCAGGCACAAAATGAAAATCAAGGGAGACAGAGGGCAGCCCTTCCGCGTGCCGTTAGAGATAATGAGCCGGGAGGAAAGGGTACCATTAACCTTAACCCGGGCCGAGGGAAATGAGTAGAGGCTCAAAGTCCATTGCACCATATGAGAACCCAACCCAATATGCCGCAAAGTGGCCAACAAAGTCCCAATCGACCCTGTCAAAGGCCTTCTCCGCATCCGTGGACAGTAAAAGCGTGGGCAGAGCCGAGGCAGCCGCGTGATAAATCAAGTTAATTGCCCTGGTGGTGTTGTCCCGAGCTTCCCTAAGAGGCATGAAGCCCACCTGATCGTAATGGATCACACTGTGGAGAAGGGGGGTAATCCTACGGACCAAGATCTTTGCAAACCGTTTAAGATCTACATTTAGCAGTGAAACGGGGCGGTAATTTTGGCAGATGGAGGGATCCTTCCCTTCCTTGGGTAAAACCGTGATGTAGGCCCTCAGAGCATCCTGAGAGATCGCCCCTCCGTAAGTGAGTTGTAGGCTTGCAGGAAATGGGGAGCTAGGAGGTCTTAGCAGACCTTGTAGTATTGAATGGGCAGACCATCTGGACCTGGCGCCTTCCCCACCGGCGAATCCTTCAAGGCCCAAGACCACTCCTCTGGAGAAATGGGCTCCTCCAGAGCTGCGATAGCCTCCTGTGGGATACATTTCATCCCCGATAAGCGGAGATATGCCTCCATCTGCTCCAGTCGGTTCCCCCCATCCGCAGACGGAGAGGCCCGAGGGAGATTGTAGAGGGAGTGGTAATATGCCCGGAAGGCCTCCGAGATATCCTGGGGTGGTGTAAACTCCCAACTCCGGGGGCCTGGACGTGGGGTAAGTAGGTACGAGATCGAGTTTTCCTAAGCGCCCGCGCCAGAGTCTTGCCAGGTTTATTACTAAATTCGCAGAAATGTCATCTACACTTCACCGGGGAGGCCCTAGCCTTGGCAAGACAGAGAACGAACCTGAACTCGCAACTGCCCCAGCTCCGCCCCCACAACCCGATCCAAGGAGGCTTTATGGGACTGCTCCAGGAGGAGGGTGAGCCGCTGGGAGACAGAGAGTAAGAGTAATGAGTGCGTGGGCTGAAAAGGTAATGTCATCAATAGAAACTGAGGAGAGGTCGGATAGATGGGAGTGGCGAAGAAAGAAGTAGTCCAGTCTGGAGTATGTGTTGTGAGGGGCCGAAAAGAAAGTGTAATCTTTTGTCGTTTGGGTGCAGGAGCCGCCATGTATCTACCAGTTGGTGTTCATGTAACAACCGACGTATACGGCGGTGTTCTGACCCGAGTAAGGACGAATGCCCACGCGAGGAGTCCAATGTCGGATCCAAAGTGACATTCAGATCCCCCCCCAGTATCTCCACGTGCTCCCAAGGAAGAGAGCGCAAAATCAAAATGGAGACCCCTTTGGTCTTGGAGTCCGGTGAAGCACTGTGATACCCCTCCGTATAGTGAGAGTCCGTCAACCGTGGTATGCTATCTGCACGGAAGTGAGTTTCCTGAAGAAACGCCACTTGCGCTTTCTTCTTCCAGAGAAGACGGAGAATGGAGGATCTCTTCTGGGATGTTCAGGCCCTGTGCATTCAGGGATACAACGATGACGTTAGACATATTGGAAGAAAGAGGAAAGACAGAGAGGGGAAGAAAAGAGGAAGAGAGAGAGAGAGAGAGAGAGAGAGAAACTCCCTTAGACAGGGAAAAAACCCAGAGAGTGGAACAATACTGCCCCTCTAACGGCGGAGTACAAAACTTCTTATCAATACTTCGCGTATTATGTCGTTCCCAGGAGGAGATTGCCCCCTGAACGCGACACAACAGCACGGAACCCTAATGGGGAACGTAGAATGACAGCGGTGCAAAGAAGCGATCCCACCAGGAGTTACCACGTAAACTAAACTGATAGGAGCACAAAAATGAACGAACCGGAACCCCGGACTCAACCGGCTAACTATTACGGGCAGATTGGACCTCCCGGCCCCCGACATCGGGTCAACTGGAAGTGCAGATGTAGATCCCCTAAGACATTTACCCCAGACCCAACAAGCTGAACCCAATGTCCCATACCTGATCCCCACCCAGTCCAGCATCAGCCCCTCTCGTAGAACACTCCAAAGAAAAAGGTTAAACGCACAGTATGCGTGCAACAACCGACACCCCTATGGAAAGAGAATTAAACTATACGTCCGGATGTAGGCCGGTCAGTCTCTGCGGGAGGAGCGCCGTCCAGGTGTCCGCTGCTCAAGTGGACCGTCTGTGGGACGAGGCAGAATTGGGCGCACAGGATCCGGGTAAGGACCACCTCTAGGAAAGAACGATGGCGGTGGCTCTGTCCAGTCCGGAAGCCGTACTGGGGAGATCTCCAGAAAGCGGAAGGCGTCTACCAGATCCTCCGGGGAGTGGACGGCAAATGATTGCCCCTGGCGGCGGAGAATAATGTGGAAGGGATGGCCCCACCTGTAGGTAGCGCCCGCCTCTTTGGTAGCCTCCAGCAGGTGGCGGACCACCATGCGCATGTGTAGAGTCAGTCTGGAGACGTCCGGCAAAATGGTTACCTCAGAGCCATTGAAAGGAATGGCCCCCTTCTCCCGTGCTCTCTGTGCAATGTCCTATTTTTGTTTCTAAAAGTGCACTCTGCAAATGACATCTCGCGGGCGATTACCTTCCCTGTTCTGAGGGCCCGCCAGGCGATGCACCCTATCCATCTCAATGGCCATATCGCTTGGTCTGTCCATGAGCTTATTAAACATATGAGTTACGGCATCATAACCCCTCCGGCGGCACAGATTCCGAAATGCCTCTCAACTTCAGGTTATTCTGCCTCCCCCTGTTCTCCACATTATCCAGGTGCAGTGAGAAGTCCCGCATTTGGGTAGATTGGGTGTCCAAAGTCTGAGAGAGGACCGAGATGTCCATGGTGTGGACGGAGTTTTGGCGTTCCAATGCATCCACCCGTGCAGCCAGTAAGCGTATGTCTTGAGATACCACCCCAATGGCAGGTCATGCTTCTCTTCCAGCCGGGAGAGGCGGACATCCAGGTCGGATTTGGTGGGTAATACCCGCACCATTTCCCACAGCTCAGCTAGGGTCCGTTCCATGGAGGGGGCGGGGCCCGGAGATGAGGCAGGATGATGGTCCCCCAGGATGGTTGATGGGGCGAGTGATCCCCTCAAAAGGGCAGGCGAACCCTTACTGAGGTGCAGCCAGTCCACTGGAGGAGAGTGCAAGGTCGTGGTGGCAGAATATGGCACCTTGTAATGCCATGCTGCCATCTTCCTGTCCTAACACAGGTTGGGACAGAGGGGGGAGGAGGGCAGCAGCTAGCGCCGGTGGAGCCGACACAGACATGGCCCTTCTACTCGGACCTACCTCCGGAGACGAGGTGGCAAGAGAGCAGTCCTGGGAGCCACTGACGAATCACGTCGGAGCCAAGGTGCTGGCAGGAGGGGAGCCCCCTCGTGCTGGCGGGGACCGACTGCGGCCGACAGCGGGAGTGGAAGAAGGCCGCGGAGGAACCTGTCAATGGACGTGGTGCCGGGAGTGACCGAGAGACTCTTGCGGTGCCGGCCCTTAGTCATCCCGCTTCTGGAGCAGGTAAGTAAGCCCGTGGTAGGTGATTGTGAGTGGTGTCGGTCCGGAGCTCCTGGAATGCACGTCCTCACACCGCCATTGCAAAGCCACGTCCCCAATATACCATTATTTAACTCTCACAGTGAACGCCGTGAAAAATAAAGAATTTAAAAACCTCAAAATCACCGTTTTTTTGGTCACCTTGGCTCTACCAAAAAATGTAATAAAAAGTGTTCAAAAAGCTGGGGGGGCGTAGCGTAGCCGTGCAGCGTGATGGCAGTTTAAGATTAGAGTTCCTCACTGATATCAGCCAAAACCCTAGCTTCAAATGCCCACAAGCCTAGACCATGGTCAAACCGGCGAAGGATAAACTTAAAGAATAGTCTGGCACCCCTAAAATAGGGAGAGCACAGGCTGATATGGAGAAATTTCTTCATAAGCGGCACGAGGGTTCGCCGGCCCGAAAATTTAAGATGACGCCCAACCATGCGGCTGCAAAACGGCAAGAAGAAGACTCAGAAGCTGACATTGGAGATGAGCAATCTGAGACGGGGGACACTTATGACCAGGCACGGGGGTTCATGAAATGGATTTTGTATAAGGCTCTTACTCCTATCACCAAGGAACTCACTGATATACGAACTGACTTACGCCAGATAGTCACACACGTGGAGACGCTGGAATCTGCACAGGCAGACATGAGAGCTTATCACGACACAGTGAGAAGCACTCTGCACTCCCAACAAGATCAATTAAATTAAATGTTTCAGAGGACCAGGAAAACAGGAGTAGGAGGAAGAACATTAGGGTATGTTCACACGTCCTATTTTCAGACGTAATTCAGGCGTTTTACGCCTCGAATTATGCCTGAAAAGACGGCTCCATTACGCCTGCAAACATCTGCCCATTGCCTGCAATGGGTTTTACGATGTTCTGTTCCCACAAGCCTTTATTTTACGCATCACTGTCAAAATACGGTGCGTAAAATTATGGCTCGTCAAAATAAGTGCAGGATACTTCTTGGGACGTTTTTCGAGCCGTTTTTTTTCAGAGACTATTGAAAATAGCTCCAAATACGCAGAGAAAACGCAGCGAAAAACGAGAGTTGCTCAAAAAACATCAGAAAATCAGTAGCTGTTTTCTTTGAAAACAGCTCCGTATATTCAGACGTATTTTGTTAATCTTGTGAACATACACTTAGACTGCGGGGTGTACCAAAGTCCTATGCTCATGAGACTGGCAAAACTTTCTCATGACATTTTCTCCTCAGTTCTGGGTGTGAGCATAGTTACATAGTTAATGAAATTGGTAGAGTAGACCTCCAATTTATAGTAAGTTGTTAAATTTATCCCTCCATGCTCTGGTGTACACCACCTATTAAATCATGTAAATCATTTATAAAGGGGACATTGCATAGTATAATCCTTCTCCTACTACACTAGTCGGTATCAATAAAAAATTGAAGGCGACATTGTCCACCATGCTCTACCTTTCCTCCTCTCTCCCTATACCTACATTTTTCATAGTTACATAGTTACATAGTTAGTACAGCTGAAAAAAGACACATGTCCATCAAGTTCAACCAAGGGACGGGAAAAGGGAAGGAAAAATTTCTACACATAGGAGCTAATATTTTTTTGTTCTAGGAAATTATCTAACCCTTTTTTAAAGCCATCTACTGTCCCTGCTGTGACCAGCTCCTGCGGTAGGCTATTCCATAGATTCACAGTTCTCACAGTAAAGAAGCCTTGTCGCCTCTGCAGCTTGAACCTTTTTTTCTCCAGACGGAGGGAGTGCCCCCTTGTTTTTTGAGGGGGTTTTACAAGGAACAGGATTTCACCATATTTTTTGTATGTGCCATTAATATATTTATATACGTTAATCATGTCCCCCCTTAGTCGTCTTTTTTCAAGGCTAAATAGGTTTAATTCTTTCAATCTTTCCTCATAACTTAAATTCTCCATGCCCCTAATTAGCTTCGTTGCTCTTCTTTGTATTTTTTCCAACTCCAGGGCATCCTTTCTATCAACTGGAGCCCAGAACTGAACTGCATATTCTAGATGAGGCCTCACTAATGCTTTGTAAAGTGGTAATATTACATCCCTGTCCCGTGAGTCTATGCCTCTTTTAATACACGACAATATCCTGCTGGCCTTTGAAGCAGCTGATTGACACTGCATGCTGTTATTGAGTTTATGATTTACAAGTACACCCAGATCCTTCTCAACAAGTGAATCCGCCAGTGTAGCTCCCCCTAGGACATATGATGCATGCAGGTTGTTGGTACCCAGATGCATAACTTTACATTTATCTACATTAAACTTCATCTGCCAAGTGGACGCCCAAACACTTAGTTTGTTTAAATCTGCCTGCAATTCATGAACATCTTCCATAGACTGAACTATATTACATAGCTTGGTGTCATCTGCAAAAATAGAAATAGTGCTATTAATCCCATCCTCTATATCATTAATAAATAAGTTGAATAATAGTGGTCCCAGCACTGAACACTGGGGTACACCACTTATAACTGGGGACCATTCAGAGTAGGAATCATTGACCACAACCCTCTGGATACGGTCCTTGAGCCAATTCTCAATCCAATTACAAACTATATTTTCTAAACCTATAGTCCTTAATTTACCCATTAGGCGTCTATGGGGGACAGTGTCAAATGCCTTTGCAAAGTCCAAAAACACTAAATCCACTGCGGCCCCTCTGTCTAGACTTCTGCTCACCTCTTCATAAAAACAGATTAGGTTAGTTTGATAACTTCTGTCCTTAGTAAAACCGTGCTGGCTGTCACTTATAATGCTATTTATTGTCACATAATCCTGTATATAGTCCCTCAATAGCCCCTCAAACATTTTCCCCACGATGGATGTTAAGCTTACTGGTCTATAATTACCCGGGGAAGACCTAGAGCCCTTTTTGAAAATAGGCACCACATTTGCGCTGCGCCAGTCCCTTGGCACTATACCAGTCACTAGAGATTCTCTGAATATTATGAAAAGGGGGACAGAAATAACTGAACTAAGCTCTTTATGAATTCTAGGGTGTAACCCATCTGGTCCCGGGGCCTTGTGCACATTTATTTTATTTAATTTAGCTTGGACCATATCTACATTCATCCAATTCAGTATATCAACTGATATATTAACAGCACTGGCACCGGCTACATCAGCTGCTCTTTCTTCTGTTGTATATACAGAGCTAAAGAACCCATTTAGTAACTCTGCCTTCTCTTGATCCCCTGTGATCAACTCCCCATTACCATTATCTAGGGGTGCTACATGTTCAGACCTTGGCTTTTTAGCATTTATATACTTGAAGAATGTTTTGGGATTTGTTTTACTATCCTTGGCCACCTGCCTTTCATTTTGTATTTTTGCTAATTTTATTACCTTTTTACAGATTTTATTAAGCTCTTTATATTTTACAAAGGCTGCAGATGTACCCTCAGATTTGTATTTTTTAAATGCCCTTTTTTTGTCGTGTATTGCCCCTTTCACAGAAGGTGTAAGCCATGTGGGGTTTAATTTGAGTCGTTTATACTTGTTACCTATAGGAATAAATTTTGCACTATAATAACTCAAAGTAGATTTGAAAATCTCCCATTTATCATTTGTTCTATTATTTGACATTAGTTCTTCCCAGTCCATATCCTGAATTGCAGCCCTCATCCTGGGGAAATTGGCTTTCTTAAAATTAAATGCAGCCACGACAAGATTAAGATAGAACGTGTCCATAGAGCATTGCGTCCGAATCCTCGACCTAATGATCCCCCCTGTGACATTATTTGCGGTCTCCTGAGCTACACAGATACTGCTTCGATTCTTAAAGCAGCATGGATGAAAGGTACCATAGACTTTGAGGGAACCACGATTTACCTCTATCAGGATATTGTGTCCTCCACTTTGCAGAAGCGGAAAGTTTTTCGGCCACAACTCCATTCCGCTGGCTGTTCCCATTTGGATTAGCGATACAAAAAGATGGCCGACAAATCACTATCAGGAAACACGAGGATCTGGTCCACGCTTGAGAAGTCTTGGGTCTCCAGCCTATGGATATATCGCCGCGGATAATGGTGCCTCCGTTACTGGAGCCTTCTCCGTGGATAGTTGCTGGGAAGATAAAGTCGCCAAAAAATAAAAGATCGACGCTGAGATCTGGGCCGACAGAGACTTGACTACTCTTAGGAATACCGTTGGGACTGTTTTTCACATATGGACAGTCTCTTTGTTGTCGGATGACGCCATTCCTTCCGCATCGGATCCATGAGTAGGAGTGTGTCGCACTTTCTGGATTTGAACAGGACATGGTGTATGCTTTAAGATGCAACTTGACCGTTATCACTTTGGGCGCTCTTATTGCTTTATATTCTTATTACTTTGGTTTTGTCTGGCATGTGGTTAATGCCAACTACACAACTGTTGTTAACAGTTAACTCCCCCTTGTCTCTGCTCCCGTATTTTATTGGCAAAGTGTATGACATCCTTTTTGCCGATATAGCCTGTCATGTGAAAGTTAACATGTGGGATTATTTGGGAGCTCACCTTTCCTTTGGTACGCTAACCTTAGCGTGGATGTTAACTTACCAGTTACTTTAGCAGAGGGTACAAAGGCGTTTCTAGACAAACTTAGTTTGCCTCAACTTACTCAGGAATATCAAGTCTCGCTTCCTGCACCCTTTACCACAGAGGAGCTTCATAAATTTCTCAAGACCATTCCATCAGGGAAAAGTCCTGGCCCAGATTCAATACTCTAAGACATTTTGCAATGTTTTGTTGCCCCATTTCACGTTCTTGTGTAATTCTCTGTTGGGTGGTGCTAGTCTGACTCACCAGTCTTTGGAGGCACATATTACAGTCTTGCCGAAAGAAGGTAAGGGCCCCATATTCTGTAGGAGCTATAGGCCTATCTCATTGTTAAATACAGATCTTAAGTGGTGGGCGAAGGCTTTAGCGTCTAGATTAGGCAGGCTATTGCCCAAACGTATAGGTCCGGAACAAACGGGATTTGTTGGGGGACGACTGGGTAGGGAGAACACAACAAGAGTAGTCCGGTTGGTTCAACAGGCCCGCTCAACCCGTACACCGCTGGTTCTTCTTAGCAGAGATGCAGAGAAAGCCTTTGATAGGGTGAGTTGGCAGTACATGGTCGCTACTTTGTCAAAATTTGGCATTCCTCCTGAATTTACACAAGCTATATTGACACATTATCACCAACCGAGCGCTAAGGTTAGAGTGAATGGCATACTGTCGAAATCTTCAAATTTCAAACGGTACTAGGCAAGGATGCCCTTTATCGCCTTCGCTTTTTGTGACGGTGATGGAGACCCTGATTCAGAAGATCCGTCAGGATGACAGTATTACTGGGCTAAAGATAGGCCAATTTACCCATAAAACTGCGGCATTTGCAGATGATCTGTTGCTACTGGTGACAGAACCGTCTGCCTCCCTTCGGAACATAACACAAGCTTTTACGGAATTTGGTACCTTATCCAATTTAAAAATTAATTATAGCAAATCCGAAATTCTCAATGTCTCAGTTCCTCAACAGTTAATTTCGACAGTGGCCTGTAACTCTCCGTTTAGATGTCTTTCCACATCGATCTCGTATTTAGGTATTACTATTCCAAACTGTCCCTCCCTGCTGTATAAACTTAATTATGTCCCGACGGTAGCATCTATTAAACACCAATTGGATTCCTTAAAGCTTCCGTTTATGTCTTGGATGTGTCGTTAAAATTTACTAAAGACTTTTATAGTACCCAAAATATTGTACTTGCTTCAGACACTACCAATATGGCTACCTAAATCAATCTTCCTGTCAGTGAGACGAATATTTTCGAGCTTTCTATGGAACAAGAAAAGACCCAGACATCGGCATATACAATTGATTCATTCTGTCAAGATGGGGGAAATGGGATTATCTGACATTCATTCGTATTATATTGCTAATCACTTGAACAGATGGCTCTTACTACAACATTCCTTTCAGGGTACTTTATATACAGAGCTAGAACATACTTAAATGCTGGGATGGGAAAAAAGTGCCCTGTGGAGTCTCGCAAAAAGTTCGCACCTTGATCACTTTTCTAGTGCTCTTTTGAAGGGTACTACTCTGGTGTGGCAACATCTGCATGTTAAATTAAACTTTCTCAATATGCCTTCTAGGGATGTCACGATACCAGAATTTGGACTTCGATAACGATACTTTTCGTTTTGCGATTTCGATACCAATTCGATATTTTGCCAACAGTAATAATAAAAAAAATAGTTCTTCCATTTTCTGATGTGAGGCGCGAGGTGTGATGATGAATTTAACCTCCATCTGCCTCACATTAATAGTAATTAACCCCATTATGTTTCTCAGTAATAATGGGTTAAGGTGTGAGGTACATGATGGGGTTAATTACTATTAACCGCTTCCCGACCGCCGACAGTAAATTCACGTCGGCACTTGCTGGGCTCTGTGCAGTGCCGACATGAATTCACGGTGGGTGTTAAAAGCGCGATGCGGGTGTCTCAGAGTAGCGCTGACACCCGGATCGCGCTGTTATCACCTGCCTCTGGTCCCGGAGATATGATCGGGACCTGATTAGTTCAGGTCCCGGTCATGTGATCGCAGGAAAAGTGTGTTGTAGCAACGAACTGGAAAGTTTGTTGCTACAACAAACTTTCCCGGGGACCGATTGCTGGTGCTGCAGTCGGTTATAAGGCAGAACCGGAGGCAATACAACAGCCCCTGGGTCTGCCATGCACAGCAGCCTATGAGAACCAGCCGGAGGCCGGTCCTCATAAGCTTCCTGTCAGTATGACTCTCAGCGTCACACTGACAGTTTATAATACGTTACACTACCTAGGTAGTGTAATGTATTATAGCAGCGATCAGTGCTGCAGGTCTTCAAGTAAAACAAGTAAAAAGTAAAAAATAAAGTAATAAAAATGTTTTATAAAAGTTAAAAACAAGTTATAAAAGTTACAAAAACAAAAATTGCTTTAGTCTATTATAGGAAAACAATTAAAATGTAAAAAAAAGTACACATATTTGGTATCACCGCGTTCATAACGACCCAAACTATAAAACTATAATATTATTTTTCCCGAACGGTGAACACCGCAAAAAAAATTATTAAAAAATAATGTCAGAATCACTATTTTTTGGTCATCAACCCTCCCAAAATATAGAATAAAAAGTGATCAAAAAGTCGCATGTACCCCAAAATAGTACCAATAAAAACTACAACCCGTCCCGCAAAAAACAAGCCCTTACACCGCTTTTTTGACGGAAAAATAAAAAATGATGGCTCTCAGAATATGGTGACACAAAAAATAAATAATTTTATCGAAAAGTTATTTTATAGCGCAATCGCCACAAAACATAAAAAACCTATATACATATGGTATCGCCGTAATCGTTCCGACCCGCAGAATAAAGTAAAATGTCATTTATACCGCACGGTGAACACTGTCACTTTGCTTCCAAAAAACTCAAATAAAAAGTGATAAAAAAAAATCACATGTAAAATGGTACCAATGAAAAGTACAGATTGTCCCGCAAAAAATAAGCCCTCACACAGCTCCGTTGGAGAAAAAATAAAAAAGTTCTGGCTCTCAGAATATGGCGATGCAAAATGTGCATAGTGTTCCAAAAGCGGATAAGATTGTGCGCCATTTATCAGTCCGACACCGGCCACATATCTGCGAATTATTATTTATGTACCCCATTATTATACCCTCTTATTATGCCCTGATGTACTTTGCCCAGTTTACACATACACCCACATTATAAATTGAAATAACAGCAAAACCCCAAACAGAACAGATACCAAGCAAAATCTGCGCTCCAAAAGCCAAATGGCGTTCCCTCCCTTCTGAGCCCCACAGCGTGCCCAAGCACCAGCTTACGTCCACATATATGCTATTTTATATCCGGGAGAACCCGCTCAACATTGCATGAGGTATTTTTCTTCAGTGGCACAAACTGGGCACAATATATTGTGCATTAAAATGGCATATCAGTGGAAAATTTTAATTTTCAATTTGCACCATCCGCTGCGCATTAACACCTTCGTGCACCACGACTTAATAGCATGTCGTGGTGCGAGGGGTTATATATGGAGCGGGCTCACGCGCTGCGCCCGCTCCATATTCTGCAGGTGTCAGCTGTGTATTACACCCGGGACTAACGGACAGGAACAGCGATCGCGCTGTTACAGGAGCCTGTAAAATGACATTATATTGCAATACATTAGTATTGCAGTGTATTGTACCAGCGACCGAATGATCGCTCGTTCCAATCCCCTAAAGGGACTTTTGGGAGGTTTCCACTGTTTTGGTACCTCAGGGGCTTTGCATATGCGACATGACACCCGAAAACCATTCCAGCTAAATTTGAGCTCCAAAAGCCAAATATTGTTCCTTCCCTCCTGAGTCCTGCCGTGGGTCCTAACAGCAGTTTGTTACCACATATGGCGTATTTCTGTAATCAGGACAAAATGCTTTACAAATTTTGGGGTGATTTTTCTACTTTCATTGTAAAAATTAAACATTTCTATGTTTTTTCAGAAAAAAGTAGATTTTCACTTTCACAGACAAACTCCAATAAATATAGCAAAAAACCTGTGGGGTCAAGATGCTAACTATACCCCTAGATAAATTCCTTGAGGTGTGTAGTTTCCAAAACCGTCTCACTTTTGGGGGATTTCCACTGTTTTGGCACCACAAGACCTCTTCAAACCTGACATGGTGCCTAAAATATATTCTAAAAAAAGAGGCCCCAAAATCCACAAGGTGCTCTTTTGCTTCTGAGGCCGGTGTTTCAGTCCATTATCACACTAGAGCCACATGTGGGATATTTCTAAATACTGCAGAATCTGGGCAATAAATATTGAGTTGCATTTCTCGGGTAAAACCTTCTGTGTTACAGAAAACAATTTCTTACAAATTTCAGCAAAAAAATAAAAATTTTGTAAGTTTCACCTCTACATTGCTTTCATTCCTGTGAAGCGCCTAAAGGGTTAAGAAACTTTCTGAATGCTGTTTTGAATACTTTGAGGGGTGCAGTTTTTAATATGGGGTGATTTATGGGGTCTATCTAGTACATAAGGCCCTCAAAACCACTTCAGAACTGAACGGGTCCCTATAAAAATAGCCTTTTGAAATTTTCTTGAAAATGTGAGATTGCTGCTAAAGTTCTAAGGCGTGTAACGTCCTAGAAAAATAAAATAATGTTCAAAAAACAATGCAAATATAAAGTAGACATATGGAATATGTAAAATAGTAACTATTTTGTGTGGTATTACTATCTGTTTTACAAGCAGATACATTTAAAATGAGAAAAATCATAATTTTTGCAAATTTTCTCTAAATTTTGGTGTTTTTCACAAATAAGCAATGAATTTATTGACCAAATTTTTCCACTAACATAAAGTACAACATGTCACGAGAAAACAATCTCAGAATCGCTTGGATAGGCAAAAGCATTCCAGAGTTATTAACACATAAATTGACACGTCAGATTTGAGAAAATGGGGCTGGTCATGAAGGTCAAAATGAGCTCGTTCTTGAAAGGGTTAATGTGAGGCACATGGAGGTTAAATTCATCACACCTCGTGCCTTACATTAATAAGTGAAAAGTTTTTATTTTACTTTTTTACAGTGTACACATCATAAATGACGCAAACAAATTGTTGTGCAGGTTATTATGGCCGCGCCAATACCCAATATATATGTTTTATGTATTGAGACTTATGTTAATGTTTTTTGTAAAAAAAAATGGTGTATGTGTATTTTTTTTAAATTTAACATTACTTTGTTTTTACTTTATTTTTAAACTTTAATGTACTGGCATATATCTATATTACAGTACATTAGCCTGTGTACGGATAGTACAAAGTCAGTTGTTAGGACATAACTAAGTATGCCCTAACAACGGGAAATATGGTAAGACAGCCCTGGGGTCCTTCAATAGACCCTGGTCTGTCTGCCCATGTATGGTGTGGCCCTCGATCACGTCACAGGAATTTAGTGTGACGCCATCCAGGGGCATCCCCCTTCTCACTTTCCCCTGAATTCTGCAGTCCGCTGTGATCGCAGCATTCAGGGGAAAAGCTGCGGAGATGAGGTTTCTCTGATCTCTGCCGTTATAGAGCAGGGCTGCGGCTGTGTAATACAGTCATTGCCCCGCTCCTGACAGTAAGGGCTTATTCAGACGAACGTGATATACGTTCCTGCAACGTGCGTGATTTTCACGCGTCTCGCACGGACCTATATTAGTCTATGGGGCCGTGCAGACAGTCCATGATTTTTACGCAGCATGAGTCTGCTGCGTAAAACTCACGACATGTCCGTTATTTGTGCTTATTTCGCGCATCACGCACCCATTGAAGTCAATGGGTGCGTGAAAATCACGCGCACCACACGGAAGCACTTCCGTGGGACGCGCGTGATTCGCGCAACAGCAGTGAAAAGTATGAATGAAAACAGAAAAGCACTACGTGCTTTTCTGTTTACAAACATACAAACGGAGTGTCATTATGATCATGACACACGGAGCTGTTGAGTGCCTTTTGCACACGCAAAACACACTGCGTTTTTTGCGTGCGCAAAGCGCACACGCTCGTGAGAATCCGGCCTAACTGTGTGCGCGGTCAGCATGAGGAGATGTGGCCAGCTCTGCAATAATGAGCGGCGGCACAGGCACTGAAGACAGAACACGGGGGTGTTTTGCAGTGCGGCCGCCATGTTCTGTCTACAGTGCCGGTGCTCATTTGTGCAGCGCTGGCTGCATCGCATCATCCTGACCCCACGCACTTGTCAGGACTCAGGAGCGCGGCAATGACTGTATTACACAGCTGCAGCCGCGCTGTCATTCATTCATGTGTTACTATACTGAGCTGTGCGGCGGCGCAACTTAGTATCGAAATACATGAAACAACTATATCGAATCGTTTGGGGATGCAAAGCATCGAAACAGTATCGAAGTTTCGATGCATCGTGCATCCCTAATTCCTTCCTTACATATGCCTTTGAGTTTGGTCCCTTGCTATTTACATCAGAATTCTACACTAACACCTGATCCCTGGGAAATCCCACATCACATCAAAGTCTCATCTTTACTAAATGACAACCCTCAGAAGAACGTTTCCTTGGCCTTTGATAAAATGGGGGTGAAATCTCGGGACTTCCTCTTTAAACACACTTTTATAAAGAGTTGTGATGCTCTTCTCCGCTCCTTGCCTACTCAGACTTCTTCTCAGCTCTGGCTGGATAAAACACTTTCTAATCCTGTTTTTCCTCGCAAGATCCTATCCAACACATATAGCAACTTAATTTCCCTGATCTGCCCTCCGACACCAGTTTACATGGAAAAATGGTTGACTGACCTCCATATTTCATTGACAGAACCCGAAACTAGATTTATATTGTCTAATGCATTGGGTTTTTCTAGGTGTACAAGAATACAGGAAAGCTCATACAAACTCTTAACTAGGTGGTATAAGACGCCAGTGGTATTGCATGCTATAGATAGCGCTGTTTCGGATTTATGTTGGAGATGCAATGCTTCACGGGGTACTTATCTACACATTTGGTGGGAATGCCCCCTTATTGTGCCCTTTTGGCAACAGATTGAGAGTAAGATCAACCACATATGCTCTATGCATCTGTAACGTACGACAGAGTTAATTTTGTTATGGAAACCCACTCCTGATTTTACCCCTAAGAAGCATTGCCTACCCACTTTGCTGATTACAGCAGCTAAATTGCTTATACCGGCATTATGGAGATTCACGGTACCTCCACAAATGCTTCAGTGGGAAGCTAAAGTATCGGAACTGGGGCGGTTGGAGGAATTAGCGCATTGGGAATTAACGAGGCAAAAATATCTTCGAATATGGCATCCATGGATGGTACGTGAACTTCAACATTCTAATCCGGTTGTCTCACTCTATATGATATATCCATTATCTACAATATGCTTTGTACTTCTTATTTTCAGCAGCGGCATTGGTATTAGCTGACCGAACTCCAGAACCTACTCCCTTCCCTCCTTGCCCTTCCTTACTTTCCCTTACCCCTGTTCTATGTTTTCCCCCTTGACCAAGAAAGTTAAGTGAATTAGTGCTTGTTCCAAATCACTTATTTGCCATAATGATAATTAATTTATGTCATTCTTCTTTAAGCTTTCTCGTCTTGACTCCAGGTTGGAGAATGTATTGATGTAACATATATTAATTTCTGCACTGTATGACCTTTATGTAACACTGTAACATATGTTTGGCATGTCTTTATAAGCTTTTGGAAAATCTTAATAAAAACAACTTTGAAATAAAAAGTGTTCAAAAAGTTGTATGTACCAAAAAAATGGTACTAATAAAAACTAAAGCCCGTCCCGCAAAAAATAAGCCCTCACACCACTCTATTGACGGAACAATAAAAAAGTTATTGCTCTTGGAAAGCGAGGAGGGAAAAAAGAAAAAGCAAAACGTGGATCAGTCCGGAAAGGGTTAATTACTTTCTAATGAAAAAACATTTATGACCACATGTAGGTTATTGCCGTACTCGGGAGAAATTGCTTTACAAATGTTGGGGTGCTTTTTTCCACCTTTATCCTTTGTGAAATTGAAAAAATGCAACATTTTAGTGGAAATAATGTTGATATAAATTTTCACGGCCTAATTCTAATACATTCTGCAAAAGACCTGTGGGGTCTAAATGCTCACTATACCCCTAGATAGATTCCTTAAGTGGGGTAGTTTCCCAAATGGGGTTACTTTTGGGGGGCTTCAACTATTTTGATCCCTCGGGGGCTTTGCAAATTCGAAATGACACCCAAAAACGATTCCAGCTAAATTTGAGCTCCAAAAGCCGAATAGCGCTCCTTCCCTTCTAAGCCCCGCTGTGGGTCCAAACAGCATTTTATTACCACATATGGCATATTTACGTAATCGGGAGAAATTGTTTTACAAATGTTGGGGTGCTTTTTCTCCTCTTTTCCTTGTAAAAATTAAAAATGTCTACGTTTTTTCAGCAAAAAAGTAGATTTTTACCTTTACAGACTAATTCCAATGAATTCAGCAAAACAACTGTGGGGTCAAAATGCTAACTTTACCCCTAGAAAAATTCCTTGAGGGGTGTAGTTTCCAAAACGGGGTCACTTTTGGGGGATTTCCACTGTTTTCATCCCTCCAGTGAATTACAAAAGCGACACGGCACTGAAAACTATTCCAGCAAAATCAGAAATCCAATATCCAAATGGTGCTCCTTCTCTTCTGAGCCCTGCTGTGGGTCCAAATAGAAGTTTATTACCACATATGGGGTATTGCTATAATCGGAAGAAATTGTTTTACATATGTTGGGGTGTTTTTTCTACTTTATTCTTTGTAAAAATTAAAGTTTTTTTCAGAAAAAAAGTAGATTTTCATCTTCACATACTAATTCAAATAAATTTTGCAAAAAAACTGTGGTTTCAAAATGCTAACTATAGCCATAGATAAATTCCTTGAGGGGTGTAGTTTCCAAAATGAGGTCACTTTTGGGGGGTCTTTACTGTTTTGGCACCACAAGACCTATTCAAACCTGATATGGTGCCTAAAATATATTCTAAAAAAAGGAGGCCCCAAAAACCACTAGGTGCTCCTTTGCTTCTGAGGCCGGTGTTTCAGTCCATTACCACACTAGGGCCACATGTGGGATATTTCTAAAAACGACAGAATCTCGGCAATAAATATTGAGTTGCATTTCTCGGGTAAAATCTTCTGTGGTACAGAAAAAAATGTATTACAAATGAACTTTGACAAAAACAAAATGAAATTTGTAAATTTCACCACTACTTTGCTTTAATTTCAGTGAAACGCCTAAAGGGTTAAAACACTTTCTGAATGCTGTTTTGAATACTTTGAGGGGTGCAGTTTTCAAAATGGGGTGATTTATGGGGACTTTCTTATATATAAGGCCCTCGAAGCCACTTCAGAACTGAACTGGTCCCTGAAAAAATAGGCTTTTGACATTTTCTTGAAAATATGAGAAATTGCTGCTAAAGTTCTAAGCCTTGTAACGTCCTAGAAAAATAAAAGAATGTTCAAAAAAGATGCAAACATAAAGTAGATATATGGGAAATATAAACTAGTAAGTATTTTGTGTGGTATTACTATCTGTTTTACAGGTAGATACATTTAAATTTAGAAAAATGCTAAATTTTGCAAATTTTTTCTAAGTCTTGGTGTTTTTTTTACAAATAAATATTGAATTTATCGACCAAATATTTCCACTAACATAAAGTACAATATGTCACGAGAAAACAATCTCAGAATCACTTGGATAGGTAAAAGCATTCCAGAGTTATTACCACATAAACTGACATGTCAGATTTGAAAAATCGGCTTTGTCCTGAAGGCCAAAACAGGCTCAGTCCTGAAGGGGTTAATGAACACTATATTTAGACTTATGTATTTGTATATTTGTTTTTTTTCTATAGATTCCTCACTCTATGAATATTGACAAAGAAATTGAATTTCTAGAAGGATTTGACAGAATTGAGCAACGACATATTGCAAGAATAGAAGAACTGTTTCAAAAGGTTAGTAACCACAGGCGGACATGTTTACAAGATACGGAATTCTCATAGTATTTCCACCATAGACCTTTGTTTCTAGAAGGATTTGACAGAATTGAGCAACGACATATTGCAAGAATAGAAGAACTGTTTCAAAAGGTTAGTAACCACAGGCGGACATGTTTACAAGATACGGAATTCTCATAGTATTTCCACCATAGACCTTTGTTTTGCAGCCGATGGTTTAACTCCTTAATGACCAGCCTATTTTAGACCTTAATGACCAAGCCATTTTTTACGTTTTTCCATCGTCGCATTCCAAGAGCTATAACTCTTTCATTTTTGCGTCGACATAGCTGTATAAGGTCTTGTTTTTTGCGGGACAAGTTGTATTTTTTAATAGCACCATTTTGGGGGACATATTATTTGTTGATTAACTTTTATTAACTTTTTTTGGGGGGGGAATAGAAAAAAATTTTGCCACGCTTTTTTGCGTCTTAAATATACGCCGTTTACCGTGTGATATAAATAACACAATAAATTTATTCAGCGGGTTGTTACGATTGCAACGATACCAAATTTGTATAGTTTTTTTTATGTTTTACTACTTTTACACAGTAAAAACGCTTTTTTTTTCAAAATTATTTGTTTTTGTGTCTCCATGTTTGAAGAGCCGTAACGTTTTTATTGTTCCGCCGATGCAGTTGTATGAGGGCTTTTTTTTTTTGCGGGAAGACTTGTCGTTTTTATTGGTACCATTTTGGAGTAGATGCGACTTTTTGATCACTTTTTATAACATTTTCTTTAAGTCAGGATTCACAGAAAACAGCAATTTTTCCATAGTTTTTTATAAAAAATGTTATGGCGTTCACCGTGTGGGTTAAATAATGTAATAGATTTATAGTCGGGGTCGTTACGGACGCGGCGATACCAAATATGCGTAACTTTTTCAATTTATTTAGTTTTTTTAATAGTAAAGGAGTTTGTAAGAGGAAAAGGTGGGTTTTTCATTTTTTTCACATTTTTTTAAAAATTAACTTTATTAAACTTTTTTTTTACTTTTTTACAAGTCCCACTAGGGGACTATAATATGCGATTCTGCGATCGCTATTATACTACACTGCAATACTTCTGTATTGCAGTGTATTACTGCCTGTCCGTTTAAAACGGGCAGGCATTTGCTAGGTCATGCCAGAGGCATGATCTAGCAGGCATTCATGACAGGCAGACCTGGGGGCCTTTATTAGGAACCCCGGCTGCCATAGAAGACACAGACACTCGGCGATCTTATCGCCGGGTGTCGGTGGGAGAGAGAGGGAGCTCCGTCTCTCTCTCCAAAACCACTCAGATTCGGTGCTCGCTATTGCGCACCGCATCTGAGGGGTTAAACATGTGAGATCGATACTTATATCGATCTCACACGGCAGAGCAGGGACGCTCCCAGCCCTCAGCTGCCTCTGGCAGCTGAGAGCAGGGAGATTTGACGGCTCCCTGCTCTGTTTACTCATCCTGATGCAGTGCCGTAAAAAGGCATATGCATCAGAATAAAGCCCGTTAGTGGCCGCCGTTAAAAGGCGTATTGGCGGTCACTAACGGGTTAAACACTGGTTTAGCGGATTAGCATGATTGTTATTCAGTCGAGCAGATATGCGGCTTTCCAACACGGAATTTGTGATGTTTGTGCTGAAGGTATGGAACTTTTTGCAGGTGTTTTACTCCACTGGACTTTTAATATAATTTCAAAAACACCTCAAAAAACGCTCGCACAAAATGTCACAATTAAAAAAATGCCACAAAAGTGCCCCTGAAGGCACACTAATATTCGCAATGGTCGCTTATTATAATGGCTTATGGGTTCATCTGTTTTGGAGGGCAATAGGGTAAATATATATAATTTATAGTATATTTCTTTTTTTAAAATTACATTTATTAATGGTGGTGTCCAATCAGGACAACACCCGTTTGTATTAACCCCTTAACGCCGAAGGACGGATATATCCGTCCTCAGCAGCTGCTAGTTCGCGCAGGAGGACGGATATATCCGTCCTGTGATCGCGCGGGTACTGACAGTTTACCCACGCGATCAGCGGCAGGAGCACGGCTGTTATACACAGCCTGGCTCCTGCTGTAACTGCCGGAATCGAAGCACGCGCCGATTCCGGCAGTTTAACCCATTAAATGCCGCTGTCAACAGTGACAGCGGCATTTAATGTGTTTGACAGAAGGGGGAACTCCCTCTGTCTCCCGATCGGCGCCCCCGCAAACAAATCGCGGGTCGCCGTCGGGTTTCCATGACAGCCGGGGGTCTAACAAAGACCCCCAGGTCTGTCTTCAGCATCTGCCTGTTAGGCGATGCCAGAGGCATGACCTAACAGGTTGCCTGTCAGTTTTACACTGACAGGCAATAATGCTTTGGTATACGAAGTATACCAAAGCATTATATATATGCGATCGGCACATCGCATAGTGAAGTCCCCTGGTGGGACTAAAAAAAAAAAGTAAAACCGTTAAATAAAGTTTGTGAAAAAAAATAAATAAAAAATTACAGTCAAAGTCAAATAAAACTACTGTTTTGCCCCAAAAAGGGATTTTATTTAATAAAACGGTCAAAACAAATCACACATACACATATATGGTATCCCCGCGATCGTAACAACTTGACCAATAAAATGAACACATTAATTAAACCGCCGGATGAACGGCGTCCAAAGAAAACGCAAAAAACAACGGCAAAATTCTCTCTTTTCTCCCATTCCCCCCATAAAAAATAAAATAAAAGTTAATCTATAAGTCCTATGTACCCCAAAATAGTACTAATGAAAACTACACATTGTCCCGCAAAAATCAAGCCCACGTACGGCCACATCGACGGAAAAATAAAAAAATGACGGCTCTTGGAACGCGGCGATGCAAAAAGTAATTTTTTTCTAAAAGGCTTTTTATTGTGCAAACGTAGAAAAAACATATAAAACCTTTACATATTTGGTATCCCTGTAATCGTGCCGACCCATAGAATAAAGTTAACATGTTATTTACGCTGCATAGTAAACGGCGTAAATTTATAACGTGAAAATTAATGCTGGAATAGCTGCTTATTTTCAATTCTCTCCTAAAATAAAGTTAATAAAAGTTAATCAATATATTATAAGCATCTAAAAATGGTACAATTACAAAATACAACTCGTCCCGGAAAAAACAAGCCCTTATACGGCTATGTCGACGGAATAAAAAAGAGTTACGACTCTTGGAATGCGACCGTGGGAAAACAAAAAATAATCCTTGGTCATTAACGTGCAAAATGGCCCGGTCATTAAGGGGTTAAAGCTACTCGATCTATTAGCTTATTTATCAATGGGGGTCTGGTTGCCTTCAATGGCTCCCATTGTAAACTTTGCAGTGGGATTTCATCACAGGCTAGATAAGGTGTTGGGGTTTCGTCCAGAGTGGTTGTCCTTCCAGGGGATATGGACAGAAGTTGTTATGACAACCCGTTTAACCCCAGAATATTTCATTTTCTCTTTTTTCATGGATTTTTATTTTTTTATTATAAATTTCTTTATTCAATACAAAAAACAGCCATCTTCTAGAGGTCATTAAAAACAGATTACAATCAAAATCAAAACAGATCAAAATATTTTTCCTATTATCCACCCCCCCCCCAACTATCCCTTAATGCCCACCCTCCCCCTTAACCCCTTAATGACCGGGCCTGAAAAGACCTTAATGACCAGCTAAATTTTTCTGTTTTTGCCTCTCTGCGTTTCAGCAGCCATAACTTTTTTATTTTTTCATTGACGTGGCTGTATGAGGCCTTGTTTTATGCGAGAGAAATAGTATTTTATTTTTCCCACAGTTTGGGGGTAAAAAAATTTTTTTTTACGGCGTGAATATAGGAAAAAGCGATTCTCGGAATTGTTTTTTTTGTTTATTTTTTATCTCGTTCACGTTTCACGCTAAATAACCCGTTAGATTAATTCTTCAGGTTATTACGGTCGTGTAGATACCTAATATGCGTAGGTTTTTTGTTTTTATTTAGTGTAGGGGCAATAAAATGTATTTAATGCTAAATAAAGACTCTTTTTGTCACTTTTTTTATTTATTTATTTGTTTTGTTACTTTTTTTTTTTTTAATCCCATCAAGGGATAACTTTATTTGTAACTTTATTTTTTACTTGTAATGTATTAGCATACTTCTGTACGCTAATACATTACACTGTGTCACTATGACACAGGCTGCTGATCGGGCAGCACATAGTGTGCTCGAACACGGAACAGACAGCCCTGGGGTCCATTGTAGGTCCCCAGGACTGGCTACAGAGGGATTCCCCGGTGTTTGATCGCATCACTGGAATCCCGGTGATGCGATCAAAGAGGGGAATTCCCTTTGATCATGCCGCGGTCACGGACCGAGGTAATCAAAGGGTTACACAGCTGGGGTCAGAATGTTTGCCGACCCCAGCTGTGTTCAGGAGGCTGCTCTAAGATCAGTAGCTGTTAGTAACAGCTCCTGCTTAGAGGATGAGTGCTCACACGAGCGCTCATCAGCCTGATCTGCAGCGACGCCAAAAGACGTCTCTGTAGATTAAACACGCGCAGCGCCTGACGTCAAAAGACAGTGGGCGGTCGGGAAGGTGTTAAACCATGGCGTACAAAGCACAAACTGGAAAAAGAGAAATAAAAAAAAAATGAATAATATATACATATATATATATATATATATATATATATATATATATATATTTTCATACACTGGTCAATAATTTTATTCCACTCCATATCGATTACGAATAACCAATAAATTAGAACAGTAAAAATCCATTTTATAATGTTCAATATATCGCTATTTCGCAAGTTTCCTAAGCTTATTAACACTGCATAATCAGTCATGAGTTTCATAGGCTACTGAATTTATCATACTACTGAATAGTAACCTCGCCATGAAAAGTTTCTTAGAGATCATTGGGGTATTATTCCCCTCTCTCTCTATATTTTCTGTGCTTCCCAATATACACATGCTAATTGTACTTGGCAATATACATTTATAAACGTCCCCTATTATTTCAATCAAATTATACAAGAAAAGTAGTATCTTGGATCATCTTCACTACATATCTGATATATCTGCATCCAGCATTGTGCCTCTCAGACAGGCCGTTGATTGCCTAATTTTAAAGTTATACATTCCTCTTGGAGTGTAGTATATTTTGTGAATAATAAAAAGTTGTGTCACCCTGTGAGACGAGTTAGAGATGTATCTAATAGGGTTTAAACTCATGCCTTGGCCCAGTATCATTTTCGCATTTTACTTAGCTTCTACAACCTATATCTTTACTAATTACATCCAATCTATCATGATACACGACAGGGCTCAAAAGGGAAGGAGCGCCATTTGGAGCTCCAATTTAGCAAGAATGGTTTGCGGAGGCCATGTCACATCTGCAAAGAACCTGGGAGGCCAAAAAGGAGGAAACCTCCCAAAAGTGACCCCATTTTGTAAACTACACCCCTTGAGGAAATTATTGAGGGGTATAGTGAGCATTTTGATCCACGCAGGGTTTTTACAGAAATTATTGGATGTAGGCTGTGAAAATGAACACCTACATTTTTTTTCCAATAAAATTTAGGTTTAGCTAATTTTTTTTCATTTCCACAAGGACTAAAGGAGAAGAAGCACCCCAACATTTGTAAAGCAATTTCTTCCAAGTAAAATAATACCCCATATGTGGTTATAAACGGCTGTTTGGACACACAGCAGGTCACATAAGGGAAACAGCGCCATTTGACTTTTGGAGCTCAAATGTAGCAGGAATGGTTTGCGGACCCCATGTCGCATTTGCAAAGCCCCTGAGGGGACAAAACAGTGGAAACGCCCCACAAGTGACCCCATTTTGGAAATCTACACCCTTTGAGAAAAATGTATAGGGGGATAGTGAGCATTTTGACCCCACAGTTTTTTTGCAGAAGTTATTGGAAGTAGGCAATCAAAGATTAAAATTAAATTTTTTTCCAATAAAATGTAGGATTATCTATTCTTTTTTTTTCATTTCCACAAGGACTAAAGGAGAAAAAGCACCCCAACATTTGTAAAGAAATTTTTCCTGAGTAAAACAATACCCCATATGTGGTCATAAACGGCTGTTTGGACACACGACAAGGCTCAGGAGAGAAGGAGCGCCGCTTGGAGCTCAAATTTAACAGGAATATTTGGGCCATGCTATTGTTTCGATTCATGTCATAACATTTTATCAAAAATTATCTTATGGGTTTTGTATGTTGTAAGTGCTATTTTATTATGCATTTTTTTTGAGACAAAGATATATAAAGCACAACTGCGTGATATCCCATTAGGCCTTGAGAAAGCACCCGAGCTGACCAAACGGCCGTAGGTCTTCATGAAGATGCAGAAAATTACTGTTTTTGAAAGGATGAGTGTCGTGGAGCTTTACTACTGATTTAGATACCATCTATTAAGTACAATGAGCACCCACTGTGTAATAATGGGAATCTGAGTCTGGGGGCTGTGTATTGTGTCTAGTTTGAGAGGAACAAGCTCATTCTACAATTTGCCATCACTGGTGTCCCATAGGGTTTTATTTGTAAAATCTAAAAAAACCTATATCATTTTAGTATCACCGTAATCGCATTGAGCCACAGAATAAAGATAAGTTGTTTTTACCGCAGAGTCAAAGCTGACAAAGACGAAACCCCAAAAACAATGGAGGTTTTTTACAATTCCACCCTACAAATAATTTTTGTTATGCTTCCCAGTACATTATATGGTACTCTAAATGGTGCCAATAGAAACTACAACACCCACCGCAAAAAATAAGCCCTCACACCACTCTATTGACGCAAAAATAAAATTGTTATGGCTCATGGAAGGCATGTAGTAAAAAACTAAAACGGAAAAACTCAAAATGTCTGGGTCATTAAAGAGTTAAGCACTGATCAGTATCTTACCAGAGAACCCTTTGTGCCTACTGGCTCTGGAGATCCGGTACAGTTCATGAAAGTGATCAATTCTACGTACTTAGCTTTTGACAGCTATGAAGCTCATGTATTGTTAGGGCTGGGTAATGACGACCTAAATCAAAATCGCGATTAATTGAACATGTAACCCCGATTTACGATTAATGAGCAATTATTTAGGCCACTCATTTATTTGTATGCCACGACACCTAGTTGCATGCTACGCCATTGAATCAATATTTATCTCCTGTGCCTGCTGTATACTACACGGTGGGCCATTTATATGGATACACCTAAATAAAATGGGAATGGTTGGTGATATTAACTTCCTGTTTGTGGCACATTAGTATATGGGAGGGGGGAAACTTTTCAAGCTGGGTGTTGACCATGGCGGCCATTTTGAAGTCGGCCATTTTGTATCCAACTTTCGTTTTTTCAATGGGAAGAGGGTCATGTGACACATCAATCTTATCGAGAATTTCACAAGAAAAACAATGGTGTGCTTGGTTTTAACGTTACTTTATTCTTTCATTAGTTATTTACAAGTTTCTGACCACTTATAAAATGTGTTCAAAGTGCTGCCCATTGTGTTGGATTGTCAATGCAACCCTCTTCTCCCACTCTTCACACACTGATAGCAACACCGCAGAAGAAATGCTAGCACAGGCTTCCAGTATCCGTAGTTTCAGTTTCTGCACATCTCGTATCTTCACAGCATAGACAATTGCCTTCAGATGTGCAGCAACTTAAACTACGGATACTGGAAGCGCAGCATTTTTTATACCACACCTTAGATTTTCTTAGGGCACTGTAGGGCTGCGGTACCTAGTCCGATAGATCCACCCCTCCCATGAATTGGTTATAGTCCTGGATGCACACAGGCTTGGTGGCCTGCTCTGTGGTTCCTCTGACTGGAACTGGGGTGGATCGATCAGCATGCAGTGTGGTCAAAACAAAGACATCACGCTTGTCTTTATATTTGACAAGCATCAAATTTTCGGCGCAAACAGCCCTGCTTTCCCCACGGCGCAGTGTCTGCTCTATAAAGGACTTGGGGAGACCCTTTTGATTTCGCCGAATTGTGCCACATACTAGTGTGCCCCTGGCAGAAAGGCACTTCAGGAGGGGGACGCTATTGTAAAAATTGTCCACATACAAGTGGTATCCTTGGTCTAGTATGGGGTGGAGCAAATCCCATACTATCCTCCCACTTATTCCCAAGACAGGGGGACAGTCTGGTGGATCAATCTTCGAATCCTTGCCTTCATATACACAAAAGCGCAGTGTATACCCAGACACACTTTCGCAGGCCTTATACAGCTTCACGCCATACCTAGCCCTTTTATTGGGCAGGTACTGGCGGAAGTGTAATTGCCTCTAAAGTGGACTAGGGATTCGTCCACTGCTTGGCATTTTTGACTGAATTTTAAGTTGTAGTGGTCAACTACTGGCCTAATTTTATACAGTCTATCATAATTGGGGTAGTTTTGGGGTGGGCACTCATCGTTATTGTTGTAGTGAATGAATTTTAATAAAATTTCAAAACGGGTCCTGGGCATGGCAAGAAAATAAAGAGGGGAATGATAAAGGATGTCTCTGTTCCAATAGGAACGTATCGTGTGTTTTTTGGTAATGCTCATACTCAATAGAAGTCCCCAGAACTTGCGGATTTCAGTGGGGTTTGTGGGGGTCCATTTTTGGGGCCTGGCATAAAAACGATTTGGATTGTGGGAAATAAATTGCTGGGCATATATGTTTGTTTGCACCACAATCAAATTTACAAGGTCATCAGTGAAGAACAGTTAGAAATAGTTCATTTCACTGAAGCCTGCATTATCTACATTGATGCCTGGAGTCGCAGTGAATTCAGGCTCCTGGGGCACAAAATTATCCGCGGGGATCCATGTGGAGTCAGCTGTACTGGGCTGCGATTGTGCACTACTGACGCCTACCCTTGGACGCCTACGTGACGGTTCATCAGTAGATGAGTCACTAGACGAAGAGGACACTAAAAATGTCACCTCTTCCCCACTACCAGAATCAGAGTCCTCAAAGAGCATGGCACATGCCTCTTTGGCAGTATACAGACGCTTATTAATTTCTTTTCTTCTGTAAACAAAGTGTCACTGCCGTTGAAAGTAACGTAAAACTTTTTTTGTATTTTTATTTTTTTAGGTTATTTTTTTGTGTTTTTTATTTTATTTTATAGAATAACTAATTCCCTAAAACCAAGGTATTTTTTTAAATATATCTACAAAAACTCCCGGGTAACAGGTGTCAAACGCAGGTGGATGGAGTTTGGTATGTCCCAATTAGGGGCAGAATACAGGACGGTAGCGATGAGACAATGAAGGGGTGAATTTATTTTACACCTCACTTTTGACACACGTCACTGGGCAGTGAATTGCAGGTATCACAGGATAATTACAGGTGGGCAGTGATTTGCAGGGATCACAGGTGATACTGGTGGCAGAGTGCTGATGAGGCTGATTGGTGCCAATCAAGCACAGAAGGGTGGCGAGACAATGAGGGTTTTAATTTTTTTATTTTAAACGCTGGGCAGTAACAGACGTCTTGGTGCACAGGAGCCTGAATGCGGCACAGGGGGGCTGGATGCGGCGCACGAGGCTACCAGTCTTATTATAGGGCACCAAGGGTACTGTGGTAGAGATGGCTGGTGATGGACACCTATATAGGTCACAGGACAGCTGTATAAGTCACAGGACAGCTGTATAGGGAAAGGACACCTGTATAGGGCACAGGACACCTGTATAGGGCACAGGACACCTGTATAAGGCACAGGACACCAGTATTGGGCACAGGACAGATGTATAGGGCACAGGACAGATGTATAGGGCACGGGACAGCTGTTTAGGGCACGGGACAGCTGTATAGGGCACGGGACAGCTGTATAGGTCACGGGACACCTGTATAGGTCACAGGACACATGTATAGGGCACAGGACACCTGTATAGGGCACAGTAGATTGGCTGCTGGGTGATCCAGGGGTTAATTTATATGGTTAATTACTAATTTATAATCTATCTAGCAATAGCTCCTTCTCTGATCGCTTCCCTGACAGAAGTGAAGCGGTCAGAGACGGAGACTACACTAAACTCCCCTCTCCAACTGTCATAATAAACTGTGATTGGTCCATCAGCACTGATGGACCAGTTACAGCGATCGCCGGCCGAGGATAGCTGTGTTGGTCCTCGGCCGGCATCCCCTGTTACTAGGCTGTCTTGGACAGCCGTATTTCCAGAACTGTAACGCTGTCAAAGTCAAATTAAGCTGTGATTGGTCCATCTGCACTGATGGACCAATCACAGCGATCGCCGGCCAAGGACAGCTGTGAATGGTCCTCGGCCAGCATCCAGAGTTGCTAGGCTGTCTCTGACAGCCGTCTTTTTTAAACTTCCGCCGCACCAGGATGTGCGGCGGAAGTTTAAATAGTTCGAAACATCACACTAAGCTGTGATTGGTCCATCAGTGCAGATGGACCAATCACAGCCATCGCCGGCCGAGGACAGCTGTGATTGGTCCTCGGCCGGCATCCTCAGTTTCTAGGCTGTCTCGGACAGCCGTCTGTTTTAAACTGCTGCCGCACATCCCGGTGCGGCGACAGTTTAAAGTGTTCACGTAACTGTACGTGGAATTGCGGGGACAGACCGCATCCCATCACGTACAGTTACGTGAAATTGTGGGAAGGGGTTAAGAACTCTAGGGTGTAACCCATCTGTTCCCGGGGCCTTGTTTACATTTATTTTATTTTATTTCGCTTGGACCATATCTACATTCATCCAATTCAGTATATTAACTGATATATTAACAGCACTGGCACCGGCTATATCAGCCGCTCTTTCTTCTGTTGTATATACAGAGCTGAAGAACCCATTTAATAATTCAGCCTTCTCTTGATCCCCTGTGACCAACTCCCCATTACCACTTTCTAAGGGTCCTACATGTTCAGACCTTGGCTTTTTTGCATTTATATATTTGACAAATTTTTGGGGATTTGTTTTACTATCCTTGGCCACCTGCCTTTCATTTTGTATTTTTGATAATTTTGTTAAATTTTTACAGATTTTATTACGTTCTTTATAATTTAAAAAGGCTACAGATGTACCCTCAGACTTGTATTTTTTAAATGCCCTTTTTTTGTCCTGTATTGACCTTTTTACAGAAGCTGTAAGCCATGTGGGGTTTAATTTTAGTCGTTTATACTTGTTACCTATAGGAACAATTTTGCAATATAATTACCCAAAATACATTTGAAAATCTCCCATTTATCATTTGTCCCATTATTTGACATTAGTTCTTCACAGTCTATATCCTGAATTGAAGCCCTCATCCTGGGGAAATTGGCTTCCTGAAAATTAAGTGTTTTTGCCCTCCCAGCCTGTGTTTGTTTTTTACAGTATAGGTAAAATTTAACTATATTGTGATCACTGTTACCGAGATTTTCACGAACATTGACATTCCCAACAAGCTCTGCATTATTAGATATGACGAAATCCAACAGAGCTTCACCTCTAATCGGGTCTTCCACAAACTGGCCCATAAAATTTTCCTGCAACTGGTTGAGGAAATGTCTCCCCTTTGCAGCTGAAGCCGATCCATGACACCAGTTAATATCCCGGTATTTAAAATCTCCCATTATCACTACAGTACCCGCCTGTGCAGCCCACTCCATCTGTTTATATAGCTGACCTTCCATCTCCTCAGTTATATTGGGGGGTCTATAGATTACACCAAAAGTAATTTTTTCAGTGTTTACCTCCCTTTCTAGTTCCACATGTTTCAACCTCCTCACAGTCTTCACCCACTATAGTCTCTTTCACACTAACCGTCATATCACGTCTCACATACAGACATACACCACCGCCTTTCCTATTTGTCCTGTCTTTCCGAAAAAGTGTAAAACCCTCTAGATTTGCAGCCCAGTCATGAGAAGAGTCTAGCCATGTTTCAGCAACACCAAAAATATCAATAGTTTTTTTTCCAGTATCAAGGCCTCCAGCTCCCCCATTTTGCTTGCTAGACATTTGTGAACATACACTTTTACTTGCCTTTCAGTTTTTCACTTTTATTATCAGAAATGTGATTATTTTACATTATTTGGGCATTTTTATTTTCACTGCTATTTTGTAACAAAAGGATCTCCTTATCCAGTTGTCTAGTCCCCTCCCCACTGAGAGAGGACTAGACAGGCATTGCACCACTTATCCAAAACTACACTCTGTAAAGACAACCTGGGTTTTTAGCAGCAAAGTCCATCCCACCTTTCGGTCGGCACTGGCGAACGCCTTAGAGTAGCCTAAGACACTGTCGATCAGAGTGGTTACGGATTTGAGGTTGCGGGTTTACGTGCACGCTCTCTGCCGGCAGACTCCAGCAGCCTTGAGGTTTCGCTCCACTGGCATTTCCATAACAGAAATGAACCAAGAAGTAGATGGCCCCTCCCCAATTTAACCGTAGGTCTCATAAAATGACTTTTTATAAGATTATCTCGTAGATTAGGAGCCCTCTTAGCTGTAATTACGCGGACCTCGGGGATGATGTTCCGTATACGCGGATCCGATTTCAGGATCTGCCAATGATTTTCAAACAGTTCTCTCTTCCTTCTTCATTGATTATTGTAAGGTATCACAAATCTAATTCTGTCAGAGTGCCGTGATTTTGTCTTCAATAAAGTCGTTCTCTTGCTCTTACTCGCCTGTTGATAAGCGTCAGATATCACTTACCTTGGATATCCTCGTTAATGAAAACGAAATGTTAATTGTTGGACCTGCTCCTGAAAGTCACCAAGCTGTGAGCAATTACGTCTCATTCCTAAAAATTGTCCCACTGGTATACCTTTTTTCAAATGATTCGGATGAAAGCTGGAAAAATGCTATTCAAATGCAAATCCAACAAGTCTACTGTTTTATCTGATATATAATGGGTAAGCCAGATGTTATTTTGGTTCTGATTATGTTCAGAGATAAATTCAATGCAATTATCCAGAGAGCCAGACCAAAGGAATACAATATCATTGGTGAAACTGAATCATTTAATGACATTGGTTTGAAAACCCTGTGAGGGGTAGACATGTGTGCACTTCCACCAGCCTAAAAATAGATTGGCAAAAGAGGGGGAGAACCGTGCGCCCATCGCAGTACCTGATACCTGCTGGTAGTAACTACGATCAAAGACAAAATAGTTATGATGCAATATGAAATCCAACAAATCTATGATAAATGAATCATGTAGTCTGTCATCCTTACTTTGAAGGTCCAGAAAATAACTAACTGCTGTGATTCCATGGTGGTGTGCCATGTTGGAATAGAGTACTTCAATGTCACATGTCACCAGGAGAATGTCACATGGAAGCTGAAAGTTCTCCAGTTGCTGCATAAGATGTATGAAGTCCCTCAGATAAGATGGAAACTTTTTTACCATTGACTGCAGAAAAAAAATCAACCTAAATGCATGGCTGCCAATACCAGATACAATAGGCCTTCCTGGTGGAGTTATGGCATTTTTATTCACCTTTTGGAGCATATAGAAAGTTTCTGTGACTGGTAATACAACAGTAAGATATTGTTTTTCTTTCTTATTAATGATGCCATATCTCTGGGCAGAAACAAGCAAATGTCCAAATTTGGCCTGGAATACAGCAGTTGGACCTGAGGGTAACTTAGAGTAGTAGTGTTTGTTACCCAATTGGCGGTGTGCTTCTTTGGTGGACACATCCAAAGGCCACAGTACAACATTGCCCCCTTTATCAGCCTCTTTAACGAGAAACTCATTATTAGTACTTAGTGATTTGAGAGCATTATGTTCACCTTTAGTATGGTTTTGGCCACTAAACGAGTTGGTAGGAAATTTCTTAATATCTTCAAACATAACATTAAAAAAGATTTGTATGGCCGGGAAGAGAAAAAGATGGGGCAGTAGTAGATCGTACCTTATGGGGGAATTGACTAGGATCAATAACACTTTCATTCTCCTCCAAAAGGCCCAAAAGGACCCTAAAGCCTTGCTGATATTCTTCCGGAATAGAGTCTAGCAAAGATGATTGAGTATAAATGAGGCGGAGTGTAAGCCTCCTACAAAAAAGATAAAGGTCTTTTGTTACAGTGAATTTATCAAAAGTATTCATTGCAGAGAAGTGGAGACCCTTTTGCAAGACAGACCTTTTATCATCGTGTGCAGATCGGAGCACCCGGATATCAATCAGCTCCTATGATCAAGATTTGATTAAAGAATAGATAAAGATTAACTAGCCACTTTGCTCAAATATATACATATATATTTATATTAGTCCCCATTAGGGATGCACGATGCATCGAAACTTCGATACTGTTTAGATACTCTGCATCCCCAAACGGTTCGATACCATTATTTCATGTATTTCGATACTTAGCTGTGTGTCCGCACAGCTCAGTATAGTAACACATGAATGTATGAGAGCGGGGCTGCGGCTTTGTAATACAGTCATTGCCCCGCTCCTGAGTCCTGACATGTGCGCGCCGTTAGGATGATTTAATGCGGCCGGCGCTGCACTAATGAGCGGCGGCACTGAAGACAGAACATGGCGGACGCACTACAAAACACCCCCATGTTCTGTCCTCAGTGCCTGCGCCGCCGCTTATTATAGTGCAACACCGGCCGCATCTCCTCATGCTGACCGCGCGCGCACTTATGTCTGGAGCGAGGCAATGACTGTATTACACAGCCGCAGACCTGCTCTATAACGGCGGAGATCAGAGAAACCTCTAATTTCCGCCGCTATTCCCCTGAATGCTGCAATCAAAGCTGACTGCAGCGTTCAAGAGGAAGTGAGAAGGGGTATTCCCTGTGACGCGAATGAGGGACATACCATATATGGGCAGACAGCCCAGAGGCGTAGCTAGGTTCTCCAGCACCCGGGGCAAAGATTCAGTTTGGCGCCCCCCCACCCCAACCTCTTTCCCGACATCTCCTTCCCCCTCGCCGTGTTTGTTTTCTCTACCAATCGACGTGTCATTTATTTTTATGTAACGCGAGCATAAAAACATTTGTACATTTTACAAGCAATATGGTTCTATACACAACACCAGAACCAAGCTCAGTACATAAATACAGCCCCAGAACCAAGCTCATTACATATATACAGCCCCAGAACAAAGCTCAGTACATATATACACCAGCACAATATACAGCTCAATTTAGTGCCACTCCTGCCGTATAGGTGTGTACGGCGTAAAACTACAGCTCCCAGCATGGGCCGAACAATGATAAGGATATGCTGGGAGATGCCGTTTCACAAAAAATAAATCCTATCATAATCATACCACCCATCATATCGCTGCAGATCATACAGTGACTACAGTGCTGATTAGAGGCAGAATGAACATTTACATTAAGTGACTCACCGGTGACGTCTCAGATTCTAGTTCTTTTTCTCCATCCGGTCCAGACCTCTATGGTGGCTTCTCCCGGTCACAGACCATTTCTGCAGTTTGCTGCTCAAATGTCTTCAGCTTCTCACTTTTCCAACATTTCTGCACCTATAAATAAATATAAAGTTATCATTATACCACACACTACGCCCCTAAATATAATAGCGCCATACACTGCACCTCTAATTATAATAGCACCATACACCGTGTCCTACACACACACACACACACACACACACACACACACACACACACACACACACACTGTGCCCCCTGTAGATAGTGCCTGCCATAGAGCCCTCTGTAGATAGTGCCTGCCATAGAGCCCCTGTAGATAGTGCCCCCATACAGACCACCCTTGTATAGTGTCCCACAAATAACTCCCCCTATAGTGCTCTACAGATAGCCCACCCCTGTATATAGCCCCCTGTAGATATAGCCCACCCCTGTATATAGTACTCCACATATAGTCCACCCCTGCATATAGTGTTTCACAGATAGCCCACCCCTGTATATAGCCCCCCTTGTACATATAGTCCACCCCTGTATATAGTGCTCCACTAGATAGTCCACCCCTGTATATAGTGCTCCACAGATAGCCCACCCCTGTATATACTATATAAAAGGGTGGGCTATCTGTGGAGCACTATATACAGGGGTGGACTATATGTACAAGGGGGCTATATACAGGGGTGGGCTTTCTGTGGAGCACTTTAGGGGGAGCTATTTGTGGGATACTATATACAGGGGTGGGCTATATCTACAGGGGGACTATATACAGGGGTGGGCTATATCTACAGGGGGACTATATCTACAGGGGGACTATATACAGGGGTGGGCTATCTACAGGGGGACCATATCTACAGGGGGACCATATCTACAGGGGTGGGCTATATCTACAGGGCTGGGCTATATCTACAGGGCTGGGCTATATCTACAGGGCTGGGCTATATCTACAGGGGGCTATATACTATATAGCCCCCCCTTTAGATATAGTCCACCTGTATATAGCCCACCCCAGTATATAGCCCCCTGTAGATATAGTCCCCCTGTATATAGCCCCCCCTGTAGATATAGTCCCCCTGTATATAGCCCACCCCTGTAGATATAGCCCCCCTGTAGATATAGTCCCCCTGTATATAGCCCACCCCCTGTAGATATAGTCCCCCTGTATATAGCCCACCCCTGTAGATATAGTCCCCCTGTAGATATAGCCCCCTGTAGATATAGTCCCCCTGTATATAGCCCACCCCCTGTAGATATAGCCCCCCTGTAGATATAGTCCCACTGTATATAGCCCACCCCCTGTAGATATAGCCCCCCTGTAGATATAGTCCCCCTGTATATAGCCCACCCCTGTAGATATAGTCCCCCTGTAGATATAGTCCACCTGTATATAGCCCACCCCCTGTAGATATAGTCCCCCTGTAGATATACAGTGAAGGAAATAAGTATTTGATCCCTTGCTGATTTTGTAAGTTTGCCCACTGTCAAAGATATGAACAGTCTAGAATTTTTAGGCTAGGTTAATTTTACCAGTAAGAGATAGATTATATATATAAAAAAAAAAAGAAAAATCACATTGTCAAAATTATATATATTTATTTGCATTGTGCACAGAGAAATAAGTATTTGATCACATATACACATACATGCACATATACACATACAAACATGACAACATACATACAAGCAAACATACATACATACAAGCAAACATACATACAAGCAAACATACATGCATACATGCAAACATACATACATGCAAACATACATGCACATATATACATACATGCACATATACACATACATGACAACATACATACAAAAATTAACTCACCTAAGACGTTCCCACGAAGAGCTGAACGGTCCCGTCACTTTTCTTCTCCCATTCACAATAACATAGCGGTGGGCGCAGATGACGTAATCACATGGGCCTGATATGATTACGTCATCAGCGCCACAACGCATTGTTACTATGAATGCGAGCGGCGCCAAGAAGAAGGATGATGGCAAGTGACGGGACCGTTCAGAGCGCCGTTAGAACGTCTTAGGTGAGTTTATTTTTTTTATATATTTTTAGTTGTTCGCCGGGTGCTGATGCAGCACCGATGTGGCGGGTACAAACATTACATGTAGTGACAGGGTTGGGGGGGGGGGGGGGAGAAGTTGTTTGCCGAAACGGGGTGAATGTAGTGTAGTGTATCTACAATACACTACACTACACGGTAAGTTCGTCTCAATCAGGCTTACCATGCCCGCTTTAGACGAACATTCTCCCGATGTTGCTAGAACTACAGTATCTAGCAACATCGGGAGCGCGCACACTGCAGAGCGGAGCGGCTTGATTGACATCGAGCCGCTCACGCCCCTTTTTAGAAAAGATAACCAGCACTTGCTGAGTTATCAAGTGTAAAAAAAAGGCACTTAGGAAATGAATTTTAATTTTTTTTTTACACCAAATGTTTTAAAATTAATATCCTGCTTAGAATGTATAAAAAAAAAAATTTGAGTCAACTTGGGACAACCCCTTTAAAGAGGTCTTGTGGTGCCAAAACAGTGGAAACACCCCAAAAGTTACCCCATTTTGGAAACTACACCTCTCAAGGAATTTATCTAGGGGTATAGTTAGCATTTTGACCAGACAGGTTTTTGGCTAAATATATTGGAATTAGTCTGTAAAAATTAAAATCTACTTTTTTTCTGAAAAAACATAGACATTTTTAATATTTACAAGAAATAAAGAAAAAAATGTACCCCAACAGTTGTAAAGCAATATCTCCCGATTACGTCAATACCACACATGCAGTAATAAACTGCTGATTGGACCCACAGCAGGGCTCAGAAGGGAAGGAGCGCCTTGGATTTTGGAGCACAGATTCCGCTGGAATGGTTTTCGGTGCCATGTCACGTTTGCAACGCCCTGGAGGGACCTAAACAGTGGAAATACCCCAAAAGTTACCCCATTCTAGAAACTACACCCCTCAAGGAATTTTTCTAGGGGTAAAGTTAGCATTTTGACCCCACAGTTCTTTTGCATAATTTATTAGAGTTAGGCCGCGCAAATTAATATAACTTTTTTTTCCACTAAAATGTTGAATTTTCTTATTTTCACAAGGGATAAATGAGATAAAAGACCCTAATTGTAAAGCAATTTCTCCCGAGTACGGAAATACCCCACACGTGGTCATACATTTTTGTCATTACAAATGAATTAACCCTTCCAGGACTGATCCATTTTTGCTTTCTTATTTTCGTTTTTCACTCCCAGCATTCCAAGAGCCATAACTTTTTTCTCTTTCCGGCAATAGAGTGGTGTGAGGGCTTATTTCTTGCAGGAGGAGTTGTAGTTTCTATTGACACTATTTAAATTACCATCAAATGTACTGGGAAACTGAAAAAAAATTATTTGCGGGATGAAATGAGAAAAAACTGTGATTCCTCCATTTTTTGGGGGTTTTGTTTTTACGGCTTTCGCCGTGTGGTTAAAATCGAAAACTTTACTTTATTCTGCGGATTAATACAATTACGGTGATACCAAGTTCATATACCGTATTTTTCGGACTATAAGACGCAGTTTTTAGCAAGTAAAAATCTTGCTAAAAAGTCCCTGCGTCTTACTGTCCGCAGTCAAGGGACCCGGCATCGCCGGGCGCCATGACCGCTTCATTACTTAACCCCTTCCCGACCCATGACGTGCCGGCACATCATGGAGCTGGAGGGGGGTGATGTATGGTGCCATAAAACACGTGTATCCCCTATCCACAGGATAGGGGATACATGTGTGATCGATAAGGAGAACGGGGACCGAATGTTACCAAGGGCGCTGCATGGTAAGCTATGACTTCCGCGTTCTGTGTCCGGCAGCTTCATAGAGATCAATGGGATTCTTCTGCGCATGCGCGAGCGGCTCTCCATTAGTCTCTATGGAGCTGCGGAACAGATAAGCCGGACACAGAACCCGGAAGTTCAGGCTTCTCATGTAGCGCTCTGGGTGATTTTCGCTCCCCTGTTCTCCTTATTGCTGGGGTCCCAGCGGTCGGACCCCCAGCGATCTCACATGTAGCCCCTATTCTGTGGATAGGGGATTCATGTGTTTTATGGCAAACCCCCTTTAACTAGTTAAATGCCATGGTCAGTAGCGACTGCGGCATTTATAGTGGTTTTGCTATGAAGGACATTTATGACATATCCACAGGATATGTCATAAATGTCAGATAGATGCAGGTCCCACCTCTGGGACCTGCAGCTATCTCTAGAACGGGGCCCCCTAAACCCCGTTCTAGATTTCTGTGCTGTCCCGGCCACTGAGTTACGCTGTTTCCGTAACTTCCATAGAACTGAACAGTAGTTACCTAAACAGCGTAGCTCGCATGCTACGCTGCTTCCGTAACTGCCATTCACTACTATTGGAGTTAGGGAAATAGTGTAGTTACGCTGTTTCAGTAACTCTACATGTAACCAAGTGGCTGCTGGTTCAAATCCCCTAGGGGAACTAAAAAAATGTGTAAAAAAAAAAAAAATGTTAGATACATTTTTTGGAATGTTAATAAAAAAACCTTTTCACATTTTTCCCCAAGCACAATGTAAAAAATAAAAGAATTTCGTCCCGCAACAAAATAAGACCTCACACCGCTCAATCGATAAAAAAATAAATAAAATAAGTTTTGGCTTTCATTTTTTTCTTATTTTCTGTTGTCCAATACCTGGGTGCGTCTTATGGTCAGGTGCGCCTTATAGTCCGAAAAATACGGTAGTTGTTTTTTATATTTGACTACTTTTACAAAGAAAAATAACAATCAATTTGAGCGGTACGAGGGCTAATTTTTTGTGGGACGAGCTGTTGGTTTTATTGGTACCATTTTTTGGTGCATAAAAAGTGATCAAAAAGTTGTAATACATTGTTTTCTATAAAAAAAATTACAGTGTTTACTGTGCAAGTTAAATAACTGTATATTGTAGTAGTTCAGAATTTGACAGACGTAGCAATACCAATTTTGTTTTGTTTTTTCTATTTTTTTACATTACTTTATAAAAAAAATGGGAAAAGTGTTTTTTGTTTTTTTTAACTTTTAAAGTTTTTTTTTGTCTCACTACTAATAACTTTAATTATTTTACACATTTTATTAGTCCCCTATTGGGACTTGAACCAGCGATCATTTTACTAATGTATTGCAGTGTATTGTTAATTTTACAGGTTTCTGTAAAAGCACGATCGCTGTTCCTGTCCGTTAGTCACGGGTGTCAGCTGTAATACACAGCTGAGACCCGCAGCGTATGGATCAGGCTCAGCACGTGAGCCGGCTCCACACATCAACCTCCGCACCGCGTTTGCACAATAACATCACTTTGTTTTAAAATAATTTATTTTCTGTGTCACCATATTCTGGGAGCCATAACTTTTTTAATTGGTACAATTTTCGGGTACATGCGACTTTTTGATCACTTTATATTCTCTATTTTAGGATGGGTGGTGACCAAAAAATAGTGATTCCTGCATAGTTTTTTTATAGATGTTTTTTCTCGGTGTTCATCGTGCGGGAAAAATAACATTATAGTTTGGGTCATTACGAATGCGGTGATACCAAATATGTGTACTTTTTTTTAACGTTTTCAGTCTCAGACTTATAGGAAAAGAAGCATTTCTTGTTTTTTCTAACATAACTTTTATTTTTACACTTTTATTTTTACACTTTTCTTAACTTTTTTTTACTTTTTGTACTTGTCCCACTAGGGGACTTGAGGACTTGCAGCTCTGATCGCTGCTATAATACATTACGCTACCTACGTATTGTAATGTATTCTAACTGTCATTGTGACGTGACAGTCCGTACATGGCAACCCGAAGCCCATTGTCTAGCCTCCGTTTGCCATGACAAGCATTGGCAGCCCCCACAGTCACTTAGTGGGGGCTGCCGATATGCTTCAAACCCATTTAATGCGTCGGTCGCCAAATTTAAGGAGTTAATTGCCAAAATCAGCGGCGATGGTCCGCTGACCGGCAAGACTAAAGTGTCAGCTGTGGGGACAGCTGACCTCCCGATTCCGTTAGGACAGTGTGCCTTGGGGACCGGTCCGCAACTGTACGTCCTGGTGCGGGAAGCAAGCCCTCTCGAGGACGTACCGTTGCGGCGTAGCGCGGGAAGAGGTTAAACAACCCATTTATTTTGGAGTGGACCATCTACTTTTTACAAATCAATAAACAATAAGGATAATATTTATTTATTTCATATCAATTTTCTTCAAGGATAAACAATACTTTTATTATTCATCGTTTTGTGCATTGATACTGGCCAATTATCCTTATGAACACTCGGAATTGTTTAAATTACAACGGCAGTGTAGTCTGGCCACACCGATTTCCTCCCCCACTCCAAAAACATACTGATAGATTATATATAATATATTAGCAATTTGAAATACATAAGAAGATCTTGATCTTGTAGCTGTTCTAGAATTCCATAGAATTACTGCATTTCTTTATAATACTTTACTCATTTCTTCTTTGTTTTTTTTCTTTAGGCTTTAGAAGATGTTCGTAGTGAAGAGCACATTGCTGGTAATAACATTTAAGTCTATATTTTATTTTTGCATTAAACCTAAAGTATATAAAGCTCTTCTTTTATATCTTGTTTGGGCATAACCCAAAAAAAACAAGTATTTGATCATAACCAAAAAGTGATATAGGAGAATGTAAGATGTTTTTATTTTTGTTGAGAATGTTAATGACAAATTAGGGACATGGATGAAGATCCCTATTGGTTATAGGTTTCAGTATAAGATAAAATATGTGAAGTAAAATTTTCAGGAGAGGTAAGAAAATGCTGGAACTTGAGGAAGGGTAAATTAAACAGGAAGAGATACAGGGAGAGAACATATCTTTGTGCATTTATAAGGGGAGTCCTCTTTTTCAGCCCCTACGAATTGGATCGGGGTCGGCAGATCAGCTGTTTTGAAGGGGCCGCAGCCCTCGTACAATCGCTGCTTCCCTTTTATTTCTAGTTCCTCACTGAATCATCGACACGTAAGTAGCGGAGATCCACAGGTATTGCAGCCTGTTCTTTCATTGACTTCAATGTCAGAATGCATTACTGTGATCCACCGCTGCTGCTGTGTCGGCGATTCAGAGTGTAATCAAGTAAGGAAAATAAAGGGAAAGCAGCGCTCAAATGAGCACTGTGACCCCTTCAAATCAGCTGATCGGCCCGGGTCCCGACAGTAGGACCCCGACCCATCAGCTATTGATGGCCTATCTTGAAAATAGGCCTTCAATTTTTAGGGTCTGGAAAAACCCTTTAATTCTTTTTGAGGGAGAATGGCATGGTCAAATTTTAGCCATGGTGAAAATGTTTTTTTTTAAATATATGTTACGTCACAAAACCTGGTTTAATTTGAAAAATTTCCTGTGCATTTTCTATGTACTTACTTTTGTCTTTTAATCTATCTTAGAAACTGTAGACTCAAAGGGAACATTGTCTAAGGTAAATACAAATATATTTCCTATCAGGTGAAAAGGGTATTTCTCATGGAGTTTCTACTCTGCATATAACATTAAGAATTCTATCATACTACAGCCGCTAGAACCTGTATAGGACCACACTGGACATTTATGGACTAAATTATTATTCTTTTGATTCATACTCTTTAAATTTGTGCAATGTCATTATTTCAAGCTAGTGGAAAATTCTTTCCCGGGGCTCATTAAATGTTCCCATACCATTTGATTCACCTGTAATCTTGCTATTCAAGTTAAACTCCATAGGATATAGTTTAAGTCTCCAGTGGATATATTGATATCTTTGCGGTCAACAGTGACGTACAGATGAGGTTCGCTATAGGTTTTGGGATACACATGGACATATCTGAATTTCTATGGGTCTTTCAATTATTTGATGTGTGTCTGTTAGAATTTATGTTCTGTAAATGTACAATTGTAATTTGTATAGTGTAGTGTATAGCTAGTGTTGGGATTAAGTTTAACACCGGTATATAAACGAGAATGCCCTCTCCTTATGTGAGAGATTGGCAGGTTTAGTGAAAAAATTAGGTCCTAAGAACCTGCCCCAAGAGATCAATTTATACATGTAAGGCTGTGTTCATATCAGCATTGGTTTCCGTTCATGGGTTCCGTTGCAGCTTTCATTCGGAGGTACCCATAAACGGAAACCAAAGATTCTGTTTGCATTACCATTTTTTTTTGGTAATTCTTCTGTTGCAAATGTTTTGCATTTGTCTCCGTTCCATAAGGTTTGTGACTACGCTATTGTTTCCGCTAAGTAAACTGACACCTTAGACGTAGACAAGCGAAAACCATTTGCTATGGAGGCATTACCATTGAAATCAATGGTAATGCAAACGGAAGCTTTGTTTTCAGTTTGGCTTTCCATTCATGGATTCCTCCGACGGAAAGCTACAACGGAACACATGAACGGAAACCAACGCCGATGTGAACGAGGCCAAGAGACTAAACCCGAAACATTGTCACTGGTTTTGGAGACCATTACAAAATACTGGATTGTGTATTATTGTCTCTACAAAGCCCAGGAACACAGACTATATGAACATGCATGCTAACTATTGGGTTCTGTTAATTTCTCTTTTTTATTTTTCTAACTCTTTTAGATGTTCCTGTATCTGTTATTTTTAGTTACTTTAAAGTTTTGCCTTGTTACTGTAACAAGCCAAAAAGTTCTTCTTGGATTGTAAGTGTACGTGTGGATTTTGAGGCAGATTAAACCATGTGTTGTGACAAAAATCCAGAAGAAATCCAGGACATACAGTTAGGTCCAGAATTATTTGGACTGTGACACAAGTTTTGGCATTTTAGCTGTTTACCAAAACATATTAAATATACAGTTATATAGTCAATATGAGGTTAAAGTGCAGATTCTCATCTTTAATTTGAGGGTATTCACATCCTAATTTGAGGAAAGGTATAGGAATTACAGCTCTTTAATATGTAGCTGCCTCTTTTTCAAGGGACCAAAAGTAATTGGACAATTATCTCCAAAGCTATTTAATGGGCTGCATGGGCTATTCCCTCGTTAATCCATCATTAATTAAACAGGTAAAAGGTCTGGAGTTGATCCCAGGTGTGGCATTTGCATTTGGAAGCTGTTGCTGTGAACCCACAACATGAGGTCAAAGGAGCTCTCAATGAAAGTGAAAACAGACCATCATTAGGTTGAGAAAAATGAAAAAAAAAAACAAAAAACATCAGAGACATAGCACAAATGTTAGGAGTAGCCAAATCAACAGTTTGGTAAATTTTAGACAAAAAAGAGCTCACTGGTGATCTCGTGAACTCCAAAAGGCCTGTTTGTCCATGGAAAGCAACAGTGGTGGATGATCGCAGAATCCTTTCCATGGTGAAGAAAAACCCCTTCACAACATCTACACAAGTGGAAAACCCTCTCCTGGAAGTAGGTGTATCAGTATCCAAGTCTACCATAAAGGGAAGACTTCATGAGAGCAAATACAGAGGGTTCACCACAAGGTTAACCATTAATCAGCCTCAAAAATAGAAAGGCCGGATTAGACTTTGCTAAACAACATCTAAAGAAGCCAGTCCAGTTCTGGAACAGCATTCTGTGGACAGATGAAATTGAGATCAACCTGTATCAGAATGATGGGAGGAAAAAAGTATGTAGAATGCTTGGAATGGCTCATGATCCAAAGCACACCACATCTTCTGTATAACATGGTGGATGTAGTGTGATGGCATGGGCATGCATGGCTGCCAAAGGCACTGAGTCACTAGTGTTTATTGATGATGTGACTAAAGACAGAAGCAGCCGGATGAATAATTCTGAAGTGTTCAGGGATATACTTTCTGCTCAGATTCAACTAAATGCAGCAAGGTTGATTGGACGTCGCTTCACAGTACAGATGGACAATGACCAAAAACATACTGTGAAAGCAACCCAGGAGTTTTTTAAGGCAAAGAAGTGGAATATTCTGCAATGGCCAAGTCCATCACAAGATCTCAACCGGATCGAGCATGCAATTCACTTGCTTAAGACAAAGCACAGGCAGAAAGACCCACAAACAAGCAACAGCTGAAGACATCTGCAGTAAAGGCCTGGCAATGCATCACAAAGGAGGAAACCCAGCGTTTGGTGATGTCCATGGGTTCCAGACTTCAGGCAGTCATTGCCTGCAAAGGATTCCCTACAAAGTATTAAAAAAACAACATTTTATTTATGGTAATGTTAATTTGTCCAATTGCTTTTGAGCCCCTGAAATGAGGAGGCTGTGTAGAAAAATGGTTGCAATTCCTAAACGTTTCACAGGATATTTTTGTTCAACCCCTTGAATTAAACCTGAAAGTCTAGACTTCAATTGCATCTCAGTTGTTTCATTTCAAATCCAATATGGTGACATGCAGAGCTCAAATCATGAAGATTGTGTCACTTTCCAAATAATTCTGGACCTAACTGTATACAGTATTCTATAGATTTGAAAATCTGCAGATTCCACTAAAGTCTGTACTGATTTTCTTTTACTGCATGTGAATGGGGTTTTGTAAAACTCTTTTGACTTGTGCTGTACTTCATTATACATTTTTTGTACGGAAGGTGTTGCTTGGTTGTGCTAACATTTTCATTGCTAAACTTTACTTTGCGACTGAGTTCCCAGTGTATTGTTTCTTCTGTGTACTCTGGTTTCTTCTCACATTCTCAGAACATATTGATAGATTAATTGACTTCCGGGAGGAATCTTGCGACTTTTGGTTTTATCAATTATTTTCTCCCGGTTTAAACAGTATCTGCATCTTCAGGACGCAGATACAGTTGAATCCAATGGTAGAGCAGGGGGCCGTAAGGTAACTGCTCCACCATTCACTATATATCGCTGGACGCGAGGCAGTAACGTCATTGCGCCTGTCGGCATTATACTGTGTGGTGGCAGTTATGAGGGGCACTTTACTCTGGGGGCATTATACTCTGTGGAGGCAAATATAGGGGCATTATACTTTGTGGATGCAGTTATTGGGGGCATTATGTTGTGGTGGCATTTATGAGGGGCATTATAATGTGTGGGGGCAGCTATGGGGGCATTATACTGTGTGGAGGCAGTTATAGGGGCATTATAATGTGTGGGGGCAGCTATGGGGCAATATACTGTGGGGGCAGTTTCAGGGGGTATATTATATACAGTAGTATGCAGCAGGCTCAGGGGATAAATATTAATTCAATGGCGTAGCATACAAATAGGGGCGTGGCACGCAAATAGAGATGTGGCCTAAATAATCGTTCAATTATCATAATCAAGGTTACATGTTCAATTAATCGTGATTTTGGTTTAGGTCATAATTGCCCAGCGCTACTTTGAGGGTGCTTGTAATGCTCAATTCGTAATTGCCATTGAGTGGCACATGACTTCTACCTAGGTGTCTTGTGTTGTTTCATGATTTTGTTTTTTCCTATAGAAAACTTCATCCATTAGAAAACGTCCAGCTTTGAATCGAGTCAGGAAAATTGTATCTAGTGATTCGTCAAGAGAGAGTTCCTCACAAAGTCGAAAAGATAAGAAATCGTCTTCTACTTTCCAAGTAAGAATTTGTAGTTGCCTTTTTAGAATAAGACGCATATTTTGTCCCCCCCCCCCCCCAATTATTTTGTACTCGTGTATTTTTATGTATAGGATTACATTTTGAGAGGAATGTGAGGAAAGTATAAATTGAGAGGTTGTTATTATCCTAAAGAGATTCTGACTGTAAAGCATTGTTAACTGCTTGGCGACTTTTTTACGTATAGTCATGTCGCTGTTTCAAAGGTTATAGCGCAATAAAACGTACAGTTATGTTGGATTGTTAAGCCGTCACCGTGTCTAATGTGACCGAGTAAAGATGGCTGCTATCCTTGACAGCAGACAATTTTTTTTATATTTAAATATTTTTATTTCTGTATTCATAACAAATATTCACAAATTCCAATTATACATACAAAAATTCAATGAACAATTTGACATACAAGACCGGTCTGAGAACTACTTCATTCCCATTTTTCCCACAAAGTACTTCTTTATTGAACCCCCATACTATTATAATATAACTTCTCATATTTTATTATGGTTACAAGATTTTGTTTCCATAATTAGATTTCTAAGGGGCAACTTGAAATCCACTTTCTAACTATTTGTAATTTTGCAGCAAACAGTAACTTTCTTAAAGGGGTTTTCCCAATACTGTTTTTTTTTTTTTTAATCACTGCAACGCTTATCAATTTATCTATTAATGCCCTCTAAATATAGTTATCTTCATTTTTATTTTGTAACCCGTTCCCGCCGCAGCCACTTTTGGACCAAATGACAGAGCCTCATTTTAAAATATGACATATGTTATTATATGTGGTAATAACTTTGGAATGCTTTTACCTATCCAAGCGATTCTGAGATTGTTTTTTTCGTGACATATTGTACTTTATGTTAGTGAACAAATTTGGTCGATAAATTCAATATTTTTTGTGAAAAACACCAAAACGTAGAGATAATTTAATTAGCATTTTTCTAAATTCAAATGTATGTGCTTGTAAGACAGATAGTTACTAGTTAACATTTCCCATATGTCTACTTTATGTTTGCATCGTTTTTTGAACATCCTTTCATTTTTCTAGGACGTTACAAGGCTTAGAACTTTAGCAGCAATTTCTCTTATTTTAAAGAAAATGTAAAAAGGCAATTTTTTTCAGGGACCAGTTCAGTTCTGAAGTGGCTTTGAGGGCCTTATATATTAGAAAGTCCCCATAAATCACCCCATTTTGAAAACTGCACCCCTCAAAGTATCCAAATCAGCATTCATAATGTGTTTTAACCCTTTAGGAATTTCACAGGAATTAAAGCAAAGTAGAGGTGAAATTTACAAATTTTATTTTTTTTGCCATGTTAAATACAGTATTTAACATTGCATATTGTTTCTGGCTAATACGCTACTACACTATTTTTTTACTGTATTTTTTGCCGAAATTCATTTGTAATACATTTTTTTTGTACCACAGAAGGTTTTACCCGAGAAATGCAACTCAATATTTTATTGCCCAGATATTATTGGAGTTTTTAGAAATATCCCACATGTGGCCCTAGTGATCTAATAGACTGAAACACAGGCCTCCAAAGCAAAAGAGCACCTAGTGGATTTTGGGCCTCCTTTTTTTTAGAATATATTTTAGGCACCTTGTCAGGTTTAAAGGGGTTGTCCCAAGTTGATATATGGAGCTATAAAGCTCCCCATGTAAAAATAAGAAGAATTCTAATTACCTGTCCGTCGTCCAGCGATGTCGTTTTCATGATATCGTTGATTGAAGTTGCGGTCGGTCTCTCTTTGTATCCTGCTCGTTGCCTAGGTTCCCGGCCACCGCTATTTACCTTTAGCGGTGGCCGCGCATGCGTAATGACATCCTCTGCGCCCTGAGCAGAGGATGTCATTTGCTCGTGAACGCGCATCTCGGCGCATGCGCAGAAGATGCAGTGGAAGGCACCCGTCGCAAGGAGAAGTCTGCGCTCCGCTAAAGGTAAGTGTGTATATGTTTGTTTGTGTGTGTGTGTGTGTGTGTGTGTGTCTGTGTATATATGGGTGTGTTTGTGTATATGTGTTTGTGTGTTTATGTGTGAGTGTATATATGGGTGTATTTGTGTGTTTGTGTATATTTTTGTGTATATGTGTGTGTGTGTGTGTGTGTATATATATGGGTGTGTTTGTGTATATGTTTGTGTGTATATGTTTGTGTGCGTGTGTGTGTTTTTGTATGTGTGGGTTTGTGTATATATGGGTGTGTTTGTGTACATATGTTTGTGTGTATATGTGTGTGTTTGTGTATATATGGGTGTGTTTGTGCACATGTGTATAGGTTTGTGTGTATGTTTGTGTGTGTTTTTGTATACGTGTGTGTTTGTGTATATGTGTTTGTGTATATATGGGTGTGTTTGTGTATATATGGGTGTGTTTGTGTATATATGGGCGTGTTTGTGTATATATGGGTGTGTTTGTGTATGTGTTTGTGTGTTTGTGTATGTGTGTTTGTGAATATTTGGGTGTGTTTGTGTACATGTGTTTGTGTATATGTGTGTGTGTGTGTGTGTGTGTGTGTATGTATGTGTGTGTGTGTGTGTGTGTGTATGTTTGTGTGTATGTTTGTGTGTGTGTGTGTTTTTGTATATGTGTGGTTTTGTGTATATATGGGTGTGTTTGTGTACATATGTTTGTGTGTATATGTTTGTGTGTATATGTGTGTGTTTGTGTATATATGGGTGTGTTTGTGCATATGTGTATAGGTTTGTGTGTATGTTTGTGTGTGTTTTTGTATACGTGTGTGTTTGTGTATATGTGTGTGTGTTTGTTTATATATGTGTGTGTTTTTGTATATATGGACGTGTTTGTGTATATATGGGCGTGTTTGTGTATATATGGGCGTGTTTGTGTATATATGGGTGTGTTTGTGTATATGTTTGTGTGTGTGTTTGTGTATGTGTGTTTGTGTACGTGTTTGTGTATATGTTTGTGTGTGTATATGTGTGTGTGTGTGTGTATATATGGGTGTGTTTGTGCATATGTGTATATGTTTGTGTGTATATGTTTGTGTATTTTTGTATATGTATATTTGTGTGTTTGTGTACATGTGTTTGTGTATAGGTTTGTGTGTATATGTGTGTTTTTTGGAGTTTATGTGTGTGTGTTTGTGTATATATGGGTGTGTTTGTGCATGTGTATATGTTTGTGTGTTTTTGTATATGTGTGTGTTTGTGTATATATGGGTGTTTGTGTATATGTGTGTGTTTGTGTATATGTTTGTGTGTTTTTGTATATGTGTGTGTTTGTGTATATATGTGTGTTTGTGTATATGTGTGTGTTTGTGTATATGTGTTTGTGTATATGTGTTTGTGTATATGTGTGTGTGTTTGTGTATATGTGTGTGTGTGTGTGTGTTTGTGTATATGTGTGTGTGTGTGTGTGTGTTTGTGTGTTTGTGTGTATGTTTGTGTATATATGGGTGTTTGTGTACATGTGTTTGTGTGTATATGTGTGTGTTTGTATATGTTTGTGTGTATGTGTGTGTTTGTGTAATATATGGGTGTGTGTTTATATGTGTTTGTGTATATGTTTGTGTGTGGTTGTTTGTGTGTGTGTGTTTAGGTGTGTATAAGTATCGGTATTGTTCACATTGCTAACTTTTTTTTTATGTTGTTGCAGATTTTGATGTACCAATTGGACTACGTCTTCGATTCGTTGGACTACTGCGTAGATCTACGTTTTTTGAAAATTTTAATAAAATGGTTAACGAGGGTTTTGTTGGGGATTTCTTATTTCAATAAAAAAAAATTGTCTTTGTGTTTTTTTTTCAAACTTTATTAGTGCCTAGATAATGGTAGTTGGCTGATTGACAGCGTCCATTATTAAGGCGGTACTTAGTGTTAGCCGGTGCAGAGGCTAGCACTAACCACCCATTATTACCCCGGTACCCACCACCACCAGGGGTGCCGGGAAGAGCTTGGTACGATCCAGTACCCGACCATCTGTTGTGATGGTCGGGTACTGGGGCGGCCGTAGGCTGGTATTATGAGGCTGGGAACGGCCAAAAACAGTGGACCTTCCCACCCTTGTAATGCTAGGCTGCTGCTGCTGTGTTGTATCGGGCTGGTTAAAAAATTTGGGGGACCCCCACGTCGTTTTTTTTTTAAAATTTAACAATAGACGTTGGGTCCCCCACATTTTTTATAACCAGCCATATACAAGGCCGCAGCAGTCTGGCATTACACGGGTGGGAGGGGCCACTGGTTTAGTACATTCCCAGGCTAATAACACTGTGTTTGTGGCTGGTTATGATAAATTGGGTGGAACCCCATGTCTTTTTAATAAAAATAATAAATAAATAATAAAAAAAAATGACGTGGGGTCCCCCCCATTTTTATAACCAGCCAGATACAACACAGCAGCAGCAGCCTAGCATTACAAGGGTGGGAAGGTCCACTGTTTTTGGCCCTTCCCAGCCTCATAATACCAGCCTGCGGCCGCCCCAGAGCCCGACCATCACAACAGATGGTCGGGTACTGGATCGTACCCAGCTCTTCCTGGCACCCCTGGTGGTGGTGGGTACCGGGGTAATAATGGTGTTTAGCGTTAGCCTCTGTACCGGCTAACACTAAGCCTCCCCTTAGTAATGGACCTTGTCACTCAGACAGCGGCCATTACTAAAGTGATAGTAATAAAACTTGAAAATAAAACACAAAGATATAGATAAAATATTTTATTGAAATAAAGCAACCCCAACACAACCCTCATTAACCATTTTATTGATGAAAAAAAAGCGTCATCTAAGTAGTCCTCGAAACCGACGTAGTCCAAACACCAAACCTGTAAAAAATCAAAAATATAAAAAAAAAAAATGAAATAAAACATGTCGTAGGCTTAGTTTCACTTTCATGTGTGATACTGACTGTTATACCATGTATAGAAGCCTGCGGCAAAGTTGGCTTAGATACAGGGCGCCAGCAGACAGTATCATACATGGCCATACAGACATTTATACAAACAAACATACATACATGCACATATACACATACAAACATGACAACATACATACAAGCAAACATACATACATACATGCAAACATACATACATGCAAACATACATACATGCACATATACACATACAAACATGACAACATACATACATACATACAAGAAACATACATACAAGCAAACATACATACATACATGCAAACATACATACATGCAAACATACATACAAGCAAACATACATACAAGCAAACATACATACATACAAGCAAACATACATAAATGCAAACAAATACATGCAAACATACATACATGCAAACATACATACATGCATACATACAAACATACATGCAAACATACATACATGCAAACATACATGCAAATATACACATACAAACATGACAACATACATACATGCAAACATACATACATGCAAACATACATACATGCAAACATACAAGCAAACATACATACAAGCAAACATACATACATGCAAACATAAATACATGCAAACATACATACATGCAAACATACATACATGCATACATACATGCAAACATACATGCAAACATACATACATGCAAACATACATGCATACATACATGAAAACATACATACATGCAAACATACATGCACATATACACATACAAACATGACAACATACATACAAGCAAACATACATACATACAAGCAAACATACATACATACAAGCAAACATACATACATACATGCAAACATACATGCACATATACACACATGCACATATACACATACAAACATGACAACATACATACAAGAAAACATACATACAAACATACATACAAGCAAACATACATACATGAAAACATACATACATGCAAACATACATGCACATATACACATACAAACATGACAACATACATACATGAAAACATACATACAAGCAAACATACATACATACATGCAAACATACATACATGCAAACATACATGCAAACATACATACAAGCAAACATACATACAAGCAAACAAACATATATATATACATACATGCAAACATACATACATGCAAACATACATGCACATATACACATACATGCACATATACACATACAAACATGACAACATACATACAAGCAAACATACATACATACAAGCAAACATACATACAAGCAAACATACATGCATACATGCAAACATACATACATGCAAACATACATGCACATATATACATACATGCACATATACACATACATGACAACATACATACAAAAATTAACTCACCTAAGACGTTCCCACGAAGAGCTGAACGGTCCCGTCACTTTTCTTCTCCCATTCACAATAACATAGCGGTGGGCGCAGATGACGTAATCACATGGGCCTGATATGATTACGTCATCAGCGCCACAACGCATTGTTACTATGAATGCGAGCGGCGCCAAGAAGAAGGATGATGGCAAGTGACGGGACCGTTCAGAGCGCCGTTAGAACGTCTTAGGTGAGTTTATTTTTTTTATATATTTTTAGTTGTTCGCCGGGTGCTGATGCAGCACCGATGTGGCGGGTACAAACATTACATGTAGTGACAGGGTTGGGGGGGGGGGGGGGGGAGAAGTTGTTTGCCGAAACGGGGTGAATGTAGTGTAGTGTATCTACAATACACTACACTACACGGTAAGTTCGTCTCAATCAGGCTTACCATGCCCGCTTTAGACGAACATTCTCCCGATGTTGCTAGAACTACAGTATCTAGCAACATCGGGAGCGCGCACACTGCAGAGCGGAGCGGCTTGATTGACATCGAGCCGCTCACGCCCCTTTTTAGAAAAGATAACCAGCACTTGCTGAGTTATCAAGTGTAAAAAAAAGGCACTTAGGAAATGAATTTTAATTTTTTTTTTACACCAAATGTTTTAAAATTAATATCCTGCTTAGAATGTATAAAAAAAAAAATTTGAGTCAACTTGGGACAACCCCTTTAAAGAGGTCTTGTGGTGCCAAAACAGTGGAAACACCCCAAAAGTTACCCCATTTTGGAAACTACACCTCTCAAGGAATTTATCTAGGGGTATAGTTAGCATTTTGACCAGACAGGTTTTTGGCTAAATATATTGGAATTAGTCTGTAAAAATTAAAATCTACTTTTTTTCTGAAAAAACATAGACATTTTTAATATTTACAAGAAATAAAGAAAAAAATGTACCCCAACAGTTGTAAAGCAATATCTCCCGATTACGTCAATACCACACATGCAGTAATAAACTGCTGATTGGACCCACAGCAGGGCTCAGAAGGGAAGGAGCGCCTTGGATTTTGGAGCACAGATTCCGCTGGAATGGTTTTCGGTGCCATGTCACGTTTGCAACGCCCTGGAGGGACCTAAACAGTGGAAATACCCCAAAAGTTACCCCATTCTAGAAACTACACCCCTCAAGGAATTTTTCTAGGGGTAAAGTTAGCATTTTGACCCCACAGTTCTTTTGCATAATTTATTAGAGTTAGGCCGCGCAAATTAATATAACTTTTTTTTCCACTAAAATGTTGAATTTTCTTATTTTCACAAGGGATAAATGAGATAAAAGACCCTAATTGTAAAGCAATTTCTCCCGAGTACGGAAATACCCCACACGTGGTCATACATTTTTGTCATTACAAATGAATTAACCCTTCCAGGACTGATCCATTTTTGCTTTCTTATTTTCGTTTTTCACTCCCAGCATTCCAAGAGCCATAACTTTTTTCTCTTTCCGGCAATAGAGTGGTGTGAGGGCTTATTTCTTGCAGGAGGAGTTGTAGTTTCTATTGACACTATTTAAATTACCATCAAATGTACTGGGAAACTGAAAAAAAATTATTTGCGGGATGAAATGAGAAAAAACTGTGATTCCTCCATTTTTTGGGGGTTTTGTTTTTACGGCTTTCGCCGTGTGGTTAAAATCGAAAACTTTACTTTATTCTGCGGATTAATACAATTACGGTGATACCAAGTTCATATACCGTATTTTTCGGACTATAAGACGCAGTTTTTAGCAAGTAAAAATCTTGCTAAAAAGTCCCTGCGTCTTACTGTCCGCAGTCAAGGGACCCGGCATCGCCGGGCGCCATGACCGCTTCATTACTTAACCCCTTCCCGACCCATGACGTGCCGGCACATCATGGAGCTGGAGGGGGGTGATGTATGGTGCCATAAAACACGTGTATCCCCTATCCACAGGATAGGGGATACATGTGTGATCGATAAGGAGAACGGGGACCGAATGTTACCAAGGGCGCTGCATGGTAAGCTATGACTTCCGCGTTCTGTGTCCGGCAGCTTCATAGAGATCAATGGGATTCTTCTGCGCATGCGCGAGCGGCTCTCCATTAGTCTCTATGGAGCTGCGGAACAGATAAGCCGGACACAGAACCCGGAAGTTCAGGCTTCTCATGTAGCGCTCTGGGTGATTTTCGCTCCCCTGTTCTCCTTATTGCTGGGGTCCCAGCGGTCGGACCCCCAGCGATCTCACATGTAGCCCCTATTCTGTGGATAGGGGATTCATGTGTTTTATGGCAAACCCCCTTTAACTAGTTAAATGCCATGGTCAGTAGCGACTGCGGCATTTATAGTGGTTTTGCTATGAAGGACATTTATGACATATCCACAGGATATGTCATAAATGTCAGATAGATGCAGGTCCCACCTCTGGGACCTGCAGCTATCTCTAGAACGGGGCCCCCTAAACCCCGTTCTAGATTTCTGTGCTGTCCCGGCCACTGAGTTACGCTGTTTCCGTAACTTCCATAGAACTGAACAGTAGTTACCTAAACAGCGTAGCTCGCATGCTACGCTGCTTCCGTAACTGCCATTCACTACTATTGGAGTTAGGGAAATAGTGTAGTTACGCTGTTTCAGTAACTCTACATGTAACCAAGTGGCTGCTGGTTCAAATCCCCTAGGGGAACTAAAAAAATGTGTAAAAAAAAAAAAAATGTTAGATACATTTTTTGGAATGTTAATAAAAAAACCTTTTCACATTTTTCCCCAAGCACAATGTAAAAAATAAAAGAATTTCGTCCCGCAACAAAATAAGACCTCACACCGCTCAATCGATAAAAAAATAAATAAAATAAGTTTTGGCTTTCATTTTTTTCTTATTTTCTGTTGTCCAATACCTGGGTGCGTCTTATGGTCAGGTGCGCCTTATAGTCCGAAAAATACGGTAGTTGTTTTTTATATTTGACTACTTTTACAAAGAAAAATAACAATCAATTTGAGCGGTACGAGGGCTAATTTTTTGTGGGACGAGCTGTTGGTTTTATTGGTACCATTTTTTGGTGCATAAAAAGTGATCAAAAAGTTGTAATACATTGTTTTCTATAAAAAAAATTACAGTGTTTACTGTGCAAGTTAAATAACTGTATATTGTAGTAGTTCAGAATTTGACAGACGTAGCAATACCAATTTTGTTTTGTTTTTTCTATTTTTTTACATTACTTTATAAAAAAAATGGGAAAAGTGTTTTTTGTTTTTTTTAACTTTTAAAGTTTTTTTTTGTCTCACTACTAATAACTTTAATTATTTTACACATTTTATTAGTCCCCTATTGGGACTTGAACCAGCGATCATTTTACTAATGTATTGCAGTGTATTGTTAATTTTACAGGTTTCTGTAAAAGCACGATCGCTGTTCCTGTCCGTTAGTCACGGGTGTCAGCTGTAATACACAGCTGAGACCCGCAGCGTATGGATCAGGCTCAGCACGTGAGCCGGCTCCACACATCAACCTCCGCACCGCGTTTGCACAATAACATCACTTTGTTTTAAAATAATTTATTTTCTGTGTCACCATATTCTGGGAGCCATAACTTTTTTAATTGGTACAATTTTCGGGTACATGCGACTTTTTGATCACTTTATATTCTCTATTTTAGGATGGGTGGTGACCAAAAAATAGTGATTCCTGCATAGTTTTTTTATAGATGTTTTTTCTCGGTGTTCATCGTGCGGGAAAAATAACATTATAGTTTGGGTCATTACGAATGCGGTGATACCAAATATGTGTACTTTTTTTTAACGTTTTCAGTCTCAGACTTATAGGAAAAGAAGCATTTCTTGTTTTTTCTAACATAACTTTTATTTTTACACTTTTATTTTTACACTTTTCTTAACTTTTTTTTACTTTTTGTACTTGTCCCACTAGGGGACTTGAGGACTTGCAGCTCTGATCGCTGCTATAATACATTACGCTACCTACGTATTGTAATGTATTCTAACTGTCATTGTGACGTGACAGTCCGTACATGGCAACCCGAAGCCCATTGTCTAGCCTCCGTTTGCCATGACAAGCATTGGCAGCCCCCACAGTCACTTAGTGGGGGCTGCCGATATGCTTCAAACCCATTTAATGCGTCGGTCGCCAAATTTAAGGAGTTAATTGCCAAAATCAGCGGCGATGGTCCGCTGACCGGCAAGACTAAAGTGTCAGCTGTGGGGACAGCTGACCTCCCGATTCCGTTAGGACAGTGTGCCTTGGGGACCGGTCCGCAACTGTACGTCCTGGTGCGGGAAGCAAGCCCTCTCGAGGACGTACCGTTGCGGCGTAGCGCGGGAAGAGGTTAAACAACCCATTTATTTTGGAGTGGACCATCTACTTTTTACAAATCAATAAACAATAAGGATAATATTTATTTATTTCATATCAATTTTCTTCAAGGATAAACAATACTTTTATTATTCATCGTTTTGTGCATTGATACTGGCCAATTATCCTTATGAACACTCGGAATTGTTTAAATTACAACGGCAGTGTAGTCTGGCCACACCGATTTCCTCCCCCACTCCAAAAACATACTGATAGATTATATATAATATATTAGCAATTTGAAATACATAAGAAGATCTTGATCTTGTAGCTGTTCTAGAATTCCATAGAATTACTGCATTTCTTTATAATACTTTACTCATTTCTTCTTTGTTTTTTTTCTTTAGGCTTTAGAAGATGTTCGTAGTGAAGAGCACATTGCTGGTAATAACATTTAAGTCTATATTTTATTTTTGCATTAAACCTAAAGTATATAAAGCTCTTCTTTTATATCTTGTTTGGGCATAACCCAAAAAAAACAAGTATTTGATCATAACCAAAAAGTGATATAGGAGAATGTAAGATGTTTTTATTTTTGTTGAGAATGTTAATGACAAATTAGGGACATGGATGAAGATCCCTATTGGTTATAGGTTTCAGTATAAGATAAAATATGTGAAGTAAAATTTTCAGGAGAGGTAAGAAAATGCTGGAACTTGAGGAAGGGTAAATTAAACAGGAAGAGATACAGGGAGAGAACATATCTTTGTGCATTTATAAGGGGAGTCCTCTTTTTCAGCCCCTACGAATTGGATCGGGGTCGGCAGATCAGCTGTTTTGAAGGGGCCGCAGCCCTCGTACAATCGCTGCTTCCCTTTTATTTCTAGTTCCTCACTGAATCATCGACACGTAAGTAGCGGAGATCCACAGGTATTGCAGCCTGTTCTTTCATTGACTTCAATGTCAGAATGCATTACTGTGATCCACCGCTGCTGCTGTGTCGGCGATTCAGAGTGTAATCAAGTAAGGAAAATAAAGGGAAAGCAGCGCTCAAATGAGCACTGTGACCCCTTCAAATCAGCTGATCGGCCCGGGTCCCGACAGTAGGACCCCGACCCATCAGCTATTGATGGCCTATCTTGAAAATAGGCCTTCAATTTTTAGGGTCTGGAAAAACCCTTTAATTCTTTTTGAGGGAGAATGGCATGGTCAAATTTTAGCCATGGTGAAAATGTTTTTTTTTAAATATATGTTACGTCACAAAACCTGGTTTAATTTGAAAAATTTCCTGTGCATTTTCTATGTACTTACTTTTGTCTTTTAATCTATCTTAGAAACTGTAGACTCAAAGGGAACATTGTCTAAGGTAAATACAAATATATTTCCTATCAGGTGAAAAGGGTATTTCTCATGGAGTTTCTACTCTGCATATAACATTAAGAATTCTATCATACTACAGCCGCTAGAACCTGTATAGGACCACACTGGACATTTATGGACTAAATTATTATTCTTTTGATTCATACTCTTTAAATTTGTGCAATGTCATTATTTCAAGCTAGTGGAAAATTCTTTCCCGGGGCTCATTAAATGTTCCCATACCATTTGATTCACCTGTAATCTTGCTATTCAAGTTAAACTCCATAGGATATAGTTTAAGTCTCCAGTGGATATATTGATATCTTTGCGGTCAACAGTGACGTACAGATGAGGTTCGCTATAGGTTTTGGGATGCACATGGACATATCTGAATTTCTATGGGTCTTTCAATTATTTGATGTGTGTCTGTTAGAATTTATGTTCTGTAAATGTACAATTGTAATTTGTATAGTGTAGTGTATAGCTAGTGTTGGGATTAAGTTTAACACCGGTATATAAACGAGAATGCCCTCTCCTTATGTGAGAGATTGGCAGGTTTAGTGAAAAAATTAGGTCCTAAGAACCTGCCCCAAGAGATCAATTTATACATGTAAGGCTGTGTTCATATCAGCATTGGTTTCCGTTCATGGGTTCCGTTGCAGCTTTCATTCGGAGGTACCCATAAACGGAAACCAAAGATTCTGTTTGCATTACCATTTTTTTTTGGTAATTCTTCTGTTGCAAATGTTTTGCATTTGTCTCCGTTCCATAAGGTTTGTGACTACGCTATTGTTTCCGCTAAGTAAACTGACACCTTAGACGTAGACAAGCGAAAACCATTTGCTATGGAGGCATTACCATTGAAATCAATGGTAATGCAAACGGAAGCTTTGTTTTCAGTTTGGCTTTCCATTCATGGATTCCTCCGACGGAAAGCTACAACGGAACACATGAACGGAAACCAACGCCGATGTGAACGAGGCCAAGAGACTAAACCCGAAACATTGTCACTGGTTTTGGAGACCATTACAAAATACTGGATTGTGTATTATTGTCTCTACAAAGCCCAGGAACACAGACTATATGAACATGCATGCTAACTATTGGGTTCTGTTAATTTCTCTTTTTTATTTTTCTAACTCTTTTAGATGTTCCTGTATCTGTTATTTTTAGTTACTTTAAAGTTTTGCCTTGTTACTGTAACAAGCCAAAAAGTTCTTCTTGGATTGTAAGTGTACGTGTGGATTTTGAGGCAGATTAAACCATGTGTTGTGACAAAAATCCAGAAGAAATCCAGGACATACAGTTAGGTCCAGAATTATTTGGACTGTGACACAAGTTTTGGCATTTTAGCTGTTTACCAAAACATATTAAATATACAGTTATATAGTCAATATGAGGTTAAAGTGCAGATTCTCATCTTTAATTTGAGGGTATTCACATCCTAATTTGAGGAAAGGTATAGGAATTACAGCTCTTTAATATGTAGCTGCCTCTTTTTCAAGGGACCAAAAGTAATTGGACAATTATCTCCAAAGCTATTTAATGGGCTGCATGGGCTATTCCCTCGTTAATCCATCATTAATTAAACAGGTAAAAGGTCTGGAGTTGATCCCAGGTGTGGCATTTGCATTTGGAAGCTGTTGCTGTGAACCCACAACATGAGGTCAAAGGAGCTCTCAATGAAAGTGAAAACAGACCATCATTAGGTTGAGAAAAATGAAAAAAAAAAACAAAAAACATCAGAGACATAGCACAAATGTTAGGAGTAGCCAAATCAACAGTTTGGTAAATTTTAGACAAAAAAGAGCTCACTGGTGATCTCGTGAACTCCAAAAGGCCTGTTTGTCCATGGAAAGCAACAGTGGTGGATGATCGCAGAATCCTTTCCATGGTGAAGAAAAACCCCTTCACAACATCTACACAAGTGGAAAACCCTCTCCTGGAAGTAGGTGTATCAGTATCCAAGTCTACCATAAAGGGAAGACTTCATGAGAGCAAATACAGAGGGTTCACCACAAGGTTAACCATTAATCAGCCTCAAAAATAGAAAGGCCGGATTAGACTTTGCTAAACAACATCTAAAGAAGCCAGTCCAGTTCTGGAACAGCATTCTGTGGACAGATGAAATTGAGATCAACCTGTATCAGAATGATGGGAGGAAAAAAGTATGTAGAATGCTTGGAATGGCTCATGATCCAAAGCACACCACATCTTCTGTATAACATGGTGGATGTAGTGTGATGGCATGGGCATGCATGGCTGCCAAAGGCACTGAGTCACTAGTGTTTATTGATGATGTGACTAAAGACAGAAGCAGCCGGATGAATAATTCTGAAGTGTTCAGGGATATACTTTCTGCTCAGATTCAACTAAATGCAGCAAGGTTGATTGGACGTCGCTTCACAGTACAGATGGACAATGACCAAAAACATACTGTGAAAGCAACCCAGGAGTTTTTTAAGGCAAAGAAGTGGAATATTCTGCAATGGCCAAGTCCATCACAAGATCTCAACCGGATCGAGCATGCAATTCACTTGCTTAAGACAAAGCACAGGCAGAAAGACCCACAAACAAGCAACAGCTGAAGACATCTGCAGTAAAGGCCTGGCAATGCATCACAAAGGAGGAAACCCAGCGTTTGGTGATGTCCATGGGTTCCAGACTTCAGGCAGTCATTGCCTGCAAAGGATTCCCTACAAAGTATTAAAAAAACAACATTTTATTTATGGTAATGTTAATTTGTCCAATTGCTTTTGAGCCCCTGAAATGAGGAGGCTGTGTAGAAAAATGGTTGCAATTCCTAAACGTTTCACAGGATATTTTTGTTCAACCCCTTGAATTAAACCTGAAAGTCTAGACTTCAATTGCATCTCAGTTGTTTCATTTCAAATCCAATATGGTGACATGCAGAGCTCAAATCATGAAGATTGTGTCACTTTCCAAATAATTCTGGACCTAACTGTATACAGTATTCTATAGATTTGAAAATCTGCAGATTCCACTAAAGTCTGTACTGATTTTCTTTTACTGCATGTGAATGGGGTTTTGTAAAACTCTTTTGACTTGTGCTGTACTTCATTATACATTTTTTGTACGGAAGGTGTTGCTTGGTTGTGCTAACATTTTCATTGCTAAACTTTACTTTGCGACTGAGTTCCCAGTGTATTGTTTCTTCTGTGTACTCTGGTTTCTTCTCACATTCTCAGAACATATTGATAGATTAATTGACTTCCGGGAGGAATCTTGCGACTTTTGGTTTTATCAATTATTTTCTCCCGGTTTAAACAGTATCTGCATCTTCAGGACGCAGATACAGTTGAATCCAATGGTAGAGCAGGGGGCCGTAAGGTAACTGCTCCACCATTCACTATATATCGCTGGACGCGAGGCAGTAACGTCATTGCGCCTGTCGGCATTATACTGTGTGGTGGCAGTTATGAGGGGCACTTTACTCTGGGGGCATTATACTCTGTGGAGGCAAATATAGGGGCATTATACTTTGTGGATGCAGTTATTGGGGGCATTATGTTGTGGTGGCATTTATGAGGGGCATTATAATGTGTGGGGGCAGCTATGGGGGCATTATACTGTGTGGAGGCAGTTATAGGGGCATTATAATGTGTGGGGGCAGCTATGGGGCAATATACTGTGGGGGCAGTTTCAGGGGGTATATTATATACAGTAGTATGCAGCAGGCTCAGGGGATAAATATTAATTCAATGGCGTAGCATACAAATAGGGGCGTGGCACGCAAATAGAGATGTGGCCTAAATAATCGTTCAATTATCATAATCAAGGTTACATGTTCAATTAATCGTGATTTTGGTTTAGGTCATAATTGCCCAGCGCTACTTTGAGGGTGCTTGTAATGCTCAATTCGTAATTGCCATTGAGTGGCACATGACTACCTAGGTGTCTTGTGTTGTTTCATTATTTTGTTTTTTCCTATAGAAAACTTCATCCATTAGAAAACGTCCAGCTTTGAATCGAGTCAGGAAAATTGTATCTAGTGATTCGTCAAGAGAGAGTTCCTCAGAAAGTCGAAAAGATAAGAAATCGTCTTCTGCTTTCCAAGTAAGAATTTGTAGTTGCCTTTTTAGAATAAGACGCATATTTTGTCCCCCCCCCCCCCCCCAATTATTTTGTACTCGTGTATTTTTATGTATAGGATTACATTTTGAGAGGAATGTGAGGAAAGTATAAATTGAGAGGTTGTTATTATCCTAAAGAGATTCTGACTGTAAAGCATTGTTAACTGCTTGGCGACTTTTTTACGTATAGTTATGTCGCTGTTTCAAAGGTTATAGCGCAATAAAACGTACAGTTATGTTGGATTGTTAAGCCGTCACCGTGTCTAATGTGACCGAGTAAAGATGGCTGCTATCCTTGACAGCAGACAATTTTTTTTATATTTAAATATTTTTATTTCTGTATTCATAACAAATATTCACAAATTCCAATTATACATACAAAAATTCAATGAACAATTTGACATACAAGACCGGTCTGAGAACTACTTCATTCCCATTTTTCCCACAAAGTACTTCTTTATTGAACCCCCATACTACTATAATATAACTTCTCATATTTTATTATGGTTACAAGATTTTGTTTCCATAATTAGATTTCTAAGGGGCAACTTGAAATCCACTTTCTAACTATTTGTAATTTTGCAGCAAACAGTAACTTTCTTAAAGGGGTTTGCCCAATACTGTTTTTTTTTTTTTAATCACTGCAACGCTTATCAATTTATCTATTAATGCCCTCTAAATATAGTTATCTTCATTTTTATTTTGTAACCCGTTCCCGCCGCAGCCACTTTTGGACCAAATGACAGAGCCTCATTTTAAAATATGACATATGTTACTATATGTGGTAATAACTTTGGAATGCTTTTACCTATCCAAGCGATTCTGAGATTGTTTTTTTCGTGACATATTGTACTTTATGTTAGTGAACAAATTTGGTCGATAAATTCAATATTTTTTGTGAAAAACACCAAAACGTAGAGATAATTTAATTAGCATTTTTCTAAATTCAAATGTATGTGCTTGTAAGACAGATAGTTACTAGTTAACATTTCCCATATGTCTACTTTATGTTTGCATCGTTTTTTGAACATCCTTTCATTTTTCTAGGACGTTACAAGGCTTAGAACTTTAGCAGCAATTTCTCTTATTTTAAAGAAAATGTAAAAAGGCAATTTTTTTCAGGGACCAGTTCAGTTCTGAAGTGGCTTTGAGGGCCTTATATATTAGAAAGTCCCCATAAATCACCCCATTTTGAAAACTGCACCCCTCAAAGTATCCAAATCAGCATTCATAATGTGTTTTAACCCTTTAGGAATTTCACAGGAATTAAAGCAAAGTAGAGGTGAAATTTACAAATTTTATTTTTTTTGCCATGTTAAATACAGTATTTAACATTGCATATTGTTTCTGGCTAATACGCTACTACACTATTTTTTTACTGTATTTTTTGCCGAAATTCATTTGTAATACATTTTTTTTGTACCACAGAATGTTTTACCCGAGAAATGCAACTCAATATTTTATTGCCCAGATATTATTGGAGTTTTTAGAAATATCCCACATGTGGCCCTAGTGATCTAATAGACTGAAACACAGGCCTCCAAAGCAAAAGAGCACCTAGTGGATTTTGGGCCTCCTTTTTTTTAGAATATATTTTAGGCACCTTGTCAGGTTTAAAGGGGTTGTCCCAAGTTGATAAATGGAGCTATAAAGCTCCCCATGTAAAAATAAGAAGAATTCTAATTACCTGTCCGTCGTCCAGCGATGTCGTTTTCATGATATCGTTGATTGAAGTTGCGGTCGGTCTCTCTTTGTATCCTGCTCGTTGCCTAGGTTCCCGGCCACCGCTATTTACCTTTAGCGGTGGCCGCGCATGCGTAATGACATCCTCTGCGCCCTGAGCAGAGGATGTCATTTGCTCGTGAACGCGCATCTCGGCGCATGCGCAGAAGATGCAGTGGAAGGCACCCGTCGCAAGGAGAAGTCTGCGCTCCGCTAAAGGTAAGTGTGTATATGTTTGTTTGTGTGTGTGTGTGTGTGTGTCTGTGTATATATGGGTGTGTTTGTGTATATGTGTTTGTGTGTTTATGTGTGAGTGTATATATGGGTGTATTTGTGTGTTTGTGTATATTTTTGTGTATATGTGTGTGTGTGTGTGTGTGTATATATATGGGTGTGTTTGTGTATATGTTTGTGTGTATATGTTTGTGTGCGTGTGTGTGTTTTTGTATGTGTGGGTTTGTGTATATATGGGTGTGTTTGTGTACATATGTTTGTGTGTATATGTGTGTGTTTGTGTATATATGGGTGTGTTTGTGCATATGTGTATAGGTTTGTGTGTATGTTTGTGTGTGTTTTTGTATACGTGTGTGTTTGTGTATATGTGTTTGTGTATATATGGGTGTGTTTGTGTATATATGGGTGTGTTTGTGTATATATGGGCGTGTTTGTGTATATATGGGTGTGTTTGTGTATGTGTTTGTGTATGTGTGTTTGTGAATATTTGGGTGTGTTTGTGTACATGTGTTTGTGTATATGTGTGTGTGTGTGTGTGTGTGTGTGTGTGTGTGTATGTATGTGTGTGTGTGTGTGTGTGTGTGTGTGTGTGTGTATATGTTTGTGTGTATGTTTGTGTGTGTGTGTGTTTTTGTATATGTGTGGTTTTGTGTATATATGGGTGTGTTTGTGTACATATGTTTGTGTGTATATGTTTGTGTGTATATGTGTGTGTTTGTGTATATATGGGTGTGTTTGTGCATATGTGTATAGGTTTGTGTGTATGTTTGTGTGTGTTTTTGTATACGTGTGTGTTTGTGTATATGTGTGTGTGTTTGTTTATATATGTGTGTGTTTTTGTATATATGGACGTGTTTGTGTATATATGGGCGTGTTTGTGTATATATGGGCGTGTTTGTGTATATATGGGTGTGTTTGTGTATATGTTTGTGTATGTGTGTTTGTGTACGTGTTTGTGTATATGTTTGTATGTGTGTGTGTGTGTGTGTATATATGGGTGTGTTTGTGCATATGTGTATATGTTTGTGTGTATATGTTTGTGTATTTTTGTATATGTATATTTGTGTGTTTGTGTACATGTGTTTGTGTATAGGTTTGTGTGTATATGTGTGTTTTTTGGAGTTTATGTGTGTGTGTTTGTGTATATATGGGTGTGTTTGTGCATGTGTATATGTTTGTGTGTTTTGTATATGTGTTGTTTGTGTATATATGGGTGTTTGTGTATATGTGTGTGTTTGTGATATGTTTGTGTGTTTTTGTATATGTGTGTGTTTGTGTATATATGTGTGTTTGTGTATATGTGTGTGTTTGTGTATATGTGTTGTGTATATGTGTTTGGTATATGTGTGTGTGTTTGGTATATGTGTGTGTGTGTTTGTGTATATGTGTGTGTGTGTGTGTGTGTGTGTGTTTGTGTGTAATAGGGGTTTGTCATGTGTGTTTTGGGTTGTGTTTGTTTTGTGTTTTGGTGGTTGTTTGTGTGTGTGTGTTTAGGTGTGTATAAGTATCGGTATTGTTCACATTGCTAACATTCTTTATTTTTGTTGCAGATTTTGATGTACCAATTGGACTACGTCTTCGATTCGTTGGACTACTGCGTAGATCTACGTTTTTTGAAAATTTTAATAAAATGGTTAACGAGGGTTTTGTTGGGGATTTCTTATTTCAATAAAAAAAAATTGTCTTTGTGTTTTTTTTTCAAACTTTATTAGTGCCTAGATAATGGTAGTTGGCTGATTGACAGCGTCCATTATTAAGGCGGTACTTAGTGTTAGCCGGTGCAGAGGCTAGCACTAACCACCCATTATTACCCCGGTACCCACCACCACCAGGGGTGCCGGGAAGAGCTTGGTACGATCCAGTACCCGACCATCTGTTGTGATGGTCGGGTACTGGGGCGGCCGTAGGCTGGTATTATGAGGCTGGGAAGGGCCAAAAACAGTGGACCTTCCCACCCTTGTAATGCTAGGCTGCTGCTGCTGTGTTGTATCGGGCTGGTTAAAAAATTTGGGGGACCCCCACGTCGTTTTTTTTTAAAAATTTAACAATAGACGTTGGGTCCCCCACATTTTTTATAACCAGCCATATACAAGGCCGCAGCAGTCTGGCATTACACGGGTGGGAGGGGCCACTGGTTTAGTACATTCCCAGGCTAATAACACTGTGTTTGTGGCTGGTTATGATAAATTGGGTGGAACCCCATGTCTTTTTAATAAAAATAATAAATAAATAATAAAAAAAAATGACGTGGGGTCCCCCCCATTTTTATAACCAGCCAGATACAACACAGCAGCAGCAGCCTAGCATTACAAGGGTGGGAAGGTCCACTGTTTTTGGCCCTTCCCAGCCTCATAATACCAGCCTGCGGCCGCCCCAGAGCCCGACCATCACAACAGATGGTCGGGTACTGGATCGTACCCAGCTCTTCCCGGCACCCCTGGTGGTGGTGGGTACCGGGGTAATAATGGTGTTTAGCGTTAGCCTCTGTACCGGCTAACACTAAGCCTCCCCTTAGTAATGGACCTTGTCACTCAGACAGCGGCCATTACTAAAGTGATAGTAATAAAACTTGAAAATAAAACACAAAGATATAGATAAAATATTTTATTGAAATAAAGCAACCCCAACACAACCCTCATTAACCATTTTATTGATGAAAAAAAAGCGTCATCTAAGTAGTCCTCGAAACCGACGTAGTCCAAACACCAAACCTGTAAAAAATCAAAAATATAAAAAAAAAAATGAAATAAAACATGTCGTAGGCTTAGTTTCACTTTCATGTGTGATACTGACTGTTATACCATGTATAGAAGCCTGCGGCAAAGTTGGCTTAGATACAGGGCGCCAGCAGACAGTATCATACATGGCCATACAGACATTTATACAAACAAACATACATACATGCACATATACACATACAAACATGACAACATACATACAAGCAAACATACATACATACATGCAAACATACATACATGCAAACATACATACATGCACATATACACATACAAACATGACAACATACATACATACAAGAAACATACATACAAGCAAACATACATACATACATGCAAACATACATACATGCAAACATACATACAAGCAAACATACATACAAGCAAACATACATACATACAAGCAAACATACATAAATGCAAACAAATACATGCAAACATACATACATGCAAACATACATACATGCATACATACATACATACATACATGCAAACAAACATACATGCAAACATACATACATACATGCAAACATACATGCACATATACACATACAAACATGACAACATACATACATGCAAACATACATACATGCAAACATACATACATGCAAACATACAAGCAAACATACATACAAGCAAACATACATACATGCAAACATAAATACATGCAAACATACATACATGCAAACATACATACATGCATACATACATACATGCAAACATACATGCAAACATACATACATGCAAACATACATGCATACATACATGAAAACATACATACATGCAAACATACATGCACATATACACATACAAACATGACAACATACATACAAGCAAACATACATACATACAAGCAAACATACATACATACAAGCAAACATACATACATACATGCAAACATACATGCACATATACACACATGCACATATACACATACAAACATGACAACATACATACAAGAAAACATACATACAAACATACATACAAGCAAACATACATACATGAAAACATACATACATGCAAACATACATGCACATATACACATACAAACATGACAACATACATACATGAAAACATACATACAAGCAAACATACATACATACATGCAAACATACATACATGCAAACATACATGCAAACATACATACAAGCAAACAAACATATATATATACATACATGCAAACATACATACATGCAAACATACATGCACATATACACATACATGCACATATACACATACAAACATGACAACATACATACAAGCAAACATACATACATACAAGCAAACATACATACAAGCAAACATACATGCATACATGCAAACATACATACATGCAAACATACATGCACATATATACATACATGCACATATACACATACATGACAACATACATACAAAAATTAACTCACCTAAGACGTTCCCACGAAGAGCTGAACGGTCCCGTCACTTTTCTTCTCCCATTCACAATAACATAGCGGTGGGCGCAGATGACGTAATCACATGGGCCTGATATGATTACGTCATCAGCGCCACAACGCATTGTTACTATGAATGCGAGCGGCGCCAAGAAGAAGGATGATGGCAAGTGACGGGACCGTTCAGAGCGCCGTTAGAACGTCTTAGGTGAGTTTATTTTTTTTATATATTTTTAGTTGTTCGCTGGGTGCTGATGCAGCACCGATGTGGCGGGTACAAACATTACATGTAGTGACAGGGTTGGGGGGGGGGGGGAGAAGTTGTTTGCCGAAACGGGGTGAATGTAGTGTAGTGTATCTACAATACACTACACTACACGGTAAGTTCGTCTCAATCAGGCTTACCATGCCCGCTTTAGACGAACATTCTCCCGATGTTGCTAGAACTACAGTATCTAGCAACATCGGGAGCGCGCACACTGCAGAGCGGAGCGGCTTGATTGACATCGAGCCGCTCACGCCCCTTTTTAGAAAAGATAACCAGCACTTGCTGAGTTATCAAGTGTAAAAAAAAGGCACTTAGGAAATGAATTTTAATTTTTTTTTAACACCAAATGTTTTAAAATTAATATCCTGCTTAGAATGTATAAAAAAAAAAATTTGAGTCAACTTGGGACAACCCCTTTAAAGAGGTCTTGTGGTGCCAAAACAGTGGAAACACCCCAAAAGTTACCCCATTTTGGAAACTACACCTCTCTAGGAATTTATCTAGGGGTATAGTTAGCATTTTGACCAGACAGGTTTTTGGCTAAATATATTGGAATTAGTCTGTAAAAATTAAAATCTACTTTTTTTCTGAAAAAACATAGACATTTTTAATATTTACAAGAAATAAAGAAAAAAATGTACCCCAACAGTTGTAAAGCAATATCTCCCGATTACGTCAATACCACACATGCAGTAATAAACTGCTGATTGGACCCACAGCAGGGCTCAGAAGGGAAGGAGCGCCTTGGATTTTGGAGCACAGATTCCGCTGGAATGGTTTTCGGTGCCATGTCACGTTTGCAACGCCCTGGAGGGACCTAAACAGTGGAAATACCCCAAAAGTTACCCCATTCTAGAAACTACACCCCTCAAGGAATTTTTCTAGGGGTAAAGTTAGCATTTTGACCCCACAGTTCTTTTGCATAATTTATTAGAGTTAGGCCGCGCAAATTAATATAACTTTTTTTTCCACTAAAATGTTGAATTTTCTTATTTTCACAAGGGATAAATGAGATAAAAGACCCTAATTGTAAAGCAATTTCTCCCGAGTACGGAAATACCCCACACGTGGTCATACATTTTTGTCATTACAAATGAATTAACCCTTCCAGGACTGATCCATTTTTGCTTTCTTATTTTCGTTTTTCACTCCCAGCATTCCAAGAGCCATAACTTTTTTCTCTTTCCGGCAATAGAGTGGTGTGAGGGCTTATTTCTTGCAGGAGGAGTTGTAGTTTCTATTGACACTATTTAAATTACCATCAAATGTACTGGGAAACTGAAAAAAAATTATTTGCGGGATGAAATGAGAAAAAACTGTGATTCCTCCATTTTTTGGGGGTTTTGTTTTTACGGCTTTCGCCGTGTGGTTAAAATCGAAAACTTTACTTTATTCTGCGGATTAATACAATTACGGTGATACCAAGTTCATATACCGTATTTTTCGGACTATAAGACGCAGTTTTTAGCAAGTAAAAATCTTGCTAAAAAGTCCCTGCGTCTTACTGTCCGCAGTCAAGGGACCCGGCATCGCCGGGCGCCATGACCGCTTCATTACTTAACCCCTTCCCGACCCATGACGTGCCGGCACATCATGGAGCTGGAGGGGGGTGATGTATGGTGCCATAAAACACGTGTATCCCCTATCCACAGGATAGGGGATACATGTGTGATCGATAAGGAGAACGGGGACCGAATGTTACCAAGGGCGCTGCATGGTAAGCTATGACTTCCGCGTTCTGTGTCCGGCAGCTTCATAGAGATCAATGGGATTCTTCTGCGCATGCACGAGCGGCTCTCCATTAGTCTCTATGGAGCTGCGGAACAGATAAGCCGGACACAGAACCCGGAAGTTCAGGCTTCTCATGTAGCGCTCTGGGTGATTTTCGCTCCCCTGTTCTCCTTATTGCTGGGGTCCCAGCGGTCGGACCCCCAGCGATCTCACATGTAGCCCCTATTCTGTGGATAGGGGATTCATGTGTTTTATGGCAAACCCCCTTTAACTAGTTAAATGCCATGGTCAGTAGCGACTGCGGCATTTATAGTGGTTTTGCTATGAAGGACATTTATGACATATCCACAGGATATGTCATAAATGTCAGATAGATGCAGGTCCCACCTCTGGGACCTGCAGCTATCTCTAGAACGGGGCCCCCTAAACCCCGTTCTAGATTTCTGTGCTGTCCCGGCCACTGAGTTACGCTGTTTCCGTAACTTCCATAGAACTGAACAGTAGTTACCTAAACAGCGTAGCTCGCATGCTACGCTGCTTCCGTAACTGCCATTCACTACTATTGGAGTTAGGGAAATAGTGTAGTTACGCTGTTTCAGTAACTCTACATGTAACCAAGTGGCTGCTGGTTCAAATCCCCTAGGGGAACTAAAAAAATGTGTAAAAAAAAAAAAAATGTTAGATACATTTTTTGGAATGTTAATAAAAAAACCTTTTCACATTTTTCCCCAAGCACAATGTAAAAAATAAAAGAATTTCGTCCCGCAACAAAATAAGACCTCACACCGCTCAATCGATAAAAAAATAAATAAAATAAGTTTTGGCTTTCATTTTTTTCTTATTTTCTGTTGTCCAATACCTGGGTGCGTCTTATGGTCAGGTGCGCCTTATAGTCCGAAAAATACGGTAGTTGTTTTTTATATTTGACTACTTTTACAAAGAAAAATAACAATCAATTTGAGCGGTACGAGGGCTAATTTTTTGTGGGACGAGCTGTTGGTTTTATTGGTACCATTTTTTGGTGCATAAAAAGTGATCAAAAAGTTGTAATACATTGTTTTCTATAAAAAAAATTACAGTGTTTACCGTGCAAGTTAAATAACTGTATATTGTAGTAGTTCAGAATTTGACAGACGTAGCAATACCAATTTTGTTTTGTTTTTTATATTTTTTTACATTACTTTATAAAAAAAATGGGAAAAGTGTTTTTTGTTTTTTTTAACTTTTAAAGTTTTTTTTTGTCTCACTACTAATAACTTTAATTATTTTACACATTTTATTAGTCCCCTATTGGGACTTGAACCAGCGATCATTTTACTAATGTATTGCAGTGTATTGTTAATTTTACAGGTTTCTGTAAAAGCACGATCGCTGTTCCTGTCCGTTAGTCACGGGTGTCAGCTGTAATACACAGCTGAGACCCGCAGCGTATGGATCAGGCTCAGCACGTGAGCCGGCTCCACACATCAACCTCCGCACCGCGTTTGCACAATAACATCACTTTGTTTTAAAATAATTTATTTTCTGTGTCACCATATTCTGGGAGCCATAACTTTTTTAATTGGTACAATTTTCGGGTACATGCGACTTTTTGATCACTTTATATTCTCTATTTTAGGATGGGTGGTGACCAAAAAATAGTGATTCCTGCATAGTTTTTTTATAGATGTTTTTTCTCGGTGTTCATCGTGCGGGAAAAATAACATTATAGTTTGGGTCATTACGAATGCGGTGATACCAAATATGTGTACTTTTTTTTAACGTTTTCAGTCTCAGACTTATAGGAAAAGAAGCATTTCTTGTTTTTTCTAACATAACTTTTATTTTTACACTTTTATTTTTACACTTTTCTTAACTTTTTTTTACTTTTTGTACTTGTCCCACTAGGGGACTTGAGGACTTGCAGCTCTGATCGCTGCTATAATACATTACGCTACCTACGTATTGTAATGTATTCTAACTGTCATTGTGACGTGACAGTCCGTACATGGCAACCCGAAGCCCATTGTCTAGCCTCCGTTTGCCATGACAAGCATTGGCAGCCCCCACAGTCACTTAGTGGGGGCTGCCGATATGCTTCAAACCCATTTAATGCGTCGGTCGCCAAATTTAAGGAGTTAATTGCCAAAATCAGCGGCGATGGTCCGCTGACCGGCAAGACTAAAGTGTCAGCTGTGGGGACAGCTGACCTCCCGATTCCGTTAGGACAGTGTGCCTTGGGGACCGGTCCGCAACTGTACGTCCTGGTGCGGGAAGCAAGCCCTCTCGAGGACGTACCGTTGCGGCGTAGCGCGGGAAGAGGTTAAACAACCCATTTATTTTGGAGTGGACCATCTACTTTTTACAAATCAATAAACAATAAGGATAATATTTATTTATTTCATATCAATTTTCTTCAAGGATAAACAATACTTTTATTATTCATCGTTTTGTGCATTGATACTGGCCAATTATCCTTATGAACACTCGGAATTGTTTAAATTACAACGGCAGTGTAGTCTGGCCACACCGATTTCCTCCCCCACTCCAAAAACATACTGATAGATTATATATAATATATTAGCAATTTGAAATACATAAGAAGATCTTGATCTTGTAGCTGTTCTAGAATTCCATAGAATTACTGCATTTCTTTATAATACTTTACTCATTTCTTCTTTGTTTTTTTTCTTTAGGCTTTAGAAGATGTTCGTAGTGAAGAGCACATTGCTGGTAATAACATTTAAGTCTATATTTTATTTTTGCATTAAACCTAAAGTATATAAAGCTCTTCTTTTATATCTTGTTTGGGCATAACCCAAAAAAAACAAGTATTTGATCATAACCAAAAAGTGATATAGGAGAATGTAAGATGTTTTTATTTTTGTTGAGAATGTTAATGACAAATTAGGGACATGGATGAAGATCCCTATTGGTTATAGGTTTCAGTATAAGATAAAATATGTGAAGTAAAATTTTCAGGAGAGGTAAGAAAATGCTGGAACTTGAGGAAGGGTAAATTAAACAGGAAGAGATACAGGGAGAGAACATATCTTTGTGCATTTATAAGGGGAGTCCTCTTTTTCAGCCCCTACGAATTGGATCGGGGTCGGCAGATCAGCTGTTTTGAAGGGGCCGCAGCCCTCGTACAATCGCTGCTTCCCTTTTATTTCTAGTTCCTCACTGAATCATCGACACGTAAGTAGCGGAGATCCACAGGTATTGCAGCCTGTTCTTTCATTGACTTCAATGTCAGAATGCATTACTGTGATCCGCCGCTGCTGCTGTGTCGGCGATTCAGAGTGTAATCAAGTAAGGAAAATAAAGGGAAAGCAGCGCTCGAATGAGCACTGTGACCCCTTCAAATCAGCTGATCGGCCCGGGTCCCGACAGTAGGACCCCGACCCATCAGCTATTGATGGCCTATCTTGAAAATAGGCCTTCAATTTTTAGGGTCTGGAAAAACCCTTTAATTCTTTTTGAGGGAGAATGGCATGGTCAAATTTTAGCCATGGTGAAAATGTTTTTTTTTAAATATATGTTACGTCACAAAACCTGGTTTAATTTGAAAAATTTCCTGTGCATTTTCTATGTACTTACTTTTGTCTTTTAATCTATCTTAGAAACTGTAGACTCAAAGGGAACATTGTCTAAGGTAAATACAAATATATTTCCTATCAGGGGAAAAGGGTATTTCTCATGGAGTTTCTACTCTGCATATAACATTAAGAATTCTATCATACTACAGCCGCTAGAACCTGTATAGGACCACACTGGACATTTATGGACTAAATTATTATTCTTTTGATTCATACTCTTTAAATTTGTGCAATGTCATTATTTCAAGCTAGTGGAAAATTCTTTCCCGGGGCTCATTAAATGTTCCCATACCATTTGATTCACCTGTAATCTTGCTATTCAAGTTAAACTCCATAGGATATAGTTTAAGTCTCCAGTGGATATATTGATATCTTTGCGGTCAACAGTGACGTACAGATGAGGTTCGCTATAGGTTTTGGGATGCACATGGACATATCTGAATTTCTATGGGTCTTTCAATTATTTGATGTGTGTCTGTTAGAATTTATGTTCTGTAAATGTACAATTGTAATTTGTATAGTGTAGTGTATAGCTAGTGTTGGGATTAAGTTTAACACCGGTATATAAACGAGAATGCCCTCTCCTTATGTGAGAGATTGGCAGGTTTAGTGAAAAAATTAGGTCCTAAGAACCTGCCCCAAGAGATCAATTTATACATGTAAGGCTGTGTTCACATCAGCATTGGTTTCCGTTCATGGGTTCCGTTGCAGCTTTCATTCGGAGGTACCCATAAACGGAAACCAAAGATTCTGTTTGCATTACCATTTTTTTTTGGTAATTCTTCTGTTGCAAATGTTTTGCATTTGTCTCCGTTCCATAAGGTTTGTGACTACGCTATTGTTTCCGCTAAGTAAACTGACACCTTAGACGTAGACAAGCGAAAACCATTTGCTATGGAGGCATTACCATTGAAATCAATGGTAATGCAAACGGAAGCTTTGTTTTCAGTTTGGCTTTCCATTCATGGATTCCTCCGACGAAAAGCTACAACGGAACACATGAACGGAAACCAACGCCGATGTGAACGAGGCCAAGAGACTAAACACGAAACATTGTCACTGGTTTTGGAGACCATTACAAAATACTGGATTGTGTATTATTGTCTCTACAAAGCCCAGGAACACAGACTATATGAACATGCATGCTAACTATTGGGTTCTGTTAATTTCTCTTTTTTATTTTTCTAACTCTTTTGGATGTTCCTGTATCTGTTATTTTTAGTTACTTTAAAGTTTTGCCTTGTTACTGTAACAAGCCAAAAAGTTCTTCTTGGATTGTAAGTGTACGTGTGGATTTTGAGGCAGATTAAACCATGTGTTGTGACAAAAATCCAGAAGAAATCCAGGACATACAGTTAGGTCCAGAATTATTTGGACTGCGACACAAGTTTTGGCATTTTAGCTGTTTACCAAAACATATTAAATATACAGTTATATAGTCAATATGAGGTTAAAGTGCAGATTCTCATCTTTAATTTGAGGGTATTCACATCCTAATTTGAGGAAAGGTATAGGAATTACAGCTCTTTAATATGTAGCTGCCTCTTTTTCAAGGGACCAAAAGTAATTGGACAATTATCTCCAAAGCTATTTAATGGGCTGCATGGGCTATTCCCTCGTTAATCCATCATTAATTAAACAGGTAAAAGGTCTGGAGTTGATCCCAGGTGTGGCATTTGCATTTGGAAGCTGTTGCTGTGAACCCACAACATGAGGTCAAAGGAGCTCTCAATGAAAGTGAAAACAGACCATCATTAGGTTGAGAAAAATGAAAAAAAAAAACAAAAAACATCAGAGAGATTGCACAAATGTTAGGAGTGGCCAAATCAACAGTTTGGTAAATTTTAGACAAAAAAGAGCTCACTGGTGATCTCGTGAACTCCAAAAGGCCTGTTTGTCCATGGAAAGCAACAGTGGTGGATGATCGCAGAATCCTTTCCATGGTGAAGAAAAACCCCTTCACAACATCTACACAAGTGGAAAACCCTCTCCTGGAAGTAGGTGTATCAGTATCCAAGTCTACCATAAAGGGAAGACTTCATGAGAGCAAATACAGAGGGTTCACCACAAGGTTAACCATTAATCAGCCTCAAAAATAGAAAGGCCGGATTAGACTTTGCTAAACAACATCTAAAGAAGCCAGTCCAGTTCTGGAACAGCATTCTGTGGACAGATGAAATTGAGATCAACCTGTATCAGAATGATGGGAGGAAAAAAGTATGTAGAATGCTTGGAATGGCTCATGATCCAAAGCACACCACATCTTCTGTATAACATGGTGGATGTAGTGTGATGGCATGGGCATGCATGGCTGCCAAAGGCACTGAGTCACTAGTGTTTATTGATGATGTGACTAAAGACAGAAGCAGCCGGATGAATAATTCTGAAGTGTTCAGGGATATACTTTCTGCTCAGATTCAACTAAATGCAGCAAGGTTGATTGGACGTCGCTTCACAGTACAGATGGACAATGACCAAAAACATACTGTGAAAGCAACCCAGGAGTTTTTTAAGGCAAAGAAGTGGAATATTCTGCAATGGCCAAGTCCATCACAAGATCTCAACCGGATCGAGCATGCAATTCACTTGCTTAAGACAAAGCACAGGCAGAAAGACCCACAAACAAGCAACAGCTGAAGACATCTGCAGTAAAGGCCTGGCAATGCACCACAAAGGAGGAAACCCAGCGTTTGGTGATGTCCATGGGTTCCAGACTTCAGGCAGTCATTGCCTGCAAAGGATTCCCTACAAAGTATTAAAAAAACAACATTTTATTTATGGTAATGTTAATTTGTCCAATTGCTTTTGAGCCCCTGAAATGAGGAGGCTTTGTAGAAAAATGGTTGCAATTCCTAAACGTTTCACAGGATATTTTTGTTCAACCCCTTGAATTAAACCTGAAAGTCTAGACTTCAATTGCATCTCAGTTGTTTCATTTCAAATCCAATATGGTGACATGCAGAGCTCAAATCATGAAGATTGTGTCACTTTCCAAATAATTCTGGACCTAACTGTATACAGTATTCTATAGATTTGAAAATCTGCAGATTCCACTAAAGTCTGTACTGATTTTCTTTTACTGCATGTGAATGGGGTTTTGTAAAACTCTTTTGACTTGTGCTGTACTTCATTATACATTTTTTGTACGGAAGGTGTTGCTTGGTTGTGCTAACATTTTCATTGCTAAACTTTACTTTGCGACTGAGTTCCCAGTGTATTGTTTCTTCTGTGTACTCTGGTTTCTTCTCACATTCTCAGAACATATTGATAGATTAATTGACTTCCGGGAGGAATCTTGCGACTTTTGGTTTTATCAATTATTTTCTCCCGGTTTAAACAGTATCTGCATCTTCAGGACGCAGATACAGTTGAATCCAATGGTAGAGCAGGGGGCCGTAAGGTAACTGCTCCACCATTCACTATATATCGCTGGACGCGAGGCAGTAACGTCATTGCGCCTGTCGGCATTATACTGTGTGGTGGCAGTTATGAGGGGCACTTTACTCTGGGGGCATTATACTCTGTGGAGGCAAATATAGGGGCATTATACTTTGTGGATGCAGTTATTGGGGGCATTATGTTGTGGTGGCATTTATGAGGGGCATTATAATGTGTGGGGGCAGCTATGGGGGCATTATACTGTGTGGAGGCAGTTATAGGGGCATTATAATGTGTGGGGGCAGCTATGGGGCAATATACTGTGTGGAGGCAGTTATAGGGGCATTATACTGTGTGGGGAGCACTATGGGGCAATATACTGTGGGGGCAGTCTCAGGGGGTATATTATATACAGTAGTATGCAGCAGGCTCAGGGGATAAATATTAATTCAATGGCGTAGCATACAAATAGGGGCGTGGCACGCAAATAGAGATGTGGCCTAAATAATCGTTCAATTATCATAATCAAGGTTACATGTTCAATTAATCGTGATTTTGGTTTAGGTCATAATTGCCCAGCGCTACTTTGAGGGTGCTTGTAATGCTCAATTCGTAATTGCCATTGAGTGGCACATGACTTCTACCTAGGTGTCTTGTGTTGTTTCATGATTTTGTTTTTTCCTATAGAAAACTTCATCCATTAGAAAACGTCCAGCTTTGAATCGAGTCAGGAAAATTGTATCTAGTGATTCGTCAAGAGAGAGTTCCTCACAAAGTCGAAAAGATAAGAAATCGTCTTCTACTTTCCAAGTAAGAATTTGTAGTTGCCTTTTTAGAATAAGACGCATATTTTGTCCCCCCCCCCCCCCCAATTATTTTGTACTCGTGTATTTTTATGTATAGGATTACATTTTGAGAGGAATGTGAGGAAAGTATAAATTGAGAGGTTGTTATTATCCTAAAGAGATTCTGACTGTAAAGCATTGTTAACTGCTTGGCGACTTTTTTACGTATAGTTATGTCGCTGTTTCAAAGGTTATAGCGCAATAAAACGTACAGTTATGTTGGATTGTTAAGCCGTCACCGTGTCTAATGTGACCGAGTAAAGATGGCTGCTATCCTTGACAGCAGACAATTTTTTTTATATTTAAATATTTTTATTTCTGTATTCATAACAAATATTCACAAATTCCAATTATACATACAAAAATTCAATGAACAATTTGACATACAAGACCGGTCTGAGAACTACTTCATTCCCATTTTTCCCACAAAGTACTTCTTTATTGAACCCCCATACTATTATAATATAACTTCTCATATTTTATTATGGTTACAAGATTTTGTTTCCATAATTAGATTTCTAAGGGGCAACTTGAAATCCACTTTCTAACTATTTGTAATTTTGCAGCAAACAGTAACTTTCTTAAAGGGGTTTGCCCAATACTGTTTTTTTTTTTTTAATCACTGCAACGCTTATCAATTTATCTATTAATGCCCTCTAAATATAGTTATCTTCATTTTTATTTTGTAACCCGTTCCCGCCGCAGCCACTTTTGGACCAAATGACAGAGCCTCATTTTAAAATATGACATATGTTACTATATGTGGTAATAACTTTGGAATGCTTTTACCTATCCAAGCGATTCTGAGATTGTTTTTTTCGTGACATATTGTACTTTATGTTGGTGAACAAATTTGGTCGATAAATTCAATATTTTTTGTGAAAAACACCAAAACGTAGAGATAATTTAACCCCTTCCCGCTCCTTGACGTACTATTACGTCATGGCAGCTCTATCGTTCGCGCTCCATGCCGTAATAGTACGTCTTGCAGTTAGAACAGCGGTGCGCGCGCCCGGCGCGTTCATGCGCTGTGATAGCTGCTGTTTCTGACAGCAGGCTATCACGGCATAATGGGACGGGACCATTTACTATGGTCCCGCCTCGCCGATCGCCGCTATTGGCTAGTCAGTGAGTAACTAGCCAATAGCAGCGATCGGTCTCATTCAGCACAGCAGTGCTCGAGCCCGGCGTTCCTGAGCTGTGATAGCTGCTGTTTCTGACAGCACGCTATCACAGCATAATGTGCCGGGACCATTTACTATGGTCCCGCCTCGCCGATCGCCGCTATTGGCTAGTCAGTGAGTAACTAGCCAATATCAGCGATCGGTCTCATTGAGCACAGCGGTGCGCGCGCTCGGCGCGTTCATGAGCTGTGATAGCTGCTGTTTCTGACAGCAGGCTATCACAGCATAATGGGCCGGGACCATTTACTATGGTCCCGCCTCGCCGATCGCCGCTATTGGCTAGTCAGTGAGTAACTAGCCAATAGCAGCGATCATTCTCGTCACTTCCTCTCTCTGACCTCACATCCTGCTGCAACCGCCCTGAACGCCCTGTTGGAGTTAGCGAGGCGTTGAGATCGGTTGTGAGCAGAGAGTCAGAGAGAAAAGAAGTGAAAAAAAGTGAAAAAAAGTTTCTAAAACAACGTTTTTTTTGCTTCCCACCACCCCATCCACTACCCACTCCTGTTCCCTTCCTCTTTGAGTTCTACCCACGTTTTTTGGTCAGTGATCTCCTATCACTGACCACTTTTCAGTCTTCAGGACCACATTTCTTGGTCCCTGGGGATTTTTTTTTCATTTTTTTCTATATAAAACATAAAACAAAAAAAAAAATATAAAAAAAAAAAAGAAACAAAAAAAAATAGTTAGTTTAGCCAATTTTGAAAATTTAACTGGTTAGTTTAGTATTAGGGTTAGTTAGTGTCAGGGAACCGTCAAAAAGCGTAGTTAGGTATAGTGTCAGGGAATTTAGCGTCAGGAATCGGTCACCGTAGATAGGCTTAGCGTTAGGGATCCATCACCGTAGTTAGGTTTAGCGTCAGGGAAGCTCGGAATAATTAGATAGGTTTAGTGTCAGGCACCCGTCACCGTAGTTAGGTTTAGTGTCAGGGAAGCTTGAAATAATCTAGATAGGTTTAGTGTCAGGGAATCGTCGCCGTAGTTAGGTTTAGCGTTAGGGAAGTCCACATAAAATTTAGTTAGGTTTAGTGTTAGGAACCCTCGCCCTAGTTAGCTTTAGTGTCAGGGAAGTCCACTTGCTCTCTAAAAACAAAACACACATTTGTGCTATCCTATTGCTCCCAGTTAGTGATTTATTTTTTTGCTGTATATAAATTTTGTCTTAGCACAACAAGCATGTCCCAACGGACATTTACTGCTGAAGAGGCGTATGCATTTCTGGCCTCCGACACAGACTCGTCGGATGGCGATACACTATTTTATTTGTCTACCTCCTCATCCAGCGATGAAGAGGAGGGACCCCCTAGGAGACGCCCCAGGACCACCACCATAGTAGAAATCCCTGAGAGAAGTGACCCCACAACAAGTGATACCCCTGAGCGAAGTGACCCCATTTGGACGCCCACACTAGACCATTATGAACCCCAAATCCCTGAGTACACGGGCAGCCCAGGGATCAAATTTAACACGGCAGGGTTCAGTGAGATGGACTTTTTCAAGTTCTTCTTCACTGATAACTTTATAGAGCTAATGGTCACCCAGACTAATTTATATGCCCAACAGTATATCACCAAGAACCCCAACTCATTTTATGCCCAATCCCAGAGGTGGACTCCTGTAGACGCAGCAGAGTTGGGCAAGTTCTGGGGACTGCTCTTGAACATGGGGCTTCTAAAAAAGCCATCCATTAGGACCTACTGGAGCACGGACATCCTATACCACACCCCGATGTACCGTATGGCCATGTCCAGGATGCGTTATGAGGCAATACTTCGCTTCCTACATTATGCCGATAATGAGCAGTGCCCACCCCGAGATGACCCCAGTTTTGACCGTTTATATAAACTGAGACCCTTATTAGACCATATCAGTGCCCGGTTTGCCCAAGCATACACCCCCGAGAAGTGTATTTCCATTGATGAGTCCCTGGTACATTTTAAAGGGAGGCTTCAATTCCGCCAGTACCTGCCAAGTAAGAGGGCAAGGTATGGCGTGAAGTTGTATAAGCTGTGCGAGAGTGCATCAGGGTATACATATAAATTCAGGATATATGAAGGGAAGGACAGCAGTATTCAGCCCCCAGAATGCCCCCCCTTACTGGGAATTAACGCAAAAATTGTGTGGGATTTGGTGCACCCACTGCTGGACCAGGGTTACCACCTCTACCTGGATAATTTTTATACCAGCGTCCCGCTCTTCAAGTGCCTCGCTTCCAGAAGGACTGCGGCATGCGGCACTGCTAGAAAAAATCTTAGAGGCCTCCCTAAAACACTGCTTGGGCAAACACTCAGAAGGGGTGAGAGCAGGGCACATTCTAGTAGCAACATATTGTGTGTCAAGTACAAGGACAAGAGAGATGTCCTTGTATTGACAACAATACACGGCCACACCAGTACCCATGTACCTGTACGAGGTACCAGTACAGAGACCCCCAAACCAGATTGCATCCTGGACTACAATAGGTACATGGGAGGGGTGGACTTGTCAGATCAAGTCCTGAAGCCCTACAGCGCTACACGGAAATCGAGGGTGTGGTATAAGAAGCTGGCCGTGCACATCATACAGATGGCATTGTACAATGCGTACGTGCTACGTCGATGTGCAGGCCAGAGGGGAACTTTCCTGGAATTTCAAGAGGTGGTTATAAAGAACCTAATTTTTGGCGACCAGGAAGGAGGGGCACCCAGTACTTCTGGAAGCGGGGCCACACGCATCGTACCAGGGCAACACTTTCCAGGAGAAGTTCCCCAAACTGGCAAGAAGGGAAAAAGTCAAAAGAGGTGCAAAGTGTGCTATAAGAGGGGGATAAGGAAGGACACAACATACCAATGCGACACGTGTCCCGAAAAACCAGGGCTCTGTATGAAAGATTGTTTTAAAATTTACCATACATCCCTTGATTTTTAATTTACCCTGATGCACTCCGCACAGCTTATCCCCCTCATCTTTCCCTTTTGAGCCCTGCCATGTGCCCAAGCAGCAAATAACAGCCACATGTAGGGTATTGCCGTACCCGGGAGAACCCACATTACAATTTATGGGGTGTATGTCTCCAGTGGCACATGCTGGGCACAATATATCAGACACTGAAATGGCATATATGCATAGGAAATTGCAAATCTCACTTTGCACCATCTGCTGCGCATTACCTTTTACACAATAACTGTGGGGTCAAAATGCTCACTACACCACTAGATGAATGTCTTAAGGGGTGTAGTTTTTAAAATGGGGTCACTTCTTGGGGGTTTCAACTGTACTGGTACCTCAGGGGTTCTGCCTACATGACTTAGCACCAGAAAAGCTCCAGTAGGCTAAATGGTGGTCCTTCCCTTCTGAGCCCTGTCGTGTGCCCAGGCAGCTAATAACAGCCACATGTAGGGTATTGCTGTACCCGGGAGAACCCACATTACAATTTATGGGGTGTATGTCTCCAGTGGCACATGCTGGGCACAATATATCAGACACTGAAATGGCATATATGTATAGGAAATTGCAAATCTCACTTTGCACCATCTGCTGCGCATTACCTTTTACACAATAACTGTGGGGTCAAAATGCTCACTACACCACTAGATGAATGTCTTAAGGGGTGTAGTTTTTAAAATGGGGTCACTTCTCGGGGGTTTCAACTGTACTGGTACCTCAGGGGTTCTGCCTACATGACTTAGCACCAGAAAAGCTCCAGTAGGCTAAATGGTGGTCCTTCCCTTCTGAGCCCTGTCGTGTGCCCAGGCAGCTAATAACAGCCACATGTAGGGTATTGCCGTACCCGGGAGAACCCACATTACAATTTATGGGGTGTATGTCTCCAGTGGCACATGCTGGGCACAATATATCAGACACTGAAATGGCATATATGTATAGGAAATTGCAAATCTCACTTTGCACCATCTGCTGCGCATTACCTTTTACACAATAACTGTGGGGTCAAAATGCTCACTACACCACTAGATGAATGTCTTAAGGGGTGTAGTTTTTAAAATGGGGTCACTTCTCGGGGGTTTCAACTGTACTGGTACCTCAGGGGTTCTGCCTACATGACTTAGCACCAGAAAAGCTCCAGTAGGCTAAATGGTGGTCCTTCCCTTCTGAGCCCTGTCGTGTGCCCAGGCAGCTAATAACAGCCACATGTAGGGTATTGCCGTACCCGGGAGAACCCACATTACAATTTATGGGGTGTATGTCTCCAGTGGCACATGCTGGGCACAATATATCAGACACTGAAATGGCATATATGCATAGGAAATTGCAAATCTCACTTTGCACCATCTGCTGCGCATTACCTTTTACACAATAACTGTGGGGTCAAAATGCTCACTACACCACTAGATGAATGTCTTAAGGGGTGTAGTTTTTAAAATGGGGTCACTTCTCGGGGGTTTCAACTGTACTGGTACCTCAGGGGCTTCTGCATACATGACTTAGCACAAGAAAAGCTCCAGTAGGCCAAATGGTGGTCCTTTCCTTCTGAGTCCTGCCATGGGCCCAAACATCAGTTTATCACCACAAATGGGGTATTGCCGCACTCAGGACAAATTGGGCAACAAAATGGGGTGTTTTATTCCTTGTGAAAATAAGAAATTTTGAACAAAAATTACATCTTAATGGAAAAAATATCATTTTTTTAATTTCACAGCCCAATTCAAATAGGTGCTGTGAAAAAACGGTGTGGTCAAAATGATAACAACAACCATAAATGAATTCCTTGAGGGGTCTAGTTTCCAAAATGGGGTCACTTTTGGTGGGTTTCCATTGCTTTCATACCTCTGGGGCTCTGCAAATGCGACATGGAACCCGAAAACCAATCCAGCAAAATTTGGACTCCAACAAACACATAGCGCTCCTTTCCTTCTGAGTCCTCCCATGGGCCCAAACGGCAGTTTATCACCACAAATGGGGTATTGCCGCACTAAGGACAAATTGGGCAACAAAATGGGGTGTTTTATTCCTTGTGAAAATAAGAAATTTTGAACAAAAATTACATCTTAATGGAAAAAATATCATTTTTTTAATTTCACAGCCCAATTCAAATAGGTGCTGTGAAAAAACGGTGTGGTCAAAATGATAACAACAACCATAAATGAATTCCTTGAGGGGTCTAGTTTCCAAAATGGGGTCACTTTTGGTGGGTTTCCATTGCTTTCATACCTCTGGGGCTCTGCAAATGCGACATGGAACCCGAAAACCAATCCAGCAAAATTTGGACTCCAACAAACACATAGCGCTCCTTTCCTTCTGAGTCCTCCCATGGGCCCAAACGGCAGTTTATCACCACAAATGGGGTATTGCCGCACTAAGGACAAATTGGGCAACAAAATGGGGTGTTTTATTCCTTGTGAAAATAAGAAATTTTGAACAAAAATTACATCTTAATGGAAAAAATATCATTTTTTTAATTTCACAGCCCAATTCAAATAGGTGCTGTGAAAAAACGGTGTGGTCAAAATGATAACAACAACCATAAATGAATTCCTTGAGGGGTCTAGTTTCCAAAATGGGGTCACTTTTGGTGGGTTTCCATTGCTTTCATACCTCTGGGGCTCTGCAAATGCGACATGGAACCCGAAAACCAATCCAGCAAAATTTGGACTCCAACAAACACATAGCGCTCCTTTCCTTCTGAGTCCTCCCATGGGCCCAAACGGCAGTTTATCACCACAAATGGGGTATTGCCGCACTAAGGACAAATTGGGCAACAAAATGGGGTGTTTTATTCCTTGTGAAAATAAGAAATTTTGAACAAAAATTACATCTTAATGGAAAAAATATCATTTTTTTAATTTCACAGCCCAATTCAAATAGGTGCTGTGAAAAAACGGTGTGGTCAAAATGATAACAACAACCATAAATGAATTCCTTGAGGGGTCTAGTTTCCAAAATGGGGTCACTTTTGGTGGGTTTCCATTGCTTTCATACCTCTGGGGCTCTGCAAATGCGACATGGAACCCGAAAACCAATCCAGCAAAATCTGGACTCCAACAAACACATAGCGCTCCTTTCCTTCTGAGTCCTCCCATGGGCCCAAACGGCAGTTTATCACCACAAATGGGGTATTGCCGCACTAAGGACAAATTGGGCAACAAAATGGGGTGTTTTATTCCTTGTGAAAATAAGAAATTTTGAACAAAAATTACATCTTAATGGAAAAAATATCATTTTTTTAATTTCACAGCCCAATTCAAATAGGTGCTGTGAAAAAACGGTGTGGTCAAAATGATAACAACAACCATAAATGAATTCCTTGAGGGGTCTAGTTTCCAAAATGGGGTCACTTTTGGTGGGTTTCCATTGCTTTCATACCTCTGGGGCTCTGCAAATGCGACATGGAACCCGAAAACCAATCCAGCAAAATCTGGACTCCAACAAACACATAGCGCTCCTTTCCTTCTGAGTCCTCCCATGGGCCCAAACGGCAGTTTATCACCACAAATGGGGTATTGCCGCACTAAGGACAAATTGGGCAACAAAATGGGGTGTTTTATTCCTTGTGAAAATAAGAAATTTTGAACAAAAATTACATCTTAATGGAAAAAATATCATTTTTTTAATTTCACAGCCCAATTCAAATAGGTGCGGTGAAAAAACGGTGTGGTCAAAATGATAACAACAACCATAAATGAATTCCTTGAGGGGTCTAGTTTCCAAAATGGGGTCACTTCTGGTGGGTTTCCATTGCTTTCATACCTCAACACCTCTTCAAACCTGGCATGCTGCCTAAAATATATTCTAATAAAAAAGAGGCCTCAAAATGCACTAGGTGCTTCTTTGCTTCTGGGGCTTGTGTTTTATTCCACGAGCGCACTAGAGCCACATGTGGGACATTTCTAAAAACTGCAGAATCTGGACAATACATATTTAGTAGTATTTCTCTGGTAAAACCTTCTGTGTTACAGAAAAAAATGGAATAATATTGAAATTCAGCAAGAAAAATGAAATTTTCAAATTTCACCTCCACTTTGCTTTAATTCCTGTGAAATGCCTGAAGGGTTAAAAAACTTTCTAAATGCTGTTTTGAATACTTTGAGGGGTCTAGTTTTTAAAATGGGGTGTTTTATGGGGGTTTCTAATACATAGGCCCCTCAAAGCCACTTCAGAACTCAAGAGGTACCTTAAAAAAAAGGCTTTTGAAATTTTCTTAAAAATATGAGAAATTGCTGTTTATGTTCTAAGCCTTGCAACGTCCAAGAAAAATAAAATAATGTTCAAAAAACGATGCCAATCTAAAGTAGACATATGGGAAATGTGAACTAGTAACTATTTTGGGTGGTATAACCGTCTGTTTTACAAGCAGATGCATTTAAATTCTGAAAAATGCAATTTTTTCTAAATTTTCTCTAAGTTTTGCAATTTTTCACCAATAAACACTGAATATATCGACCAAATTTTACCACGAACATGAAGCCCAAAGTGTCACGAGAAAACAATCTCAGAATCGCTTGGATAGGTTTAAGCATTCCGACGTTATTACCACATAAAGTGAAATATGTCAGATTTGAAAAATGGGCTCTGAGCCTTAAGGCCAAAACTAGGCTGCGTCCTTAAGGGGTTAATTAGCATTTTTCTAAATTCAAATGTATGTGCTTGTAAGACAGATAGTTACTAGTTAACATTTCCCATATGTCTACTTTATGTTTGCATCGTTTTTTGAACATCCTTTCATTTTTCTAGGACGTTACAAGGCTTAGAACTTTAGCAGCAATTTCTCTTATTTTAAAGAAAATGTAAAAAGGCAATTTTTTTCAGGGACCAGTTCAGTTCTGAAGTGGCTTTGAGGGCCTTATATATTAGAAAGTCCCCATAAATCACCCCATTTTGAAAACTGCACCCCTCAAAGTATCCAAATCAGCATTCATAATGTGTTTTAACCCTTTAGGAATTTCACAGGAATTAAAGCAAAGTAGAGGTGAAATTTACAAATTTTATTTTTTTTGCCATGTTAAATACAGTATTTAACATTGCATATTGTTTCTGGCTAATACGCTACTACACTATTTTTTTACTGTATTTTTTGCCGAAATTCATTTGTAATACATTTTTTTTGTACCACAGAAGGTTTTACCCGAGAAATGCAACTCAATATTTTATTGCCCAGATATTATTGGAGTTTTTAGAAATATCCCACATGTGGCCCTAGTGATCTAATAGACTGAAACACAGGCCTCCAAAGCAAAAGAGCACCTAGTGGATTTTGGGCCTCCTTTTTTTTAGAATATATTTTAGGCACCTTGTCAGGTTTAAAGGGGTTGTCCCAAGTTGATAAATGGAGCTATAAAGCTCCCCATGTAAAAATAAGAAGAATTCTAATTACCTGTCCGTCGTCCAGCGATGTCGTTTTCATGATATCGTTGATTGAAGTTGCGGTCGGTCTCTCTTTGTATCCTGCTCGTTGCCTAGGTTCCCGGCCACCGCTATTTACCTTTAGCGGTGGCCGCGCATGCGTAATGACATCCTCTGCGCCCTGAGCAGAGGATGTCATTTGCTCGTGAACGCGCATCTCGGCGCATGCGCAGAAGATGCAGTGGAAGGCACCCGTCGCAAGGAGAAGTCTGCGCTCCGCTAAAGGTAAGTGTGTATATGTTTGTTTGTGTGTGTGTGTGTGTGTGTGTCTGTGTATATATGGGTGTGTTTGTGTATATGTGTTTGTGTGTTTATGTGTGAGTGTATATATGGGTGTATTTGTGTGTTTGTGTATATTTTTGTGTATATGTGTGTGTGTGTGTGTGTGTATATATATGGGTGTGTTTGTGTATATGTTTGTGTGTATATGTTTGTGTGCGTGTGTGTGTTTTTGTATGTGTGGGTTTGTGTATATATGGGTGTGTTTGTGTACATATGTTTGTGTGTATATGTGTGTGTTTGTGTATATATGGGTGTGTTTGTGCATATGTGTATAGGTTTGTGTGTATGTTTGTGTGTGTTTTTGTATACGTGTGTGTTTGTGTATATGTGTTTGTGTATATATGGGTGTGTTTGTGTATATATGGGTGTGTTTGTGTATATATGGGCGTGTTTGTGTATATATGGGTGTGTTTGTGTATGTGTTTGTGTGTTTGTGTATGTGTGTTTGTGAATATTTGGGTGTGTTTGTGTACATGTGTTTGTGTATATGTGTGTGTGTGTGTGTGTGTGTGTGTGTGTGTGTGTGTATGTATGTGTGTGTGTGTGTGTGTATATGTTTGTGTGTATGTTTGTGTGTGTGTGTGTTTTTGTATATGTGTGGTTTTGTGTATATATGGGTGTGTTTGTGTACATATGTTTGTGTGTATATGTTTGTGTGTATATGTGTGTGTTTGTGTATATATGGGTGTGTTTGTGCATATGTGTATAGGTTTGTGTGTATGTTTGTGTGTGTTTTTGTATACGTGTGTGTTTGTGTATATGTGTGTGTGTTTGTTTATATATGTGTGTGTTTTTGTATATATGGACGTGTTTGTGTATATATGGGCGTGTTTGTGTATATATGGGCGTGTTTGTGTATATATGGGTGTGTTTGTGTATATGTTTGTGTGTGTGTTTGTGTATGTGTGTTTGTGTACGTGTTTGTGTATATGTTTGTGTGTGTATATGTGTGTGTGTGTGTGTATATATGGGTGTGTTTGTGCATATGTGTATATGTTTGTGTGTATATGTTTGTGTATTTTTGTATATGTATATTTGTGTGTTTGTGTACATGTGTTTGTGTATAGGTTTGTGTGTATATGTGTGTTTTTTGGAGTTTATGTGTGTGTGTTTGTGTATATATGGGTGTGTTTGTGCATGTGTATATGTTTGTGTGTTTTTGTATATGTGTGTGTTTGTGTATATATGGGTGTTTGTGTATATGTGTGTGTTTGTGTATATGTTTGTGTGTTTTTGTATATGTGTGTGTTTGTGTATATATGTGTGTTTGTGTATATGTGTGTGTTTGTGTATATGTGTTTGTGTATATGTGTTTGTGTATATGTGTGTGTGTTTGTGTATATGTGTGTGTGTGTGTTTGTGTATATGTGTGTGTGTGTGTGTGTGTTTGTGTGTATGTTTGTGTATATATGGGTGTTTGTGTACATGTGTTTGTGTGTATATGTGTGTGTTTGTGTATATGTTTGTGTGTATGTGTGTGTTTGTGTAATATATGGGTGTGTGTTTATATGTGTTTGTGTATATGTTTGTGTGTGGTTGTTTGTGTGTGTGTGTTTAGGTGTGTATAAGTATCGGTATTGTTCACATTGCTAACTTTTTTTTTATGTTGTTGCAGATTTTGATGTACCAATTGGACTACGTCTTCGATTCATTGGACTACTGCGTAGATCTACGTTTTTTGAAAATTTTAATAAAATGGTTAACGAGGGTTTTGTTGGGGATTTCTTATTTCAATAAAAAAAAATTGTCTTTGTGTTTTTTTTTCAAACTTTATTAGTGCCTAGATAATGGTAGTTGGCTGATTGACAGCGTCCATTATTAAGGCGGTACTTAGTGTTAGCCGGTGCAGAGGCTAGCACTAACCACCCATTATTACCCCGGTACCCACCACCACCAGGGGTGCCGGGAAGAGCTTGGTACGATCCAGTACCCGACCATCTGTTGTGATGGTCGGGTACTGGGGCGGCCGTAGGCTGGTATTATGAGGCTGGGAAGGGCCAAAAACAGTGGACCTTCCCACCCTTGTAATGCTAGGCTGCTGCTGCTGTGTTGTATCGGGCTGGTTAAAAAATTTGGGGGACCCCCACGTCGTTTTTTTTTTAAAATTTAACAATAGACGTTGGGTCCCCCACATTTTTTATAACCAGCCATATACAAGGCCGCAGCAGTCTGGCATTACACGGGTGGGAGGGGCCACTGGTTTAGTACATTCCCAGGCTAATAACACTGTGTTTGTGGCTGGTTATGATAAATTGGGTGGAACCCCATGTCTTTTTAATAAAAATAATAAATAAATAATAAAAAAAAATGACGTGGGGTCCCCCCCATTTTTATAACCAGCCAGATACAACACAGCAGCAGCAGCCTAGCATTACAAGGGTGGGAAGGTCCACTGTTTTTGGCCCTTCCCAGCCTCATAATACCAGCCTGCGGCCGCCCCAGAGCCCGACCATCACAACAGATGGTCGGGTACTGGATCGTACCCAGCTCTTCCCGGCACCCCTGGTGGTGGTGGGTACCGGGGTAATAATGGTGTTTAGCGTTAGCCTCTGTACCGGCTAACACTAAGCCTCCCCTTAGTAATGGACCTTGTCACTCAGACAGCGGCCATTACTAAAGTGATAGTAATAAAACTTGAAAATAAAACACAAAGATATAGATAAAATATTTTATTGAAATAAAGCAACCCCAACACAACCCTCATTAACCATTTTATTGATGAAAAAAAAGCGTCATCTAAGTAGTCCTCGAAACCGACGTAGTCCAAACACCAAACCTGTAAAAAATCAAAAATATAAAAAAAAAAAATGAAATAAAACATGTCGTAGGCTTAGTTTCACTTTCATGTGTGATACTGACTGTTATACCATGTATAGAAGCCTGCGGCAAAGTTGGCTTAGATACAGGGCGCCAGCAGACAGTATCATACATGGCCATACAGACATTTATACAAACAAACATACATACATGCACATATACACATACAAACATGACAACATACATACAAGCAAACATACATACATACATGTAAACATACATACATGCAAACATACATACATGCACATATACACATACAAACATGACAACATACATACATACAAGAAACATACATACAAGCAAACATACATACATACATGCAAACATACATACATGCAAACATACATACAAGCAAACATACATACAAGCAAACATACATACATACAAGCAAACATACATAAATGCAAACAAATACATGCAAACATACATACATGCAAACATACATACATGCATACATACATACATACATGCAAACAAACATACATGCAAACATACATACATGCAAACATACATGCACATATACACATACAAACATGACAACATACATACATGCAAACATACATACATGCAAACATACAAGCAAACATACATACAAGCAAACATACATACATGCAAACATAAATACATGCAAACATACATACATGCAAACATACATACATGCATACATACATGCAAACATACATGCAAACATACATACATGCAAACATACATGCATACATACATGAAAACATACATACATGCAAACATACATGCACATATACACATACAAACATGACAACATACATACAAGCAAACATACATACATACAAGCAAACATACATACATACAAGCAAACATACATACATACATGCAAACATACATGCACATATACACACATGCACATATACACATACAAACATGACAACATACATACAAGAAAACATACATACAAACATACATACAAGCAAACATACATGAAAACATACATACATGCAAACATACATGCACATATACACATACAAACATGACAACATACATACATGAAAACATACATACAAGCAAACATACATACATACATGCAAACATACATACATGCAAACATACATGCAAACATACATACAAGCAAACATACATACAAGCAAACAAACATATATATATACATACATGCAAACATACATACATGCAAACATACATGCACATATACACATACATGCACATATACACATACAAACATGACAACATACATACAAGCAAACATACATACAAGCAAACATACATACAAGCAAACATACATGCATACATGCAAACATACATACATGCAAACATACATGCACATATATACATACATGCACATATACACATACATGACAACATACATACAAAAATTAACTCACCTAAGACGTTCCCACGAAGAGCTGAACGGTCCCGTCACTTTTCTTCTCCCATTCACAATAACATAGCGGTGGGCGCAGATGACGTAATCACATGGGCCTGATATGATTACGTCATCAGCGCCACAACGCATTGTTACTATGAATGCGAGCGGCGCCAAGAAGAAGGATGATGGCAAGTGACGGGACCGTTCAGAGCGCCGTTAGAACGTCTTAGGTGAGTTTATTTTTTTTATATATTTTTAGTTGTTCGCCGGGTGCTGATGCAGCACCGATGTGGCGGGTACAAACATTACATGTAGTGACAGGGTTGGGGGGGGGGGGGGAGAAGTTGTTTGCCGAAACGGGGTGAATGTAGTGTAGTGTATCTACAATACACTACACTACACGGTAAGTTCGTCTCAATCAGGCTTACCATGCCCGCTTTAGACGAACATTCTCCCGATGTTGCTAGAACTACAGTATCTAGCAACATCGGGAGCGCGCACACTGCAGAGCGGAGCGGCTTGATTGACATCGAGCCGCTCACGCCCCTTTTTAGAAAAGATAACCAGCACTTGCTGAGTTATCAAGTGTAAAAAAAAGGCACTTAGGAAATGAATTTTAATTTTTTTTTAACACCAAATGTTTTAAAATTAATATCCTGCTTAGAATGTATAAAAAAAAAAATTTGAGTCAACTTGGGACAACCCCTTTAAAGAGGTCTTGTGGTGCCAAAACAGTGGAAACACCCCAAAAGTTACCCCATTTTGGAAACTACACCTCTCAAGGAATTTATCTAGGGGTATAGTTAGCATTTTGACCAGACAGGTTTTTGGCTAAATATATTGGAATTAGTCTGTAAAAATTAAAATCTACTTTTTTTCTGAAAAAACATAGACATTTTTAATATTTACAAGAAATAAAGAAAAAAATGTACCCCAACAGTTGTAAAGCAATATCTCCCGATTACGTCAATACCACACATGCAGTAATAAACTGCTGATTGGACCCACAGCAGGGCTCAGAAGGGAAGGAGCGCCTTGGATTTTGGAGCACAGATTCCGCTGGAATGGTTTTCGGTGCCATGTCACGTTTGCAACGCCCTGGAGGGACCTAAACAGTGGAAATACCCCAAAAGTTACCCCATTCTAGAAACTACACCCCTCAAGGAATTTTTCTAGGGGTAAAGTTAGCATTTTGACCCCACAGTTCTTTTGCATAATTTATTAGAGTTAGGCCGCGCAAATTAATATAACTTTTTTTTCCACTAAAATGTTGAATTTTCTTATTTTCACAAGGGATAAATGAGATAAAAGACCCTAATTGTAAAGCAATTTCTCCCGAGTACGGAAATACCCCACACGTGGTCATACATTTTTGTCATTACAAATGAATTAACCCTTCCAGGACTGATCCATTTTTGCTTTCTTATTTTCGTTTTTCACTCCCAGCATTCCAAGAGCCATAACTTTTTTCTCTTTCCGGCAATAGAGTGGTGTGAGGGCTTATTTCTTGCAGGAGGAGTTGTAGTTTCTATTGACACTATTTAAATTACCATCAAATGTACTGGGAAACTGAAAAAAAATTATTTGCGGGATGAAATGAGAAAAAACTGTGATTCCTCCATTTTTTGGGGGTTTTGTTTTTACGGCTTTCGCCGTGTGGTTAAAATCGAAAACTTTACTTTATTCTGCGGATTAATACAATTACGGTGATACCAAGTTCATATACCGTATTTTTCGGACTATAAGACGCAGTTTTTAGCAAGTAAAAATCTTGCTAAAAAGTCCCTGCGTCTTACTGTCCGCAGTCAAGGGACCCGGCATCGCCGGGCGCCATGACCGCTTCATTACTTAACCCCTTCCCGACCCATGACGTGCCGGCACATCATGGAGCTGGAGGGGGGTGATGTATGGTGCCATAAAACACGTGTATCCCCTATCCACAGGATAGGGGATACATGTGTGATCGATAAGGAGAACGGGGACCGAATGTTACCAAGGGCGCTGCATGGTAAGCTATGACTTCCGCGTTCTGTGTCCGGCAGCTTCATAGAGATCAATGGGATTCTTCTGCGCATGCGCGAGCGGCTCTCCATTAGTCTCTATGGAGCTGCGGAACAGATAAGCCGGACACAGAACCCGGAAGTTCAGGCTTCTCATGTAGCGCTCTGGGTGATTTTCGCTCCCCTGTTCTCCTTATTGCTGGGGTCCCAGCGGTCGGACCCCCAGCGATCTCACATGTAGCCCCTATTCTGTGGATAGGGGATTCATGTGTTTTATGGCAAACCCCCTTTAACTAGTTAAATGCCATGGTCAGTAGCGACTGCGGCATTTATAGTGGTTTTGCTATGAAGGACATTTATGACATATCCACAGGATATGTCATAAATGTCAGATAGATGCAGGTCCCACCTCTGGGACCTGCAGCTATCTCTAGAACGGGGCCCCCTAAACCCCGTTCTAGATTTCTGTGCTGTCCCGGCCACTGAGTTACGCTGTTTCCGTAACTTCCATAGAACTGAACAGTAGTTACCTAAACAGCGTAGCTCGCATGCTACGCTGCTTCCGTAACTGCCATTCACTACTATTGGAGTTAGGGAAATAGTGTAGTTACGCTGTTTCAGTAACTCTACATGTAACCAAGTGGCTGCTGGTTCAAATCCCCTAGGGGAACTAAAAAAATGTGTAAAAAAAAAAAAAAATGTTAGATACATTTTTTGGAATGTTAATAAAAAAACCTTTTCACATTTTTCCCCAAGCACAATGTAAAAAATAAAAGAATTTCGTCCTGCAACAAAATAAGACCTCACACCGCTCAATCGATAAAAAAATAAATAAAATAAGTTTTGGCTTTCATTTTTTTCTTATTTTCTGTTGTCCAATACCTGGGTGCGTCTTATGGTCAGGTGCGCCTTATAGTCCGAAAAATACGGTAGTTGTTTTTTATATTTGACTACTTTTACAAAGAAAAATAACAATCAATTTGAGCGGTACGAGGGCTAATTTTTTGTGGGACGAGCTGTTGGTTTTATTGGTACCATTTTTTGGTGCATAAAAAGTGATCAAAAAGTTGTAATACATTGTTTTCTATAAAAAAAATTACAGTGTTTACCGTGCAAGTTAAATAACTGTATATTGTAGTAGTTCAGAATTTGACAGACGTAGCAATACCAATTTTGTTTTGTTTTTTATATTTTTTTACATTACTTTATAAAAAAAATGGGAAAAGTGTTTTTTGTTTTTTTTAACTTTTAAAGTTTTTTTTTGTCTCACTACTAATAACTTTAATTATTTTACACATTTTATTAGTCCCCTATTGGGACTTGAACCAGCGATCATTTTACTAATGTATTGCAGTGTATTGTTAATTTTACAGGTTTCTGTAAAAGCACGATCGCTGTTCCTGTCCGTTAGTCACGGGTGTCAGCTGTAATACACAGCTGAGACCCGCAGCGTATGGATCAGGCTCAGCACGTGAGCCGGCTCCACACATCAACCTCCGCACCGCGTTTGCACAATAACATCACTTTGTTTTAAAATAATTTATTTTCTGTGTCACCATATTCTGGGAGCCATAACTTTTTTAATTGGTACAATTTTCGGGTACATGCGACTTTTTGATCACTTTATATTCTCTATTTTAGGATGGGTGGTGACCAAAAAATAGTGATTCCTGCATAGTTTTTTTATAGATGTTTTTTCTCGGTGTTCATCGTGCGGGAAAAATAACATTATAGTTTGGGTCATTACGAATGCGGTGATACCAAATATGTGTACTTTTTTTTAACGTTTTCAGTCTCAGACTTATAGGAAAAGAAGCATTTCTTGTTTTTTCTAACATAACTTTTATTTTTACACTTTTATTTTTACACTTTTCTTAACTTTTTTTTACTTTTTGTACTTGTCCCACTAGGGGACTTGAGGACTTGCAGCTCTGATCGCTGCTATAATACATTACGCTACCTACGTATTGTAATGTATTCTAACTGTCATTGTGACGTGACAGTCCGTACATGGCAACCCGAAGCCCATTGTCTAGCCTCCGTTTGCCATGACAAGCATTGGCAGCCCCCACAGTCACTTAGTGGGGGCTGCCGATATGCTTCAAACCCATTTAATGCGTCGGTCGCCAAATTTAAGGAGTTAATTGCCAAAATCAGCGGCGATGGTCCGCTGACCGGCAAGACTAAAGTGTCAGCTGTGGGGACAGCTGACCTCCCGATTCCGTTAGGACAGTGTGCCTTGGGGACCGGTCCGCAACTGTACGTCCTGGTGCGGGAAGCAAGCCCTCTCGAGGACGTACCGTTGCGGCGTAGCGCGGGAAGAGGTTAAACAACCCATTTATTTTGGAGTGGACCATCTACTTTTTACAAATCAATAAACAATAAGGATAATATTTATTTATTTCATATCAATTTTCTTCAAGGATAAACAATACTTTTATTATTCATCGTTTTGTGCATTGATACTGGCCAATTATCCTTATGAACACTCGGAATTGTTTAAATTACAACGGCAGTGTAGTCTGGCCACACCGATTTCCTCCCCCACTCCAAAAACATACTGATAGATTATATATAATATATTAGCAATTTGAAATACATAAGAAGATCTTGATCTTGTAGCTGTTCTAGAATTCCATAGAATTACTGCATTTCTTTATAATACTTTACTCATTTCTTCTTTGTTTTTTTTCTTTAGGCTTTAGAAGATGTTCGTAGTGAAGAGCACATTGCTGGTAATAACATTTAAGTCTATATTTTATTTTTGCATTAAACCTAAAGTATATAAAGCTCTTCTTTTATATCTTGTTTGGGCATAACCCAAAAAAACCAAGTATTTGATCATAACCAAAAAGTGATATAGGAGAATGTAAGATGTTTTTATTTTTGTTGAGAATGTTAATGACAAATTAGGGACATGGATGAAGATCCCTATTGGTTATAGGTTTCAGTATAAGATAAAATATGTGAAGTAAAATTTTCAGGAGAGGTAAGAAAATGCTGGAACTTGAGGAAGGGTAAATTAAACAGGAAGAGATACAGGGAGAGAACATATCTTTGTGCATTTATAAGGGGAGTCCTGTTTTTCAGCCCCTACGAATTGGATCGGGGTCGGCAGATCAGCTGTTTTGAAGGGGCCGCAGCCCTCGTACAATCGCTGCTTCCCTTTTATTTCTAGTTCCTCACTGAATCATCGACACGTAAGTAGCGGAGATCCACAGGTATTGCAGCCTGTTCTTTCATTGACTTCAATGTCAGAATGCATTACTGTGATCCACCGCTGCTGCTGTGTCGGCGATTCAGAGTGTAATCAAGTAAGGAAAATAAAGGGAAAGCAGCGCTCGAATGAGCACTGTGACCCCTTCAAATCAGCTGATCGGCCCGGGTCCCGACAGTAGGACCCCGACCCATCAGCTATTGATGGCCTATCTTGAAAATAGGCCTTCAATTTTTAGGGTCTGGAAAAACCCTTTAATTCTTTTTGAGGGAGAATGGCATGGTCAAATTTTAGCCATGGTGAAAATGTTTTTTTTTAAATATATGTTACGTCACAAAACCTGGTTTAATTTGAAAAATTTCCTGTGCATTTTCTATGTACTTACTTTTGTCTTTTAATCTATCTTAGAAACTGTAGACTCAAAGGGAACATTGTCTAAGGTAAATACAAATATATTTCCTATCAGGTGAAAAGGGTATTTCTCATGGAGTTTCTACTCTGCATATAACATTAAGAATTCTATCATACTACAGCCGCTAGAACCTGTATAGGACCACACTGGACATTTATGGACTAAATTATTATTCTTTTGATTCATACTCTTTAAATTTGTGCAATGTCATTATTTCAAGCTAGTGGAAAATTCTTTCCCGGGGCTCATTAAATGTTCCCATACCATTTGATTCACCTGTAATCTTGCTATTCAAGTTAAACTCCATAGGATATAGTTTAAGTCTCCAGTGGATATATTGATATCTTTGCGGTCAACAGTGACGTACAGATGAGGTTCGCTATAGGTTTTGGGATGCACATGGACATATCTGAATTTCTATGGGTCTTTCAATTATTTGATGTGTGTCTGTTAGAATTTATGTTCTGTAAATGTACAATTGTAATTTGTATAGTGTAGTGTATAGCTAGTGTTGGGATTAAGTTTAACACCGGTATATAAACGAGAATGCCCTCTCCTTATGTGAGAGATTGGCAGGTTTAGTGAAAAAATTAGGTCCTAAGAACCTGCCCCAAGAGATCAATTTATACATGTAAGGCTGTGTTCACATCAGCATTGGTTTCCGTTCATGGGTTCCGTTGCAGCTTTCATTCGGAGGTACCCATAAACGGAAACCAAAGATTCTGTTTGCATTACCATTTTTTTTTGGTAATTCTTCTGTTGCAAATGTTTTGCATTTGTCTCCGTTCCATAAGGTTTGTGACTACGCTATTGTTTCCGCTAAGTAAACTGACACCTTAGACGTAGACAAGCGAAAACCATTTGCTATGGAGGCATTACCATTGAACTCAATGGTAATGCAAACGGAAGCTTTGTTTTCAGTTTGGCTTTCCATTCATGGATTCCTCCGACGGAAAGCTACAACGGAACACATGAACGGAAACCAACGCCGATGTGAACGAGGCCAAGAGACTAAACCCGAAACATTGTCACTGGTTTTGGAGACCATTACAAAATACTGGATTGTGTATTATTGTCTCTACAAAGCCCAGGAACACAGACTATATGAACATGCATGCTAACTATTGGGTTCTGTTAATTTCTCTTTTTTATTTTTCTAACTCTTTTGGATGTTCCTGTATCTGTTATTTTTAGTTACTTTAAAGTTTTGCCTTGTTACTGTAACAAGCCAAAAAGTTCTTCTTGGATTGTAAGTGTACGTGTGGATTTTGAGGCAGATTAAACCATGTGTTGTGACAAAAATCCAGAAGAAATCCAGGACATACAGTTAGGTCCAGAATTATTTGGACTGTGACACAAGTTTTGGCATTTTAGCTGTTTACCAAAACATATTAAATATACAGTTATATAGTCAATATGAGGTTAAAGTGCAGATTCTCATCTTTAATTTGAGGGTATTCACATCCTAATTTGAGGAAAGGTATAGGAATTACAGCTCTTTAATATGTAGCTGCCTCTTTTTCAAGGGACCAAAAGTAATTGGACAATTATCTCCAAAGCTATTTAATGGGCTGCATGGGCTATTCCCTCGTTAATCCATCATTAATTAAACAGGTAAAAGGTCTGGAGTTGATCCCAGGTGTGGCATTTGCATTTGGAAGCTGTTGCTGTGAACCCACAACATGAGGTCAAAGGAGCTCTCAATGAAAGTGAAAACAGACCATCATTAGGTTGAGAAAAATGAAAAAAAAAAACAAAAAACATCAGAGACATAGCACAAATGTTAGGAGTGGCCAAATCAACAGTTTGGTAAATTTTAGACAAAAAAGAGCTCACTGGTGATCTCGTGAACTCCAAAAGGCCTGTTTGTCCATGGAAAGCAACAGTGGTGGATGATCGCAGAATCCTTTCCATGGTGAAGAAAAACCCCTTCACAACATCTACACAAGTGGAAAACCCTCTCCTGGAAGTAGGTGTATCAGTATCCAAGTCTACCATAAAGGGAAGACTTCATGAGAGCAAATACAGAGGGTTCACCACAAGGTTAACCATTAATCAGCCTCAAAAATAGAAAGGCCGGATTAGACTTTGCTAAACAACATCTAAAGAAGCCAGTCCAGTTCTGGAACAGCATTCTGTGGACAGATGAAATTGAGATCAACCTGTATCAGAATGATGGGAGGAAAAAAGTATGTAGAATGCTTGGAATGGCTCATGATCCAAAGCACACCACATCTTCTGTATAACATGGTGGATGTAGTGTGATGGCATGGGCATGCATGGCTGCCAAAGGCACTGAGTCACTAGTGTTTATTGATGATGTGACTAAAGACAGAAGCAGCCGGATGAATAATTCTGAAGTGTTCAGGGATATACTTTCTGCTCAGATTCAACTAAATGCAGCAAGGTTGATTGGACGTCGCTTCACAGTACAGATGGACAATGACCAAAAACAGTAATGAATACCTATATAGAACCAGACCTAACGATAAACGTTATAGTAAACGTCCTCACATATCAAGGAAAAACAGACAATAAATACCTATAACTGTATGTGAAGACAAATCAAATCTCCCAAAAGGGAAAAATAATGACACCAAGTACAGTAAGTAACTTGCAAAAAATATAAATTCTTTATTACAATATACATAAGAACATGTTGGCCATCAGGACCTAAAAACCACAGACAATTAAAATATACAATGTGGAGAACATGAGGCTACTCAGAATGGCCTATATTCAACATTCAATAATACCAGACAGGGTCACTATGACAGTCATGCTATAAATGTACAGTACAAGGATAACCGACACCACAAAATGTGTCTCCAAAAAGCATGCTGAAACAGAACAATGTAATACAGACCCTGTAAAAAATAGTATACACGAGAGACTTGTAGCTAACACTGAAATCTCAGTGTAAATAAAGTGGTATAGAGACCAGGGTATCACCAAAAATCAGAGTAGGTCCCAGAAGCCATACCAACCCGTGTATTGCATATCAAGCCAAAAATGAGCTCCACAGCAAGAGCCCCGACGCACGTTTCGCGGTAGCTTTTTCAAGGGGTACTGACTAGTAAGGTGACCGGCGTTGTATTTATACTCAGTGGTGGGAGAGGTTTATTCAGAGATAGCAAATAGCAGCACGACATTCTCAAATCCCCAATGCTGAACACCTGAAATGTACCAGGTGTTCTACATTGGTGAATCAGCATGTCTAAAGTTACCTGAATGCTGATCGGTAAGCAGCAAACACCACCATTGCAAATGTCCAGTGTACGTCTCAAGGAATGTAAACACGCATGCGCGTGCGCATCAGACCGCAAGCGCCGCAGACAACAGATGCAATAGCTTATATATGACGTATCACATCATAGTGGCTATTTTAAGTATGGGCAAGGACAATAAGAGATCAACTTATATGGCAAAAACCAGTATAGGGCATATGTATCACGATCCGATTTTTTATGTGAGAAACAGAATATAAATATACAATGGAACTCTAATGTCTCAAAATATAAGCAATAATACATATATAGAAAAAATATACATAATTTGATAATACATCAAACATAGTGTCATACTGTCATTTCATAAAACCATCAATACAAAAAAGACCATATATTGACTTATATATATACAAAAATAAATATATATAACATATAGTAAACCGGGGAAACAATTTATGAAAGAATATTATTTCATAAAAAATAATAATAAATAATAAATGATAGTGAGAAGTGAGTGAACACACGTGCACGGTGTGGTGATAAAATAAAAAACAAAATAAATAAAGTGAAACACACGTGACAAAACCAGTTAAAATACAATTCTATTTATTAATATAAATAATACATACAATAATGTAACAGATGTACAATGTGATATGTTCTAATATGCTCAAAAAAATTTATAATGATAAGACATATGTGATTTTATTGTTAGCATGTATATAAATAACAAGCGTGTAAAAAATATATATAAATATATTGAGAGTGAATATGTGTAAACATAAATGTGAATAAATAAAAATATAAATATAAAAAAAATATATATATACACAACATACCAAGTGTGATGACAATTTATATAAGGATATATAAAGTGGATAATAAATAATGTATAATAAATATGTGTGCAGTGTGTGCACAAACACACGAATAAAAATAAGTACCCCATGAAAAGAGCTAAAAAATGATCAAAATTTAGAGTATGTTCAAAACGTATTGTTGAATAGAGTCCAACCAAAAACATTATTCTGAGATATAATATGTGATACTTGGTATTCTATTCAGCCCAATAAATACAGATCGTATGGCCCCTATAAAAAGACAAAAATGATGATGTTAAAAATGCCACCAAATATGGATACAGCCAAAACGCAATAATGCTTAAACCGACAAGCCCACCAATTATTAACAGCACAGTCCAACCATACCAGTCAAATATATACAGGTTTAAAAAGTTAAAAGATAATGATGCTATAGGACCCAAAAAGAAAATATTGTTATAGGAAGGAAGCGACCAAATGACAATGGAATGACCAAAAACATACTGTGAAAGCAACCCAGGAGTTTTTTAAGGCAAAGAAGTGGAATATTCTGCAATGGCCAAGTCCATCACAAGATCTCAACCGGATCGAGCATGCAATTCACTTGCTTAAGACAAAGCACAGGCAGAAAGACCCACAAACAAGCAACAGCTGAAGACATCTGCAGTAAAGGCCTGGCAATGCATCACAAAGGAGGAAACCCAGCGTTTGGTGATGTCCATGGGTTCCAGACTTCAGGCAGTCATTGCCTGCAAAGGATTCCCTACAAAGTATTAAAAAAACAACATTTTATTTATGGTAATGTTAATTTGTCCAATTGCTTTTGAGCCCCTGAAATGAGGAGGCTGTGTAGAAAAATGGTTGCAATTCCTAAACGTTTCACAGGATATTTTTGTTCAACCCCTTGAATTAAACCTGAAAGTCTAGACTTCAATTGCATCTCAGTTGTTTCATTTCAAATCCAATATGGTGACATGCAGAGCTCAAATCATGAAGATTGTGTCACTTTCCAAATAATTCTGGACCTAACTGTATACAGTATTCTATAGATTTGAAAATCTGCAGATTCCACTAAAGTCTGTACTGATTTTCTTTTACTGCATGTGAATGGGGTTTTGTAAAACTCTTTTGACTTGTGCTGTACTTCATTATACATTTTTTGTACGGAAGGTGTTGCTTGGTTGTGCTAACATTTTCATTGCTAAACTTTACTTTGCGACTGAGTTCCCAGTGTATTGTTTCTTCTGTGTACTCTGGTTTCCTCTCACATTCTCAGAACATATTGATAGATTAATTGACTTCCGGGAGGAATCTTGCGACTTTTGGTTTTATCAATTATTTTCTCCCGGTTTAAACAGTATCTGCATCTTCAGGACGCAGATACAGTTGAATCCAATGGTAGAGCAGGGGGCCGTAAGGTAACTGCTCCACCATTCACTATATATCGCTGGACGCGAGGCAGTAACGTCATTGCGCCTGTCGGCATTATACTGTGTGGTGGCAGTTATGAGGGGCACTTTACTCTGGGGGCATTATACTCTGTGGAGGCAAATATAGGGGCATTATACTTTGTGGATGCAGTTATTGGGGGCATTATGTTGTGGTGGCATTTATGAGGGGCATTATAATGTGTGGGGGCAGCTATGGGGGCATTATACTGTGTGGAGGCAGTTATAGGGGCATTATAATGTGTGGGGGCAGCTATGGGGCAATATACTGTGGGGGCAGTTTCAGGGGGTATATTATATACAGTAGTATGCAGCAGGCTCAGGGGATAAATATTAATTCAATGGCGTAGCATACAAATAGGGGCGTGGCACGCAAATAGAGATGTGGCCTAAATAATCGTTCAATTATCATAATCAAGGTTACATGTTCAATTAATCGTGATTTTGGTTTAGGTCATAATTGCCCAGCGCTACTTTGAGGGTGCTTGTAATGCTCAATTCGTAATTGCCATTGAGTGGCACATGACTTCTACCTAGGTGTCTTGTGTTGTTTCATTATTTTGTTTTTTCCTATAGAAAACTTCATCCATTAGAAAACGTCCAGCTTTGAATCGAGTCAGGAAAATTGTATCTAGTGATTCGTCAAGAGAGAGTTCCTCAGAAAGTCGAAAAGATAAGAAATCGTCTTCTACTTTCCAAGTAAGAATTTGTAGTTGCCTTTTTAGAATAAGACGCATATTTTGTCCCCCCCCCCCCAATTATTTTGTACTCGTGTATTTTTATGTATAGGATTACATTTTGAGAGGAATGTGAGGAAAGTATAAATTGAGAGGTTGTTATTATCCTAAAGAGATTCTGACTGTAAAGCATTGTTAACTGCTTGGCGACTTTTTTACGTATAGTTATGTCGCTGTTTCAAAGGTTATAGCGCAATAAAACGTACAGTTATGTTGGATTGTTAAGCCGTCACCGTGTCTAATGTGACCGAGTAAAGATGGCTGCTATCCTTGACAGCAGACAATTTTTTTTATATTTAAATATTTTTATTTCTGTATTCATAACAAATATTCACAAATTCCAATTATACATACAAAAATTCAATGAACAATTTGACATACAAGACCGGTCTGAGAACTACTTCATTCCCATTTTTCCCACAAAGTACTTCTTTATTGAACCCCCATACTACTATAATATAACTTCTCATATTTTATTATGGTTACAAGATTTTGTTTCCATAATTAGATTTCTAAGGGGCAACTTGAAATCCACTTTCTAACTATTTGTAATTTTGCAGCAAACAGTAACTTTCTTAAAGGGGTTTTCCCAATACTGTTTTTTTTTTTTTAATCACTGCAACGCTTATCAATTTATCTATTAATGCCCTCTAAATATAGTTATCTTCATTTTTATTTTGTAACCCGTTCCCGCCGCAGCCACTTTTGGACCAAATGACAGAGCCTCATTTTAAAATATGACATATGTTATTATATGTGGTAATAACTTTGGAATGCTTTTACCTATCCAAGCGATTCTGAGATTGTTTTTTTTCGTGACATATTGTACTTTATGTTAGTGAACAAATTTGGTCGATAAATTCAATATTTTTTGTGAAAAACACCAAAACGTAGAGATAATTTAATTAGCATTTTTCTAAATTCAAATGTATGTGCTTGTAAGACAGATAGTTACTAGTTAACATTTCCCATATGTCTACTTTATGTTTGCATCATTTTTTGAACATCCTTTCATTTTTCTAGGACGTTACAAGGCTTAGAACTTTAGCAGCAATTTCTCTTATTTTAAAGAAAATGTAAAAAGGCAATTTTTTTCAGGGACCAGTTCAGTTCTGAAGTGGCTTTGAGGGCCTTATATATTAGAAAGTCCCCATAAATCACCCCATTTTGAAAACTGCACCCCTCAAAGTATCCAAATCAGCATTCATAATGTGTTTTAACCCTTTAGGAATTTCACAGGAATTAAAGCAAAGTAGAGGTGAAATTTACAAATTTTATTTTTTTTGCCATGTTAAATACAGTATTTAACATTGCATATTGTTTCTGGCTAATACGCTACTACACTATTTTTTTACTGTATTTTTTGCCGAAATTCATTTGTAATACATTTTTTTTGTACCACAGAAGGTTTTACCCGAGAAATGCAACTCAATATTTTATTGCCCAGATATTATTGGAGTTTTTAGAAATATCCCACATGTGGCCCTAGTGATCTAATAGACTGAAACACAGGCCTCCAAAGCAAAAGAGCACCTAGTGGATTTTGGGCCTCCTTTTTTTTAGAATATATTTTAGGCACCTTGTCAGGTTTAAAGGGGTTGTCCCAAGTTGATAAATGGAGCTATAAAGCTCCCCATGTAAAAATAAGAAGAATTCTAATTACCTGTCCGTCGTCCAGCGATGTCGTTTTCATGATATCGTTGATTGAAGTTGCGGTCGGTCTCTCTTTGTATCCTGCTCGTTGCCTAGGTTCCCGGCCACCGCTATTTACCTTTAGCGGTGGCCGCGCATGCGTAATGACATCCTCTGCGCCCTGAGCAGAGGATGTCATTTGCTCGTGAACGCGCATCTCGGCGCATGCGCAGAAGATGCAGTGGAAGGCACCCGTCGCAAGGAGAAGTCTGCGCTCCGCTAAAGGTAAGTGTGTATATGTTTGTTTGTGTGTGTGTGTGTGTGTGTGTCTGTGTATATATGGGTGTGTTTGTGTATATGTGTTTGTGTGTTTATGTGTGAGTGTATATATGGGTGTATTTGTGTGTTTGTGTATATTTTTGTGTATATGTGTGTGTGTGTGTGTGTGTATATATATGGGTGTGTTTGTGTATATGTTTGTGTGTATATGTTTGTGTGCGTGTGTGTGTTTTTGTATGTGTGGGTTTGTGTATATATGGGTGTGTTTGTGTACATATGTTTGTGTGTATATGTGTGTGTTTGTGTATATATGGGTGTGTTTGTGCATATGTGTATAGGTTTGTGTGTATGTTTGTGTGTGTTTTTGTATACGTGTGTGTTTGTGTATATGTGTTTGTGTATATATGGGTGTGTTTGTGTATATATGGGTGTGTTTGTGTATATATGGGCGTGTTTGTGTATATATGGGTGTGTTTGTGTATGTGTTTGTGTGTTTGTGTATGTGTGTTTGTGAATATTTGGGTGTGTTTGTGTACATGTGTTTGTGTATATGTGTGTGTGTGTGTGTGTGTGTGTGTGTGTATGTATGTGTGTGTGTGTGTGTGTATATGTTTGTGTGTATGTTTGTGTGTGTGTGTGTTTTTGTATATGTGTGGTTTTGTGTATATATGGGTGTGTTTGTGTACATATGTTTGTGTGTATATGTTTGTGTGTATATGTGTGTGTTTGTGTATATATGGGTGTGTTTGTGCATATGTGTATAGGTTTGTGTGTATGTTTGTGTGTGTTTTTGTATACGTGTGTGTTTGTGTATATGTGTGTGTGTTTGTTTATATATGTGTGTGTTTTTGTATATATGGACGTGTTTGTGTATATATGGGCGTGTTTGTGTATATATGGGCGTGTTTGTGTATATATGGGTGTGTTTGTGTATATGTTTGTGTGTGTGTTTGTGTATGTGTGTTTGTGTACGTGTTTGTGTATATGTTTGTGTGTGTATATGTGTGTGTGTGTGTGTATATATGGGTGTGTTTGTGCATATGTGTATATGTTTGTGTGTATATGTTTGTGTATTTTTGTATATGTATATTTGTGTGTTTGTGTACATGTGTTTGTGTATAGGTTTGTGTGTATATGTGTGTTTTTTGGAGTTTATGTGTGTGTGTTTGTGTATATATGGGTGTGTTTGTGCATGTGTATATGTTTGTGTGTTTTTGTATATGTGTGTGTTTGTGTATATATGGGTGTTTGTGTATATGTGTGTGTTTGTGTATATGTTTGTGTGTTTTTGTATATGTGTGTGTTTGTGTATATATGTGTGTTTGTGTATATGTGTGTGTTTGTGTATATGTGTTTGTGTATATGTGTTTGTGTATATGTGTGTGTGTTTGTGTATATGTGTGTGTGTGTGTGTTTGTGTATATGTGTGTGTGTGTGTGTGTGTTTGTGTGTATGTTTGTGTATATATGGGTGTTTGTGTACATGTGTTTGTGTGTATATGTGTGTGTTTGTGTATATGTTTGTGTGTATGTGTGTGTTTGTGTAATATATGGGTGTGTGTTTATATGTGTTTGTGTATATGTTTGTGTGTGGTTGTTTGTGTGTGTGTGTTTAGGTGTGTATAAGTATCGGTATTGTTCACATTGCTAACTTTTTTTTTATGTTGTTGCAGATTTTGATGTACCAATTCGACTACGTCTTCGATTCATTGGACTACTGCGTAGATCTACGTTTTTTGAAAATTTTAATAAAATGGTTAACGAGGGTTTTGTTGGGGATTTCTTATTTCAATAAAAAAAAATTGTCTTTGTGTTTTTTTTTCAAACTTTATTAGTGCCTAGATAATGGTAGTTGGCTGATTGACAGCGTCCATTATTAAGGCGGTACTTAGTGTTAGCCGGTGCAGAGGCTAGCACTAACCACCCATTATTACCCCGGTACCCACCACCACCAGGGGTGCCGGGAAGAGCTTGGTACGATCCAGTACCCGACCATCTGTTGTGATGGTCGGGTACTGGGGCGGCCGTAGGCTGGTATTATGAGGCTGGGAAGGGCCAAAAACAGTGGACCTTCCCACCCTTGTAATGCTAGGCTGCTGCTGCTGTGTTGTATCGGGCTGGTTAAAAAATTTGGGGGACCCCCACGTCGTTTTTTTTTTAAAATTTAACAATAGACGTTGGGTCCCCCACATTTTTTATAACCAGCCATATACAAGGCCGCAGCAGTCTGGCATTACACGGGTGGGAGGGGCCACTGGTTTAGTACATTCCCAGGCTAATAACACTGTGTTTGTGGCTGGTTATGATAAATTGGGTGGAACCCCATGTCTTTTTAATAAAAATAATAAATAAATAATAAAAAAAAATGACGTGGGGTCCCCCCCATTTTTATAACCAGCCAGATACAACACAGCAGCAGCAGCCTAGCATTACAAGGGTGGGAAGGTCCACTGTTTTTGGCCCTTCCCAGCCTCATAATACCAGCCTGCGGCCGCCCCAGAGCCCGACCATCACAACAGATGGTCGGGTACTGGATCGTACCCAGCTCTTCCCGGCACCCCTGGTGGTGGTGGGTACCGGGGTAATAATGGTGTTTAGCGTTAGCCTCTGTACCGGCTAACACTAAGCCTCCCCTTAGTAATGGACCTTGTCACTCAGACAGCGGCCATTACTAAAGTGATAGTAATAAAACTTGAAAATAAAACACAAAGATATAGATAAAATATTTTATTGAAATAAAGCAACCCCAACACAACCCTCATTAACCATTTTATTGATGAAAAAAAAGCGTCATCTAAGTAGTCCTCGAAACCGACGTAGTCCAAACACCAAACCTGTAAAAAATCAAAAATATAAAAAAAAAAAATGAAATAAAACATGTCGTAGGCTTAGTTTCACTTTCATGTGTGATACTGACTGTTATACCATGTATAGAAGCCTGCGGCAAAGTTGGCTTAGATACAGGGCGCCAGCAGACAGTATCATACATGGCCATACAGACATTTATACAAACAAACATACATACATGCACATATACACATACAAACATGACAACATACATACAAGCAAACATACATACATACATGTAAACATACATACATGCAAACATACATACATGCACATATACACATACAAACATGACAACATACATACATACAAGAAACATACATACAAGCAAACATACATACATACATGCAAACATACATACATGCAAACATACATACAAGCAAACATACATACAAGCAAACATACATACATACAAGCAAACATACATAAATGCAAACAAATACATGCAAACATACATACATGCAAACATACATACATGCATACATACATACATACATGCAAACAAACATACATGCAAACATACATACATGCAAACATACATGCACATATACACATACAAACATGACAACATACATACATGCAAACATACATACATGCAAACATACAAGCAAACATACATACAAGCAAACATACATACATGCAAACATAAATACATGCAAACATACATACATGCAAACATACATACATGCATACATACATGCAAACATACATGCAAACATACATACATGCAAACATACATGCATACATACATGAAAACATACATACATGCAAACATACATGCACATATACACATACAAACATGACAACATACATACAAGCAAACATACATACATACAAGCAAACATACATACATACAAGCAAACATACATACATACATGCAAACATACATGCACATATACACACATGCACATATACACATACAAACATGACAACATACATACAAGAAAACATACATACAAACATACATACAAGCAAACATACATACATGAAAACATACATACATGCAAACATACATGCACATATACACATACAAACATGACAACATACATACATGAAAACATACATACAAGCAAACATACATACATACATGCAAACATACATACATGCAAACATACATGCAAACATACATACAAGCAAACATACATACAAGCAAACAAACATATATATATACATACATGCAAACATACATACATGCAAACATACATGCACATATACACATACATGCACATATACACATACAAACATGACAACATACATACAAGCAAACATACATACATACAAGCAAACATACATACAAGCAAACATACATGCATACATGCAAACATACATACATGCAAACATACATGCACATATATACATACATGCACATATACACATACATGACAACATACATACAAAAATTAACTCACCTAAGACGTTCCCACGAAGAGCTGAACGGTCCCGTCACTTTTCTTCTCCCATTCACAATAACATAGCGGTGGGCGCAGATGACGTAATCACATGGGCCTGATATGATTACGTCATCAGCGCCACAACGCATTGTTACTATGAATGCGAGCGGCGCCAAGAAGAAGGATGATGGCAAGTGACGGGACCGTTCAGAGCGCCGTTAGAACGTCTTAGGTGAGTTTATTTTTTTTATATATTTTTAGTTGTTCGCCGGGTGCTGATGCAGCACCGATGTGGCGGGTACAAACATTACATGTAGTGACAGGGTTGGGGGGGGGGGGGGAGAAGTTGTTTGCCGAAACGGGGTGAATGTAGTGTAGTGTATCTACAATACACTACACTACACGGTAAGTTCGTCTCAATCAGGCTTACCATGCCCGCTTTAGACGAACATTCTCCCGATGTTGCTAGAACTACAGTATCTAGCAACATCGGGAGCGCGCACACTGCAGAGCGGAGCGGCTTGATTGACATCGAGCCGCTCACGCCCCTTTTTAGAAAAGATAACCAGCACTTGCTGAGTTATCAAGTGTAAAAAAAAGGCACTTAGGAAATGAATTTTAATTTTTTTTTAACACCAAATGTTTTAAAATTAATATCCTGCTTAGAATGTATAAAAAAAAAAATTTGAGTCAACTTGGGACAACCCCTTTAAAGAGGTCTTGTGGTGCCAAAACAGTGGAAACACCCCAAAAGTTACCCCATTTTGGAAACTACACCTCTCAAGGAATTTATCTAGGGGTATAGTTAGCATTTTGACCAGACAGGTTTTTGGCTAAATATATTGGAATTAGTCTGTAAAAATTAAAATCTACTTTTTTTCTGAAAAAACATAGACATTTTTAATATTTACAAGAAATAAAGAAAAAAATGTACCCCAACAGTTGTAAAGCAATATCTCCCGATTACGTCAATACCACACATGCAGTAATAAACTGCTGATTGGACCCACAGCAGGGCTCAGAAGGGAAGGAGCGCCTTGGATTTTGGAGCACAGATTCCGCTGGAATGGTTTTCGGTGCCATGTCACGTTTGCAACGCCCTGGAGGGACCTAAACAGTGGAAATACCCCAAAAGTTACCCCATTCTAGAAACTACACCCCTCAAGGAATTTTTCTAGGGGTAAAGTTAGCATTTTGACCCCACAGTTCTTTTGCATAATTTATTAGAGTTAGGCCGCGCAAATTAATATAACTTTTTTTTCCACTAAAATGTTGAATTTTCTTATTTTCACAAGGGATAAATGAGATAAAAGACCCTAATTGTAAAGCAATTTCTCCCGAGTACGGAAATACCCCACACGTGGTCATACATTTTTGTCATTACAAATGAATTAACCCTTCCAGGACTGATCCATTTTTGCTTTCTTATTTTCGTTTTTCACTCCCAGCATTCCAAGAGCCATAACTTTTTTCTCTTTCCGGCAATAGAGTGGTGTGAGGGCTTATTTCTTGCAGGAGGAGTTGTAGTTTCTATTGACACTATTTAAATTACCATCAAATGTACTGGGAAACTGAAAAAAAATTATTTGCGGGATGAAATGAGAAAAAACTGTGATTCCTCCATTTTTTGGGGGTTTTGTTTTTACGGCTTTCGCCGTGTGGTTAAAATCGAAAACTTTACTTTATTCTGCGGATTAATACAATTACGGTGATACCAAGTTCATATACCGTATTTTTCGGACTATAAGACGCAGTTTTTAGCAAGTAAAAATCTTGCTAAAAAGTCCCTGCGTCTTACTGTCCGCAGTCAAGGGACCCGGCATCGCCGGGCGCCATGACCGCTTCATTACTTAACCCCTTCCCGACCCATGACGTGCCGGCACATCATGGAGCTGGAGGGGGGTGATGTATGGTGCCATAAAACACGTGTATCCCCTATCCACAGGATAGGGGATACATGTGTGATCGATAAGGAGAACGGGGACCGAATGTTACCAAGGGCGCTGCATGGTAAGCTATGACTTCCGCGTTCTGTGTCCGGCAGCTTCATAGAGATCAATGGGATTCTTCTGCGCATGCGCGAGCGGCTCTCCATTAGTCTCTATGGAGCTGCGGAACAGATAAGCCGGACACAGAACCCGGAAGTTCAGGCTTCTCATGTAGCGCTCTGGGTGATTTTCGCTCCCCTGTTCTCCTTATTGCTGGGGTCCCAGCGGTCGGACCCCCAGCGATCTCACATGTAGCCCCTATTCTGTGGATAGGGGATTCATGTGTTTTATGGCAAACCCCCTTTAACTAGTTAAATGCCATGGTGAGTAGCGACTGCGGCATTTATAGTGGTTTTGCTATGAAGGACATTTATGACATATCCACAGGATATGTCATAAATGTCAGATAGATGCAGGTCCCACCTCTGGGACCTGCAGCTATCTCTAGAACGGGGCCCCCTAAACCCCGTTCTAGATTTCTGTGCTGTCCCGGCCACTGAGTTACGCTGTTTCCGTAACTTCCATAGAACTGAACAGTAGTTACCTAAACAGCGTAGCTCGCATGCTACGCTGCTTCCGTAACTGCCATTCACTACTATTGGAGTTAGGGAAATAGTGTAGTTACGCTGTTTCAGTAACTCTACATGTAACCAAGTGGCTGCTGGTTCAAATCCCCTAGGGGAACTAAAAAAATGTGTAAAAAAAAAAAAAAATGTTAGATACATTTTTTGGAATGTTAATAAAAAAACCTTTTCACATTTTTCCCCAAGCACAATGTAAAAAATAAAAGAATTTCGTCCCGCAACAAAATAAGACCTCACACCGCTCAATCGATAAAAAAATAAATAAAATAAGTTTTGGCTTTCATTTTTTTCTTATTTTCTGTTGTCCAATACCTGGGTGCGTCTTATGGTCAGGTGCGCCTTATAGTCCGAAAAATACGGTAGTTGTTTTTTATATTTGACTACTTTTACAAAGAAAAATAACAATCAATTTGAGCGGTACGAGGGCTAATTTTTTGTGGGACGAGCTGTTGGTTTTATTGGTACCATTTTTTGGTGCATAAAAAGTGATCAAAAAGTTGTAATACATTGTTTTCTATAAAAAAAATTACAGTGTTTACCGTGCAAGTTAAATAACTGTATATTGTAGTAGTTCAGAATTTGACAGACGTAGCAATACCAATTTTGTTTTGTTTTTTATATTTTTTTACATTACTTTATAAAAAAAATGGGAAAAGTGTTTTTTGTTTTTTTTAACTTTTAAAGTTTTTTTTTGTCTCACTACTAATAACTTTAATTATTTTACACATTTTATTAGTCCCCTATTGGGACTTGAACCAGCGATCATTTTACTAATGTATTGCAGTGTATTGTTAATTTTACAGGTTTCTGTAAAAGCACGATCGCTGTTCCTGTCCGTTAGTCACGGGTGTCAGCTGTAATACACAGCTGAGACCCGCAGCGTATGGATCAGGCTCAGCACGTGAGCCGGCTCCACACATCAACCTCCGCACCGCGTTTGCACAATAACATCACTTTGTTTTAAAATAATTTATTTTCTGTGTCACCATATTCTGGGAGCCATAACTTTTTTAATTGGTACAATTTTCGGGTACATGCGACTTTTTGATCACTTTATATTCTCTATTTTAGTATGGGTGGTGACCAAAAAATAGTGATTCCTGCATAGTTTTTTTATAGATGTTTTTTCTCGGTGTTCATCGTGCGGGAAAAATAACATTATAGTTTGGGTCATTACGAATGCGGTGATACCAAATATGTGTACTTTTTTTTAACGTTTTCAGTCTCAGACTTATAGGAAAAGAAGCATTTCTTGTTTTTTCTAACATAACTTTTATTTTTACACTTTTATTTTTACACTTTTCTTAACTTTTTTTTACTTTTTGTACTTGTCCCACTAGGGGACTTGAGGACTTGCAGCTCTGATCGCTGCTATAATACATTACGCTACCTACGTATTGTAATGTATTCTAACTGTCATTGTGACGTGACAGTCCGTACATGGCAACCCGAAGCCCATTGTCTAGCCTCCGTTTGCCATGACAAGCATTGGCAGCCCCCACAGTCACTTAGTGGGGGCTGCCGATATGCTTCAAACCCATTTAATGCGTCGGTCGCCAAATTTAAGGAGTTAATTGCCAAAATCAGCGGCGATGGTCCGCTGACCGGCAAGACTAAAGTGTCAGCTGTGGGGACAGCTGACCTCCCGATTCCGTTAGGACAGTGTGCCTTGGGGACCGGTCCGCAACTGTACGTCCTGGTGCGGGAAGCAAGCCCTCTCGAGGACGTACCGTTGCGGCGTAGCGCGGGAAGAGGTTAAACAACCCATTTATTTTGGAGTGGACCATCTACTTTTTACAAATCAATAAACAATAAGGATAATATTTATTTATTTCATATCAATTTTCTTCAAGGATAAACAATACTTTTATTATTCATCGTTTTGTGCATTGATACTGGCCAATTATCCTTATGAACACTCGGAATTGTTTAAATTACAACGGCAGTGTAGTCTGGCCACACCGATTTCCTCCCCCACTCCAAAAACATACTGATAGATTATATATAATATATTAGCAATTTGAAATACATAAGAAGATCTTGATCTTGTAGCTGTTCTAGAATTCCATAGAATTACTGCATTTCTTTATAATACTTTACTCATTTCTTCTTTGTTTTTTTTCTTTAGGCTTTAGAAGATGTTCGTAGTGAAGAGCACATTGCTGGTAATAACATTTAAGTCTATATTTTATTTTTGCATTAAACCTAAAGTATATAAAGCTCTTCTTTTATATCTTGTTTGGGCATAACCCAAAAAAACCAAGTATTTGATCATAACCAAAAAGTGATATAGGAGAATGTAAGATGTTTTTATTTTTGTTGAGAATGTTAATGACAAATTAGGGACATGGATGAAGATCCCTATTGGTTATAGGTTTCAGTATAAGATAAAATATGTGAAGTAAAATTTTCAGGAGAGGTAAGAAAATGCTGGAACTTGAGGAAGGGTAAATTAAACAGGAAGAGATACAGGGAGAGAACATATCTTTGTGCATTTATAAGGGGAGTCCTGTTTTTCAGCCCCTACGAATTGGATCGGGGTCGGCAGATCAGCTGTTTTGAAGGGGCCGCAGCCCTCGTACAATCGCTGCTTCCCTTTTATTTCTAGTTCCTCACTGAATCATCGACACGTAAGTAGCGGAGATCCACAGGTATTGCAGCCTGTTCTTTCATTGACTTCAATGTCAGAATGCATTACTGTGATCCACCGCTGCTGCTGTGTCGGCGATTCAGAGTGTAATCAAGTAAGGAAAATAAAGGGAAAGCAGCGCTCGAATGAGCACTGTGACCCCTTCAAATCAGCTGATCGGCCCGGGTCCCGACAGTAGGACCCCGACCCATCAGCTATTGATGGCCTATCTTGAAAATAGGCCTTCAATTTTTAGGGTCTGGAAAAACCCTTTAATTCTTTTTGAGGGAGAATGGCATGGTCAAATTTTAGCCATGGTGAAAATGTTTTTTTTTAAATATATGTTACGTCACAAAACCTGGTTTAATTTGAAAAATTTCCTGTGCATTTTCTATGTACTTACTTTTGTCTTTTAATCTATCTTAGAAACTGTAGACTCAAAGGGAACATTGTCTAAGGTAAATACAAATATATTTCCTATCAGGTGAAAAGGGTATTTCTCATGGAGTTTCTACTCTGCATATAACATTAAGAATTCTATCATACTACAGCCGCTAGAACCTGTATAGGACCACACTGGACATTTATGGACTAAATTATTATTCTTTTGATTCATACTCTTTAAATTTGTGCAATGTCATTATTTCAAGCTAGTGGAAAATTCTTTCCCGGGGCTCATTAAATGTTCCCATACCATTTGATTCACCTGTAATCTTGCTATTCAAGTTAAACTCCATAGGATATAGTTTAAGTCTCCAGTGGATATATTGATATCTTTGCGGTCAACAGTGACGTACAGATGAGGTTCGCTATAGGTTTTGGGATGCACATGGACATATCTGAATTTCTATGGGTCTTTCAATTATTTGATGTGTGTCTGTTAGAATTTATGTTCTGTAAATGTACAATTGTAATTTGTATAGTGTAGTGTATAGCTAGTGTTGGGATTAAGTTTAACACCGGTATATAAACGAGAATGCCCTCTCCTTATGTGAGAGATTGGCAGGTTTAGTGAAAAAATTAGGTCCTAAGAACCTGCCCCAAGAGATCAATTTATACATGTAAGGCTGTGTTCACATCAGCATTGGTTTCCGTTCATGGGTTCCGTTGCAGCTTTCATTCGGAGGTACCCATAAACGGAAACCAAAGATTCTGTTTGCATTACCATTTTTTTTTGGTAATTCTTCTGTTGCAAATGTTTTGCATTTGTCTCCGTTCCATAAGGTTTGTGACTACGCTATTGTTTCCGCTAAGTAAACTGACACCTTAGACGTAGACAAGCGAAAACCATTTGCTATGGAGGCATTACCATTGAACTCAATGGTAATGCAAACGGAAGCTTTGTTTTCAGTTTGGCTTTCCATTCATGGATTCCTCCGACGGAAAGCTACAACGGAACACATGAACGGAAACCAACGCCGATGTGAACGAGGCCAAGAGACTAAACCCGAAACATTGTCACTGGTTTTGGAGACCATTACAAAATACTGGATTGTGTATTATTGTCTCTACAAAGCCCAGGAACACAGACTATATGAACATGCATGCTAACTATTGGGTTCTGTTAATTTCTCTTTTTTATTTTTCTAACTCTTTTGGATGTTCCTGTATCTGTTATTTTTAGTTACTTTAAAGTTTTGCCTTGTTACTGTAACAAGCCAAAAAGTTCTTCTTGGATTGTAAGTGTACGTGTGGATTTTGAGGCAGATTAAACCATGTGTTGTGACAAAAATCCAGAAGAAATCCAGGACATACAGTTAGGTCCAGAATTATTTGGACTGTGACACAAGTTTTGGCATTTTAGCTGTTTACCAAAACATATTAAATATACAGTTATATAGTCAATATGAGGTTAAAGTGCAGATTCTCATCTTTAATTTGAGGGTATTCACATCCTAATTTGAGGAAAGGTATAGGAATTACAGCTCTTTAATATGTAGCTGCCTCTTTTTCAAGGGACCAAAAGTAATTGGACAATTATCTCCAAAGCTATTTAATGGGCTGCATGGGCTATTCCCTCGTTAATCCATCATTAATTAAACAGGTAAAAGGTCTGGAGTTGATCCCAGGTGTGGCATTTGCATTTGGAAGCTGTTGCTGTGAACCCACAACATGAGGTCAAAGGAGCTCTCAATGAAAGTGAAAACAGACCATCATTAGGTTGAGAAAAATGAAAAAAAAAAACAAAAAACATCAGAGACATAGCACAAATGTTAGGAGTGGCCAAATCAACAGTTTGGTAAATTTTAGACAAAAAAGAGCTCACTGGTGATCTCGTGAACTCCAAAAGGCCTGTTTGTCCATGGAAAGCAACAGTGGTGGATGATCGCAGAATCCTTTCCATGGTGAAGAAAAACCCCTTCACAACATCTACACAAGTGGAAAACCCTCTCCTGGAAGTAGGTGTATCAGTATCCAAGTCTACCATAAAGGGAAGACTTCATGAGAGCAAATACAGAGGGTTCACCACAAGGTTAACCATTAATCAGCCTCAAAAATAGAAAGGCCGGATTAGACTTTGCTAAACAACATCTAAAGAAGCCAGTCCAGTTCTGGAACAGCATTCTGTGGACAGATGAAATTGAGATCAACCTGTATCAGAATGATGGGAGGAAAAAAGTATGTAGAATGCTTGGAATGGCTCATGATCCAAAGCACACCACATCTTCTGTATAACATGGTGGATGTAGTGTGATGGCATGGGCATGCATGGCTGCCAAAGGCACTGAGTCACTAGTGTTTATTGATGATGTGACTAAAGACAGAAGCAGCCGGATGAATAATTCTGAAGTGTTCAGGGATATACTTTCTGCTCAGATTCAACTAAATGCAGCAAGGTTGATTGGACGTCGCTTCACAGTACAGATGGACAATGACCAAAAACAGTAATGAATACCTATATAGAACCAGACCTAACGATAAACGTTATAGTAAACGTCCACACATATCAAGGAAAAACAGACAATAAATACCTATAACTGTATGTGAAGACAAATCAAATCTCCCAAAAGGGAAAAATAATGACACCAAGTACAGTAAGTAACTTGCAAAAAATATAAATTCTTTATTACAATATACATAAGAACATGTTGGCCATCAGGACCTAAAAACCACAGACAATTAAAATATACAATGTGGAGAACATGAGGCTACTCAGAATGGCCTATATTCAACATTCAATAATACCAGACAGGGTCACTATGACAGTCATGCTATAAATGTACAGTACAAGGATAACCGACACCACAAAATGTGTCTCCAAAAAGCATGCTGAAACAGAACAATGTAATACAGACCCTGTAAAAAATAGTATACACGAGAGACTTGTAGCTAACACTGAAATCTCAGTGTAAATAAAGTGGTATAGAGACCAGGGTATCACCAAAAATCAGAGTAGGTCCCAGAAGCCATACCAACCCGTGTATTGCATATCAAGCCAAAAATGAGCTCCACAGCAAGAGCCCCGACGCACGTTTCGCGGTAGCTTTTTCAAGGGGTACTGACTAGTAAGGTGACCGGCGTTGTATTTATACTCAGTGGTGGGAGAGGTTTATTCAGAGATAGCAAATAGCAGCACGACATTCTCAAATCCCCAATGCTGAACACCTGAAATGTACCAGGTGTTCTACATTGGTGAATCAGCATGTCTAAAGTTACCTGAATGCTGATCGGTAAGCAGCAAACACCACCATTGCAAATGTCCAGTGTACGTCTCAAGGAATGTAAACACGCATGCGCGTGCGCATCAGACCGCAAGCGCCGCAGACAACAGATGCAATAGCTTATATATGACGTATCACATCATAGTGGCTATTTTAAGTATGGGCAAGGACAATAAGAGATCAACTTATATGGCAAAAACCAGTATAGGGCATATGTATCACGATCCGATTTTTTATGTGAGAAACAGAATATAAATATACAATGGAACTCTAATGTCTCAAAATATAAGCAATAATACATATATAGAAAAAATATACATAATTTGATAATACATCAAACATAGTGTCATACTGTCATTTCATAAAACCATCAATACAAAAAAGACCATATATTGACTTATATATATACAAAAATAAATATATATAACATATAGTAAACCGGGGAAACAATTTATGAAAGAATATTATTTCATAAAAAATAATAATAAATAATAAATGATAGTGAGAAGTGAGTGAACACACGTGCACGGTGTGGTGATAAAATAAAAAACAAAATAAATAAAGTGAAACACACGTGACAAAACCAGTTAAAATACAATTCTATTTATTAATATAAATAATACATACAATAATGTAACAGATGTACAATGTGATATGTTCTAATATGCTCAAAAAAATTTATAATGATAAGACATATGTGATTTTATTGTTAGCATGTATATAAATAACAAGCGTGTAAAAAATATATATAAATATATTGAGAGTGAATATGTGTAAACATAAATGTGAATAAATAAAAATATAAATATAAAAAAAATATATACACAACATACCAAGTGTGATGACAATTTATATAAGGATATATAAAGTGGATAATAAATAATGTATAATAAATATGTGTGCAGTGTGTGCACAAACACACGAATAAAAATAAGTACCCCATGAAAAGAGCTAAAAAATGATCAAAATTTAGAGTATGTTCAAAACGTATTGTTGAATAGAGTCCAACCAAAAACATTATTCTGAGATATAATATGTGATACTTGGTATTCTATTCAGCCCAATAAATACAGATCGTATGGCCCCTATAAAAAGACAAAAATGATGATGTTAAAAATGCCACCAAATATGGATACAGCCAAAACGCAATAATGCTTAAACCGACAAGCCCACCAATTATTAACAGCACAGTCCAACCATACCAGTCAAATATATACAGGTTTAAAAAGTTAAAAGATAATGATGCTATAGGACCCAAAAAGAAAATATTGTTATAGGAAGGAAGCGACCAAATGACAATGGAATGACCAAAAACATACTGTGAAAGCAACCCAGGAGTTTTTTAAGGCAAAGAAGTGGAATATTCTGCAATGGCCAAGTCCATCACAAGATCTCAACCCGATCGAGCATGCAATTCACTTGCTTAAGACAAAGCACAGGCAGAAAGACCCACAAACAAGCAACAGCTGAAGACATCTGCAGTAAAGGCCTGGCAATGCATCACAAAGGAGGAAACCCAGCGTTTGGTGATGTCCATGGGTTCCAGACTTCAGGCAGTCATTGCCTGCAAAGGATTCCCTACAAAGTATTAAAAAAACAACATTTTATTTATGGTAATGTTAATTTGTCCAATTGCTTTTGAGCCCCTGAAATGAGGAGGCTTTGTAGAAAAATGGTTGCAATTCCTAAACGTTTCACAGGATATTTTTGTTCAACCCCTTGAATTAAACCTGAAAGTCTAGACTTCAATTGCATCTCAGTTGTTTCATTTCAAATCCAATATGGTGACATGCAGAGCTCAAATCATGAAGATTGTGTCACTTTCCAAATAATTCTGGACCTAACTGTATACAGTATTCTATAGATTTGAAAATCTGCAGATTCCACTAAAGTCTGTACTGATTTTCTTTTACTGCATGTGAATGGGGTTTTGTAAAACTCTTTTGACTTGTGCTGTACTTCATTATACATTTTTTGTACGGAAGGTGTTGCTTGGTTGTGCTAACATTTTCATTGCTAAACTTTACTTTGCGACTGAGTTCCCAGTGTATTGTTTCTTCTGTGTACTCTGGTTTCTTCTCACATTCTCAGAACATATTGATAGATTAATTGACTTCCGGGAGGAATCTTGCGACTTTTGGTTTTATCAATTATTTTCTCCCGGTTTAAACAGTATCTGCATCTTCAGGACGCAGATACAGTTGAATCCAATGGTAGAGCAGGGGGCCGTAAGGTAACTGCTCCACCATTCACTATATATCGCTGGACGCGAGGCAGTAACGTCATTGCGCCTGTCGGCATTATACTGTGTGGTGGCAGTTATGAGGGGCACTTTACTCTGGGGGCATTATACTCTGTGGAGGCAAATATAGGGGCATTATACTTTGTGGATGCAGTTATTGGGGGCATTATGTTGTGGTGGCATTTATGAGGGGCATTATAATGTGTGGGGGCAGCTATGGGGGCATTATACTGTGTGGAGGCAGTTATAGGGGCATTATAATGTGTGGGGGCAGCTATGGGGCAATATACTGTGGGGGCAGTTTCAGGGGGTATATTATATACAGTAGTATGCAGCAGGCTCAGGGGATAAATATTAATTCAATGGCGTAGCATACAAATAGGGGCGTGGCACGCAAATAGAGATGTGGCCTAAATAATCGTTCAATTATCATAATCAAGGTTACATGTTCAATTAATCGTGATTTTGGTTTAGGTCATAATTGCCCAGCGCTACTTTGAGGGTGCTTGTAATGCTCAATTCGTAATTGCCATTGAGTGGCACATGACTTCTACCTAGGTGTCTTGTGTTGTTTCATTATTTTGTTTTTTCCTATAGAAAACTTCATCCATTAGAAAACGTCCAGCTTTGAATCGAGTCAGGAAAATTGTATCTAGTGATTCGTCAAGAGAGAGTTCCTCAGAAAGTCGAAAAGATAAGAAATCGTCTTCTACTTTCCAAGTAAGAATTTGTAGTTGCCTTTTTAGAATAAGACGCATATTTTGTCCCCCCCCCCCAATTATTTTGTACTCGTGTATTTTTATGTATAGGATTACATTTTGAGAGGAATGTGAGGAAAGTATAAATTGAGAGGTTGTTATTATCCTAAAGAGATTCTGACTGTAAAGCATTGTTAACTGCTTGGCGACTTTTTTACGTATAGTTATGTCGCTGTTTCAAAGGTTATAGCGCAATAAAACGTACAGTTATGTTGGATTGTTAAGCCGTCACCGTGTCTAATGTGACCGAGTAAAGATGGCTGCTATCCTTGACAGCAGACAATTTTTTTTATATTTAAATATTTTTATTTCTGTATTCATAACAAATATTCACAAATTCCAATTATACATACAAAAATTCAATGAACAATTTGACATACAAGACCGGTCTGAGAACTACTTCATTCCCATTTTTCCCACAAAGTACTTCTTTATTGAACCCCCATACTACTATAATATAACTTCTCATATTTTATTATGGTTACAAGATTTTGTTTCCATAATTAGATTTCTAAGGGGCAACTTGAAATCCACTTTCTAACTATTTGTAATTTTGCAGCAAACAGTAACTTTCTTAAAGGGGTTTTCCCAATACTGTTTTTTTTTTTTTAATCACTGCAACGCTTATCAATTTATCTATTAATGCCCTCTAAATATAGTTATCTTCATTTTTATTTTGTAACCCGTTCCCGCCGCAGCCACTTTTGGACCAAATGACAGAGCCTCATTTTAAAATATGACATATGTTATTATATGTGGTAATAACTTTGGAATGCTTTTACCTATCCAAGCGATTCTGAGATTGTTTTTTTCGTGACATATTGTACTTTATGTTAGTGAACAAATTTGGTCGATAAATTCAATATTTTTTGTGAAAAACACCAAAACGTAGAGATAATTTAATTAGCATTTTTCTAAATTCAAATGTATGTGCTTGTAAGACAGATAGTTACTAGTTAACATTTCCCATATGTCTACTTTATGTTTGCATCGTTTTTTGAACATCCTTTCATTTTTCTAGGACGTTACAAGGCTTAGAACTTTAGCAGCAATTTCTCTTATTTTAAAGAAAATGTAAAAAGGCAATTTTTTTCAGGGACCAGTTCAGTTCTGAAGTGGCTTTGAGGGCCTTATATATTAGAAAGTCCCCATAAATCACCCCATTTTGAAAACTGCACCCCTCAAAGTATCCAAATCAGCATTCATAATGTGTTTTAACCCTTTAGGAATTTCACAGGAATTAAAGCAAAGTAGAGGTGAAATTTACAAATTTTATTTTTTTTGCCATGTTAAATACAGTATTTAACATTGCATATTGTTTCTGGCTAATACGCTACTACACTATTTTTTTACTGTATTTTTTGCCGAAATTCATTTGTAATACATTTTTTTTGTACCACAGAAGGTTTTACCCGAGAAATGCAACTCAATATTTTATTGCCCAGATATTATTGGAGTTTTTAGAAATATCCCACATGTGGCCCTAGTGATCTAATAGACTGAAACACAGGCCTCCAAAGCAAAAGAGCACCTAGTGGATTTTGGGCCTCCTTCCAGCGATGTCGTTTTCATGATATCGTTGATTGAAGTTGCGGTCGGTCTCTCTTTGTATCCTGCTCGTTGCCTATGTTCCCGGCCACCGCTATTTACCTTTAGCGGTGGCCGCGCATGCGTAATGACATCCTCTGCGCCCTGAGCAGAGGATGTCATTTGCTCGTGAACGCGCATCTCGGCGCATGCGCAGAAGATGCAGTGAAAGGCACCCGTCGCAAGGAGAAGTCTGCGCTCCGCTAAAGGTAAGTGTGTATATGTTTGTTTGTGTGTGTGTGTGTGTGTGTCTGTGTATATATGGGTGTGTTTGTGTATATGTGTTTGTGTGTTTATGTGTGAGTGTATATATGGGTGTATTTGTGTGTTTGTGTATATTTTTGTGTATATGTGTGTGTGTGTGTGTGTGTGTGTGTGTATATATATGGGTGTGTTTGTGTATATGTTTGTGTGTATATGTTTGTGTGCGTGTGTGTGTTTTTGTATGTGTGTGTTTGTGTATATATGGGTGTGTTTGTGTACATATGTTTGTGTGTATATGTGTGTGTTTGTGTATATATGGGTGTGTTTGTGCATATGTGTATAGGTTTGTGTGTATGTTTGTGTGTGTTTTTGTATACGTGTGTGTTTGTGTATATGTGTGTGTGTTTGTTTATATATGTGTGTGTTTTTGTATATATGGACGTGTTTGTGTATATATGGGCGTGTTTGTGTATATATGGGCGTGTTTGTGTATATATGGGTGTGTTTGTGTATATGTTTGTGTGTGTTTGTGTATGTGTGTTTGTGTACGTGTTTGTGTATATGTTTGTGTGTGTATATGTGTGTGTGTGTGTATATATGGGTGTGTTTGTGCATATGTGTATATGTTTGTGTGTATATGTTTGTGTATTTTTGTATATGTATATTTGTGTGTTTGTGTACATGTGTTTGTGTATAGGTTTGTGTGTATATGTGTGTTTTTTGGAGTTTATGTGTGTGTGTTTGTGTATATATGGGTGTGTTTGTGCATGTGTATATGTTTGTGTGTTTTTGTATATGTGTGTGTTTGTGTATATATGGGTGTTTGTGTATATGTGTGTGTTTGTGTATATGTTTGTGTGTTTTTGTATATGTGTGTGTTTGTGTATATATGTGTGTTTGTGTATATGTGTGTGTTTGTGTATATGTGTTTGTGTATATGTGTTTGTGTATATGTGTGTGTGTTTGTGTATATGTGTGTTTGTGTATATGTGTGTGTGTGTGTGTGTGTTTGTGTGTATGTTTGTGTATATATGGGTGTTTGTGTACATGTGTTTGTGTGTATATGTGTGTGTTTGTGTATATGTTTGTGTGTATGTGTGTGTTTGTGTAATATATGGGTGTGTGTTTATATGTGTTTGTGTATATGTTTGTGTGTGGTTGTTTGTGTGTGTGTGTGTGTGTAGGTGAGTATAAGTATCGGTATTGTTCACATTGATAACTTTTTTTTTATGTTGTTGCAGATTTTGATGTACCAATTGGACTACGTCTTCCATTCGTTGGACTACTGCGTAGATCTACGTTTTTTGAAAATTTTAATAAAATGGTTAACGAGGGTTTTGTTGGGGATTTCTTATTTCAATAAAAAAAAATTGTCTTTGTGTTTTTTTTTCAAACTTTATTAGTGGTAGTTTATTAGATAATGGTAGTTGGCTGATTGACAGCGTCCATTATTAAGGCGGTACTTAGTGTTAGCCGGTGCAGAGGCTAGCACTAACCACCCATTATTACCCCGGTACCCACCACCACCAGGGGTGCCGGGAAGAGCTTGGTACGATCCAGTACCCGACCATCTGTTGTGATGGTCGGGTACTGGGGCGGCCGTAGGCTGGTATTATGAGGCTGGGAAGGGCCAAAAACAGTGGACCTTCCCACCCTTGTAATGCTAGGCTGCTGCTGCTGTGTTGTATCGGGCTGGTTATAAAAATGTGGGGGACCCCCACGTCGTTTTTTTTTTAAATTTAACAATAGACGTTGGGTCCCCCACATTTTTAATAACCAGCCATATACAAGGCCGCAGCAGTCTGGCATTACACGGGTGGGAGGGGCCACTGGTTTAGTACATTCCCAGGCTAATAACACTGTGTTTGTGGCTGGTTATGATAAATTGGGTGGAACCCCATGTCTTTTTAATAAAAATAATAAATAAATAATTTAAAAAAATGACGTGGGGTCCCCCCCATTTTTATAACCAGCCAGATACAACACAGCAGCCTAGCATTACAAGGGTGGGAAGGTCCACTGTTTTTGGCCCTTCCCAGCCTCATAATACCAGCCTGCGGCCGCCCCAGAGCCCGACCATCACAACAGATGGTCGGGTACTGGATCGTACCCAGCTCTTCCCGGCACCCCTGGTGGTGGTGGGTACCGGGGTAATAATGGTGTTTAGCGTTAGCCTCTGTACCGGCTAACACTAAGCCTCCCCTTAGTAATGGACCTTGTCACTCAGACAGCGGCCATTACTAAAGTGATAGTAATAAAACTTGAAAATAAAACACAAAGATATAGATAAAATATTTTATTGAAATAAAGCAACCCCAACACAACCCTCATTAACCATTTTATTGATGAAAAAAAAGCGTCATCTAAGTAGTCCTCGAAACCGACGTAGTCCAAACACCAAACCTGTAAAAAATCAAAAATATAAAAAAAAAAAATGAAATAAAACATGTCGTAGGCTTAGTTTCACTTTCATTAGTGATACTGACTGTTATACCATGTATAGAAGCCTGCGGCAAAGTTGGCTTAGATACAGGGCGCCAGCAGACAGTATCATACATGGCCATACAGACATTTATACAAACAAACATACATACATGCACATATACACATACAAACATGACAACATACATACAAGCAAACATACATACATACATGCAAACATACATACATGCAAACATACATACATGCACATATACACATACAAACATGACAACATACATACATACAAGAAACATACATACAAGCAAACATACATACATACATGCAAACATACATACATGCAAACATACATACAAGCAAACATACATACAAGCAAACATACATACATACAAGCAAACATACATAAATGCAAACAAATACATGCAAACATACATACATGCAAACATGCATACATACATGCAAACAAACATACATGCAAACATACATACATGCAAACATACATGCACATATACACATACAAACATGACAACATACATACATACATGCAAACATACAAGCAAACATACATACAAGCAAACATACATACATGCAAACATAAATACATGCAAACATACATGCAAACATACATACATGCAAACATACATACATGCAAACATACATACATGCAAACATACATGCATACATACATGAAAACATACATACATGCAAACATACATGCACATATACACATACAAACATGACAACATACATACAAGCAAACATACATACATACATACAAGCAAACATACATACATACAAGCAAACATACATACATACATGCAAACATACATGCACATATACACACATGCACATATACACATACAAACATGACAACATACATACAAGAAAACATACATACAAACATACATACAAGCAAACATACATACATGAAAACATACATACATGCAAACATACATGCACATATACACATACAAACATGACAACATACATACATGAAAACATACATACAAGCAAACATACATACATACATACATGCAAACATACATACATGCAAACATACATACAAGCAAACATACATACAAGCAAACAAACATATATACATACATGCAAACATACATACATGCAAACATACATGCACATATACACATACATGCACATATACACATACAAACATGACAACATACATACAAGCAAACATACATACATACAAGCAAACATACATACATGCATACATGCAAACATACATACATGCAAACATACATGCACATATATACATACATGCACATATACACATACAAACATGACAACATACATACAAGCAAACATACATACATACAAGCAAACATACATGCATACATGCAAACATACATACATGCAAACATACATGCACATATATACATACATGCACATATACACATACATGACAACATACATACAAAAATAAACTCACCTAAGACGTTCCCACGAAGAGCTGAACGGTCCCGTCACTTTTCTTCTCCCATTCACAATAACATAGGGGTGGGCGCAGATGACGTAATCACATGGGCCTGATATGATTACGTCATCAGCGCCACAACGCATTGTTACTATGAATGCGAGCGGCGCCAAGAAGAAGGATGATGGCAAGTGACGGGACCGTTCAGAGCGCCGTTAGAACGTCTTAGGTGAGTTTATTTTTTGTATATATTTTTAGTTGTTCGCCGGGTGCTGATGCAGCACCGATGTGGCGGGTACAAACATTACATGTAGTGACAGGGTTGGGGGGGGGGGGGGAGAAGTTGTTTGCCGAAACGGGGTGAATGTAGTGTAGTGTATCTACAATACACTACACTACACGGTAAGTTCGTCTCAATCGGGCTTACCATGCCCGCTTTAGACGAACATTCTCCCGATGTTGCTAGAACTACAGTATCTAGCAACATCGGGAGCGCGCACACTGCAGAGCGGAGCAGCTTGATTGACATCGAGCCGCTCACGCCCCTTTTTAGAAAAGATAACCAGCACTTGCTGAGTTATCAAGTGTAAAAAAAAGGCACTTAGGAAATGAATTTTAATTTTTTTTTAACACCAAATGTTTTAAAATTAATTTCCTGCTTAGAATGTATAAAAAAAAAAATTTGAGTCAACTTGGGACAACCCCTTTAAAGAGGTCTTGTAGTGCCAAAACAGTGGAAACACCCCAAAAGTTACCCCATTTTGGAAACTACACCTCTCAAGGAATTTATCTAGGGGTATAGTTAGCATTTTGACCAGACAGGTTTTTGGCTAAATATATTGGAATTAGTCTGTAAAAATTAAAATCTACTTTTTTTCTGAAAAATATAGACATTTTTAATATTTACAAGGAATAAAGAAAAAAATGTACCCCAACAGTTGTAAAGCAATTCTCCCGATTACGTCAATACCACACATGCAGTAATAAACTGCTGATTGGACCCACAGCAGGGCTCAGAAGGGAAGGAGCGCCTTGGATTTTGGAGCACAGATTCCGCTGGAATGGTTTTCGGTGCCATGTCACGTTTGCAACGCCCTGGAGGGACCTAAACAGTGGAAATACCCCAAAAGTTACCCCATTCTAGAAACTACACCCCTCAAGGAATTTTTCTAGGGGTAAAGTTAGCATTTTGACCCCACAGTTCTTTTGCATAATTTATTAGAGTTAGGCCGCGCAAATTAATATAACTTTTTTTTCCGCTAAAATGTTGAATTTTCTTATTTTCACAAGGGATAAATGAGATAAAACACCCTAATTGTAAAGCAATTTCTCCCGAGTACGGAAATACCCCACACGTGGTCATACATTTTTGTCATTACAAATGAATTAACCCTTCCAGGACTGATCCATTTTTGCTTTCTTATTTTCGTTTTTCACTCCCAGCATTCCAAGAGCCATAACTTTTTTCTCTTTCCGGCAATAGAGTGGTGTGAGGGCTTATTTCTTGCAGGAGGAGTTGTAGTTTCTATTGACACTATTTAAATTACCATCAAATGTACTGGGAAACTGAAAAAAAATTATTTGCGGGCTGAAATGAGAAAAAACTGTGATTCCTCCATTTTTTGGGGGTTTTGTTTTTACGGCTTTCGCCGTGTGGTTAAAATCGAAAACTTTACTTTATTCTGCGGATTAATACAATTACGGTGATACCAAGTTCATATACCGTATTTTTCGGACTATAAGACGCAGTTTTTAGCAAGAATAAATCTTGCTAAAATGTCCCTGCGTCTTACTGTCCGCAGTCAAGGGACCTGGCATCGCCGGGCGCCATGACCGCTTCATTACTTAACCCCTTCCCGACCCATGACGTGCCGACACATCATGGAGCTGGAGGGGAGTGATGTATGGTGCCATAAAACACGTGTATCCCCTATCCACAGGATAGGGGATACATGTGTGATCGATAAGGAGAACGGGGACCGAAAGTTACCAAGAGCGCTGCATTGTAAGCTATGACTTCCGCGTTCTGTGTCCGGCAGCTTCATAGAGATCAATGGGATTCTTCTGCGCATGCGCGAGCGGCTCTCCATTAGTCTCTATGGAGCTGCGGAACAGATAAGCCGGACACAGAACCCGGAAGTTCAGGCTTCTCATGTAGCGCTCTGGGTGATTTTCGCTCCCCTGTTCTCCTTATTGCTGGGGTCCCAGCGGTCGGACCCCCAGCGATCTCACATGTAGCCCCTATTCTGTGGATAGGGGATTCATGTGTTTTATGGCAAACCCCCTTTAACTAGTTAAATGCCATGGTCAGTAGCGACTGCGGCATTTATAGTGGTTTTGCTATGAAGGACATTTATGACATATCCACAGGATATGTCATAAATGTCAGATAGATGCAGGTCTCACCTCTGGGACCTGCAGCTATCTCTAGAACGGGGCCCCCTAAACCCCGTTCTAGATTTCTGTGCTGTCCCGGCCACTGAGCTACGCTGTTTCCGTAACTTCCATAGAATTGAACAGTAGTTACCTAAACAGCGTAGCTCGCATGCTACGCTGCTTCCGTAACTGCCATTCACTACTATTGGAGTTAGGGAAACAGTGTAGTTACGCTGTTTCAGTAACTCTACATGTAACCAAGTGGCTGCTGGTTCAAATCCCCTAGGGGAACTAAAAAAATGTGTAAAAAAAAAAAAAAATGTTAGATACATTTTTAGGAATGTTAATAAAAAAACCTTTTCACATTTTTCCCCAAGCACAATGTAAAAAATAAAAGAATTTCGTCCCGCAACAAAATAAGACCTCACACCGCTCAATCGATAAAAAAAAAAATAAAAGAAGTTTTGGCTTTCATTTTTTTCTTATTTTCTGTTGTCCAATACCTGGGTGCGTCTTATGGCCAGGTGCGCCTTATAGTCCGAAAAATATGGTAGTTGTTTTTTATATTTTACTACTTTTACAAAGAAAAATAACAATCAATTTGAGCGGTACGAGGGCTAATTTTTTGTGGGACGAGCTGTTGGTTTTATTGGTACCATTTTTTGGTGCATAAAAAGTGATCAAAAAGTTGTAATACATTGTTTTCTATAAAAAAATTTACAGTGTTTACCGTGCAAGTTAAATAACTGTATATTGTAGTAGTTCAGAATTTTACAGACGTAGCAATACCAATTTTGGTTTTTTTTTGTTTTTTGTTTTTACATTACTTTATAAGAAAAATGGGAAAAGTGTTTTTTGTTTTTTTTTTACTTTTAAAGTTTTTTTTTGTCTCACTACTAATAACTTTAATTATTTTACACATTTTATTAGTCCCCTATTGGGACTTGAACCAGCGATCATTTTACTAATGTATTGCAGTGTATTGTTAATTTTACAGGTTTCTGTAAAAGCACGATCGCTGTTCCTGTCCGTTAGTCACGGGTGTCAGCTGTAATACACAGCTGAGACCCGCAGCGTATGGATCAGGCTCAGCACGTGAGCCGGCTCCACACATCAACCTCCGCACCGCGTTTGCACAATAACATCACTTTGTTTTAAAATAATTTATTTTCTATGTCACCATATTCTGGGAGCCATAACTTTTTTAATTGGTACAATTTTCGGGTACATGCGACTTTTTGATCACTTTATATTCTCTATTTTAGGATGGGTGGTGACCAAAAAATAGTGATTCCTGCATAGTTTTTTTATAGATGTTTTTTCTTGGTGTTCATCGTGCGGGAAAAATAACATTATAGTTTGGGTCATTACGAATGTGGTGATACCAAATATGTGTACTTTTTTTTAACGTTTTCAGTCTCAGACTTATAGGAAAAGAAGCATTTCTTGTTTTTTCTAACATAACTTTTATTTTTACACTTTTATTTTTACACTTTTCTTAACTTTTTTTTACTTTTTGTACTTGTCCCACTAGGGGACTTGAGGACTTGCAGCTCTGATCGCTGCTATAATACATTACGCTACCTACGTATTGTAATGTATTCTAACTGTCATTGTGACGTGACAGTCCGTACATGGCAACCCGAAGCCCATTGTCTAGCCTCCGTTTGCCATGACAAGCATTGGCAGCCCCCACAGTCACTTAGTGGGGGCTGCCGATATGCTTCAAACCCATTTAATGCGTCGGTCGCCAAATTTAAGGGGTTAATTGCCAAAATCAGCGGCGATGGTCCGCTGACCGGCAAGACTGGAGTGTCAGCTGTGGGGACAGCTGACCTCCCGATTCCCGGACACTGTCCGTTAGGACAGTGTGCCTTGGGGACCGGTCCGCAACTGTACGTCCTGGTGCGGGAAGCAAGCCCTCTCGAGGACGTACCGTTGCGGCGTAGCGCGGGAAGAGGTTAAACAACCCATTTATTTTGGAGTGGACCATCTACTTTTTACAAATCAATAAACAATAAGGATAATATTTATTTATTTCATATCAATTTTCTTCAAGGATAAACAATACTTTTATTATTCATCGTTTTGTGCATTGATACTGGCCAATTATCCTTATGAACACTCGGAATTGTTTAAATTACAACGGCAGTGTAGTCTGGCCACACCGATTTCCTCCCCCACTCCAAAAACATACTGATAGATTATATATAATATATTAGCAATTTGAAATACATAAGAAGATCTTGATCTTGTAGCTGTTCTAGAATTCCATAGAATTACTGCATTTCTTTATAATACTTTACTCATTGCTTCTTTGTTTTTTTTCTTTAGGCTTTAGAAGATGTTCGTAGTGAAGAGCACATTGCTGGTAATAACATTTAAGTCTATATTTTATTTTTGCATTAAACCTAAAGTATATAAAGCTCTTCTTTTATATCTTGTCTGGGCATAACCCCAAAAAATCAAGTATTTGATCATAACCAAAAAGTGATATAGGAGAATGTAAGATGTTTTTATTTTTGTTGAGAATGTTAATGACAAATTAGGGACGATCATAACATGGATGAAGATCCCTATTGGTTATAGGTTTCAGTATAAGATAAAATATGTGAAGTAACATTTTCAGGAGAGGTAAGAAAATGCTGGAACTTGTGGAAGGGTAAATTAAACAGGAAGAGATACAGGGAGAGAACATATCTTTGTGCATTTATAAGGGGAGTCCTGTTTTTCAGCCCCTACGAATTGGATCGGGGTCGGCAGATCAGCTGTTTTGAAGGGGCCGCAGCCCTCGTACAAGCTCTGCTTCCCTTTTATTTCTAGTTCCTCACTGAATCATCGACACGTAAGTAGCGGAGATCCACAGGTTTTGCAGCCTGTTCTTTCATTGACTTCAATGTCAGAATGCATTACTGTGATCCACCGCTGCTGCTGTGTCGGTGATTCAGAGTGTAATCAAGTAAGGAAAATAAAGGGAAAGCAGCGCTCGAATGAGCACTGTGACCCCTTCAAATCAGCTGATCGGCCCGGGTCCCGACAGTAGGACCCCGACCCATCAGCTATTGATGGCCTATCCTGAAAATAGGCCTTCAATTTTTAGGGTCTGGAAAAACCCTTTAATTCTTTTTGAGGGAGAACGGCATGGTCAAATTTTAGCCATGGTGAAAATGTTTTTTTTTAAATATATGTTACGTCACAAAACCTGGTTTAATTTGAAAAATTTCCTGTGCATTTTCTATGTACTTACTTTTGTCTTTTAATCTATCTTAGAAACTGTAGACTCAAAGGGAACATTGTCTAAGGTAAATACAAATATATTTCCTATCAGGTGAAAAGGGTATTTCTCATGGAGTTTCTACTCTGCATATAACATTAAGAATTCTATCATACTACAGCCGCTAGAATCTGTATAGGACCACACTGGACATTTATGGACTAAATTATTATTCTTTTGATTCATACTCTTTAAAGAGGCTCTGTCACCAGATTTTGCAACCCCTATCTGCTATTGCAGCAGATAGGCGCTGCAATGTAGATTACAGTAACGTTTTTATTTTTAAAAAACGAGCATTTTTGGCCAAGTTATGACCATTTTTGTAGTTATGCAAATGAGGCTTGCAAAAATCCAAGTGGGTGTGTTTAAAAGTAAAAGTCCAAGTGGGCGTGTATTATGTGCGTACATCGGGGCGTTTTTAATACTTTTACTAGCTGGGCGCTCTGAAGAGAAGTAACATCCTCTTCTCTTCAGAACGCCCAGCTTCTGACAGTGCAGATCTGTGACGTCACTCACAGGTCCTGCATCGTGACGGCCACATCGGCACCAGAGGCTACAGTTGATTCTGCAGCAGCATCATTTGCATAATTACAAAAATGGTCATAACTTGGCCAAAAATGCTTGTTTTTTAAAAATAAAAACGTTACTGTAATCTACATTGCAGCGCCTATCTGCTGCAATAGCAGATAGGGGTTGCAAAATCTGGTGACAGAGCCTCTTTAAATTTGTGCAATGTCATTATTTCAAGCTAGTGGAAAATTCTTTCCCGGGGCTCATTAAATGTTCCCATACCATTTGATTCACCTGTAATCTTGCTATTCAAGTTAAACTCCTTAGGATATAGTTTAAGTCTCCAGTGGATATATTGATATCTTTGCGGTCAACAGTGACGTACAGATGAGGTTCGCTATAGGTTTTGGGATGCACATGGACATATCTGAATTTCTATGGGTCTTTCAATTATTTGATGTGTGTCTGTTAGAATTTATGTTCTGTAAATGTACAATTGTAATTTGTATAGTGTAGTGTATAGCTAGTGTTGGGATTAAGTTTAACACCGGTATATAAACGAGAATGCCCTCTCCTTATGTGAGAGATTGGCAGGTTTAGTGAAAAAATTAGGTCCTAAGAACCTGCCCCAAGAGATCAATTTATACATGTAAGGCTGTGTTCACATCAGCATTGGTTTCCGTTCATGGGTTCCGTTGCAGCTTTCATTCGGAGGAACCCATAAACGGAAACCAAAGATTCTGTTTGCATTACCATTTTTTTTTGGTAATTCTTCCGTTACAAATGTTTTGCATTTGTCTCCGTTCCATAAGGTTTGTGACTACGCTATTGTTTCTGCTAAGAAAACTGACACCTTACGGAACGTAGACGTAGACAAGCGAAAACCATTTGCAATGGAGGCATTACCATTGAAATCAATGGTAATGCAAACGGAAGCTTTGTTTTCAGTTTGGCTTTAAATTCATGGATTCCTCCGACGGAAAGCTACAACGGAACACATGAACGGAAACCAACGCCGATGTGAACGAGGCCAAGAGACTAAACCCGAAACATTGTCACTGGTTTTGGAGACCATTACAAAATACTGGATTGTGTATTATTGTCTCTACAAAGCCCAGGAACACAGACTATATGAACATGCATGCTAACTATTGGGTTCTGTTAATTTCTCTTTTTTATTTTTCTAACTCTTTTGGATGTTCCTGTATCTGTTATTTTTAGTTACTTTAAAGTTTTGCCTTGTTACTGTAACAAGCCAAAAAGTTCTTCTTGGATTGTAAGTGTACGTGTGGATTTTGAGGCAGATTAAACCATGTGTTGTGACAAAAATCCAGAAGAAATCCAGGACATACAGTTAGGTCCAGAATTATTTGGACTTTGACACAAGTTTTGGCATTTTAGCTGTTTACCAAAACATATTAAATATACAGTTATATAATCAATATGGGGTTAAAGTGCAGATTCTCATCTTTAATTTGAGGGTATTCACATCCTAATTTGAGGAAAGGTATAGGAATTACAGCTCTTTAATATGTAGCTGCCTCTTTTTCAAGGGACCAAAAGTAATTGGACAATTATCTCCAAAGCTATTTAATGGGCTGCATGGGCTATTCCCTCGTTAATCCATCATTAATTAAACAGGTAAAAGGTCTGGAGTTGATTCCAGGTGTGGTATTTGCATTTGGAAGCTGTTGCTGTGAACCCACAACATGAGGTCAAAGGAGCTCTCAATGAAAGTGAAAACAGATCATCATTAGGTTGAGAAAAATGAAAAAAAACAAAACATCAGAGACATAGCACAAATGTTAGGAGTGGCCAAATCAACAGTTTCGTAAATTTTAGACAAAAAAGAGCGCACTGGTGATCTCCAAAAGGCCTGTATGTCCATGGAAAGCAACAGTGGTGGATGATCGCAGAATCCTTTCCATGGTGAAGAAAAACCCCTTCACAACATCTACACAAGTGGAAAACCCTCTCCTGGAAGTAGGTGTATCGGTATCCAAGTCTACCATAAAGGGAAGACTTCATGAGAGCAAATACAGAGGGTTCACCACAAGGTTAACCATTAATCAGCCTCAAAAATAGAAAGGCCGGATTAGACTTTGCTAAACATCATCTAAAGAAGCCAGTCCAGTGTCTGGAACAGCATTCTGTGGACAGATGAAATTGAGATCAACCTGTATCAGAATGATGGGAGGAAAAAAGTATGTAGAATGCTTGGAATGGCTCATGATCCAAAGCACACCACATCCTTTGTATAACATGGTGGATATAGTGTGATGGCATGGGCATGCATGGCTGCCAAAGGCACTGAGTCACTAGTGTTTATTGATGATGTTACTGAAGACAGAAGCAGCCGGATGAATTCTGAAGTGTTCAGGGATATACTTTCTGCTCAGATTCAATTAAATGCAGCAAGGTTAATTGGACGTCGCTTCACAGTACAGATGGACAATGACCAAAAACATACTGTGAAAGCAACCCAGGAGTTTTTTAAGGCAAAGAAGTGGAATATTCTGCAATGGCCAAGTCCATCACAAGATCTCAACCGGATCGAGCATGCAATTCACTTGCTTAAAGGGATCCTGTCATCAACATCTTACCTGTTAAACTAGCCTGACCCCTCAATGGCCGCAGCTGTCCAGAGTTCGATCCTGTTCTCTTCTTTCCTGAAGTCCTCCTCTTTCGGTAAATATAGTAGTTTAAACTTTTCCCGCCTTTTATGGTAATTATTTTTCCCTCTTGGACGGAGCTTCTTAACCACGCCCACTACCACCACCTGTACGGCCCTGACTGGCTAAGGAGTTGTCAATCAAAAAGAAGGAGGTGGAGTCCACTCTGAGATGCTGGAGGAATGAAAACCTGACTTTGACTCTTTTCTGCTCATTTGCATACGGCGTGGGACCACTGAAAAACGGAATACTAAAGCTACAGAGCTTACTTAGAACATATTTATAGCTTAGATGACAATGATTTTTCACCCACTTTCACCAGATATTGCTGGCTTTATAGCTAAAATGCTGGTGACAGGTTCCCTTTAAGACAAAGCACAGGCAGAAAGACCCACAAACAAGCAACAACTGAAGACATCTGCAGTAAAGGCCTGGCAATGCATCACAAAGGAGGAAACCCAGCGTTTGATGATGTCCATGGGTACCAGACTTCAGGCAGTCATTGCCTGCAAAGGATTCCCTACAAAGTATTAAAAAAAAAACATTTTATTTATGGTAATGTTAATTGATCCAATTGCTTTTGAGCCCCTGAAATGAGGAGACTTTGTAGAAAAATGGTTGCAATTCCTAAACGTTTTACCGGATATTTTTGTTCAACCCCCTTGAATTAAACCTGAAAGTCTACACTTCAATTGCATCTCAGTTCTTTAGTTTTAGATCCAATGTGGTGGCATGCAGAGCTCAAATCATGAAGATTGTGTCACTTTCCAAATAATTCTGGACCTAACTGTATACAGTATTCTATAGATTTGAAAATCTGCAGATTACCCTAAAGTCTGTACTGATTTTCTTTTACTGCATGTGAATGGGGTTTTGTAAAACTCTTTTGACTTGTGCTGTACTTCATTATAGAAAGTGTTGCTTGGTTGTGCTAACATTTTCATTGCTAAACTTTACTTTGCGACTGAGTTCCCAGTGTATTGTTTCTTCTGTGTACTCTGGTTTCTTCTCACACTCTCAAAACATATTGATAGATTAATTGACTTCCGGGAGGAATCTTGCGACTTTTGGTTTTATCAATTATTTTCTCCCGGTTTAAACAGTATCTGCATCTTCAGGACGCAGATACAGTTGAATCCAATGGTAGAGCAGGGGGCCGTAAGGTAACTGCTCCACCATTCACTATATATCGCTGGACGCGAGGCAGTAACGTCATTGCACCTGTCGGCATTATACTGTGTGGTGGCAGTTATGAGGGGCACTTTACTCTGGGGGCATTATACTCTGTGGAGGCAAATATAGGGGCATTATACTTTGTGGATGCAGTTATTGGGGGCATTATGTTGTGGTGGCATTTATGAGGGGCATTATAATGTGTGGGGGCAGCTATGGGGGCATTATGCTGTGTGGAGGCAGTTATAGGGGCATTATAATGTGTGGGGGCAGCTATGGGACATTATACTGTGTGGGGAGCACTATGGGGCAATATACTGTGGGGGCAGTTTCAGGGGGTATATTATATACAGTAGTATGCAGCAGGCTCAGGGGATAAATATAAATTCAATGGCGTAGCATGCAAATAGGGGCGTGGCACGCAAATATTGATGTGGCCTAAATAATCGTTCAATTATCATAATCGAGGTTACATGTTCAATTAATCATGATTTTGGTTTAGGTCATAATTGTATCTAGTGATTCGTCAAGAGAGAGTTCCTCACAAAGTCGAAAAGATAAGAAATCGTCTTCTACTTTCCAAGTAAGAATTTGTAGTTGTCTTTTTAGAATAAGACGCATATTTTGTCCTTTTTTCCCCCCAATTATTTTGTACTCGTGTATTTTTATGTATAGGATTACATTTTGAGAGGAATGTGAGGAAAGTATAAATTGAGAGGTTGTTATTATCCTAAAGAGATTCTGACTGTAAAGCATTGTTAACCGCTTGGTGACCTTTTTACGTATAGTTATGTCGCTGTTTCAAAGGTCATAACGCAATCCAACGTACAGTTATGTTGGATTATTAAGCCGTCACCGTGTCTAATGTGACCGAGTAAAGATGGCTGATATCCTTGACAGCAGACAATTTTTTTTATATTTAAATATTTTTATTTCTGTATTCATAACAAATATTCACAAATTCCAATTATACATACAAAAATTCAATGAACAATTTGACTTACAAGACCGGTCTGAGAACTACTTCATTCCCATTTTTCCCACAAAGTACTTCTTTATTGAACCCCCATACTATTATAATATAACTTATCATATTTTATTATGGTTACAAGATTTTGTTTCCATAATTAGATTTCTAAGGGGCAACTTGAAATCCACTTTCTAACTATTTGTAATTTTGCAGCAAACAGTAACTTTCTTAAAGGGGTTTTCCCAATACTGTTTTTTTTTTTTTTAATCACTGCAACACTTATCAATTTATCTAGGACGTTACAAGGCTTAGAACTTTAGCAGCAATTTCTCTTATTTTAAAGAAAATTTAAAAAGGCAATTTTTTCAGGGACCAGTTCAGTTCTGAAGTGGCTTTGAGGGCCTTATATATTAGAAAGTCCCCATAAATCACCCATTTTGAAAACTGCACCCCTCAAAGTATCCAAATCAGCATTCATAATGTGTTTTAACCCTTTAGGAGTTTCTCAGGAATTAAAGCAAAGTAGAGGTGAAATTTACAAATTTTATTTTTTTTGCCATGTTAAATACAGTATTTAACATTGCATATTGTTTCTGGCTAATACGCTACTACACTATTTTTTACTGTATTTTTTTGCCGAAATTCATTAGTAATACATTTTTTTTTGTACCACAGATGGTTTTACCTCAATATTTGATTGCCCAGATTATATTATTGCAGTTTTTATAAATATCTCACATGTGGCCCTAGTGTGCTAATCGACTGAAACACAGGCCTCCGAAGCATAAGAGCACCTAGTGGATTTTGGGCCTCCTTTTTTTTAGAATATATTTTAGGCACCTTGTCAGGTTTAAAGAGGTCTTGTGTTGCCAAAACAGTGGAAACACCCCAAAATGTACCCCATTTTGGAAACTACACCTCTGAAGGAATTTATGTAGGGGTATAGTTAGCATTTTGACCACACAGGTTTTTGGCTAAATATATTGGAATCAGTCTGTAAAAATGAAAATCTACTTTTTTTCTGAAAAAACATAGAAATTTTTAATATTTACAAGGAATAAAGAAAAAAATGTACCCCAACATTTGTAAAGCAATATCTCCCGATTATGTCAATACCCCACATGCAGTAAAGTGGGTAAAGTTAGCATTTTGACCCCTCAGTTCTTTTGCATAATTTATTAGAGTTAGGGGAGATTCACACGAACGTTGCGTTTTTGCGCGCGCAAACAACGCAGCGTTTTGCGAGCGCAAAAACCATTTGACAGCTGCGTGTGTCATGCGTGTCTGATGCGCGGCTGCGTGATTTTCGCGCAGCCGGCATCATAGAGATGAGGCTTGTCAACGCCCGTCACTGTCCAAGGTGCTGAAAGAGCTAAATCTTTCAGCACCCTCGACAGTGAATGCCGAACACAACAGCGAAAAACCTGTAAAAAAAAAAGATAAAGTTCCTACTTACCGAGAACTTCCCGGCCGTTGCCTTGGTGACGCGTCCTTGGTGACGCGTCCTTGGTGACGCGCCTCTCTTGACATCGGGCCCCACCTCCCTGGATGACGCAGCAGTCCAAGTGACCGCTGCAGCCTGTGATTGGCTGCAGCCTGTGCTTGGCCTGTGATTGGCTGGAGCTGTCACTTGAACTGAAGTGTCATCCCGGGAGGTCGGACTGCAGGAAGGAGACAGGAGTAATCGGTAAGTTAGAACTTCGTTTTTTTTTTACAGGTTAATGTATTTTGGGATCGCAAGTCACTGTCCATGGTGCTGAAACAGTTTAACTCTTTCAGCACCATGGACAGTGACTATCTCCTGACGTCGCGTACCGATAATTTTTTTGCCGGGATCGGCCAAAACGAGTTTGGCCGAACCCGGTGAAGTTCGGTACGCTTGTCCGGCTTCGCTCATCGCAAAGACACTCCGTTTGGATGTTCGGAAACAGAAAAGCACGTGGTGCTTTTCGGTTTTCATTCATCCTTTTCACTGCTGTTGCGCGAATCACGCTCGTCCCACGGAAGTGCTTCCGTGTGGTGCGCGTGATTTTCACGCACCCATTGACTTCAATGGGTGCGTGATGCGCGAAATACGCAGAGTTATTGAACCTGTCGCGCATTTTGCGCAGCAGACAAACGCTGCGCAAAAAGCACGGACTGTCTGTACTGCCCCATAGACTTGTATTGGTCCATGCGTGCCGCGTGAAAACCACGCGGCCCGCACGGACCGAATACACGCTCGTGTGAATCCCCCCTTAGGCCGCGGAAATTAATATAACTTTTTTTTCCACTAAAATGTTGAATTTTCTTATTTTCACAATGGATAATACAGAAAAAAACACCCTAATTGTAAAGCAATTTCTCCCGAGTACGGAAATACCCCACACGTGGTCATACATTTTTGTCATTACAAATGAATTAACCCTTCCAGGACTGATCCATTTTTGCTTTCTTATTTTCGTTTTTCACTCCCAGCACTCCAAGAGCCATAACTTTTTTCTCTTTTCATCAATAGAGTGGTGTGAGGGCTTATTTCTTGCGGTAGAAGTTGTAGTTTTATTGACACTCTTTAAATTAGCATCAAATGTACTGGGAAACGAAAAAATAATTCTTTGAGGCCGAAGTTGGAAAAAACTGTAATTCCTCCGTTTTTTGGGGGTTTTGTTTTTACGGCTTTCGCCGTGTGGTTAAAAGCGAAAAAACGTTACTTTATTCTTCGGATTAATACAATTACGGTGATACCAAATTCATATACCGTATTTTTCGGACTATAAGACGCAGTTTTTAGCAAGAATAAATCTTGCTAAAAAGTCCCTGCGTCTTATAGTCCGCAGTCAAGGGACCCGGCATCGCCGGGCGCCATGACCGCTTCATTACTTAACCCCTTCCCGACCCATGACGTGCCGGCACATCATGGAGCTGAAGGGGGGTGATGTATGGAGCGGGCTTACGCACTGACACGCTGCTGTAACAGCCAGGAACAGCAATTTCGCTGTTCCTGGCAGTTTAATGGGCTTGTGCCATAAAACACATGTATCCCCTATCCACAGGATAGGGGATACATGTGTGATCGATAAGGAGAACGGGGACCAAAAGTTACCAAGAGCGCTGCATGATAAGCTGTGTCTTCCGCGTTCTGTGTCCGGCAGCTTCATAGAGATCAATGGGATTCTTCTGCGCATGCGCGAGCAGCTCTCCATTGATCTCTATGGAGCTGCGGAACAGATAAGCCGGACACAGAACCCGGAAGTTCAGGCTTCTCCTGTAGCGCTCTGGGTGACTTTCGCGTCCCTGTTCTCCTTATTGCTGGGGATCCCAGCGGTCGGACCCCCTGCGATCTCACATGTAGCCCCTATTCTGTGGATAGGGGATACATGTGTTTTATGGCAAACCCCCTTTAACTAGTTAAATGCCATTGTCAATAGCTACCGCGACATTTATAGGGGTTTTTCTATGAAGGACATTTATGACATATCCACAGGATATCAGAAAAAAGGAGATTTTTGAAGCAGCACTAGTCCCGAGTATGGTGCGGTGCACGCTGTCAAGCCAGGCAAACCCACTCCAGCACGATGTATATCCAAAGAAGTAGTAGGACAACAGCACACGTCTTCAAATCATCAAAGTGGTTTTATTGTCAAGACATCCACAAACGACAAGCAACGTTTCGACCCATAGTGAGTGAAGGGTCTTTGTCAAGCCTAACATTATGTCTAAAAACATCGTTATAAATGGGTGAATACAAATGATCACATGGCCCATTCCAACCAGTGAACATCGTGAGTCTGGTCTCCCAGGTGAAGCATACATTAGTCTTAATGACATACATCAAATAGTTATATAATCTTCAAAAACGTGCAAAACTACAATGTGTAATACATCTTTAATACATCATCATCAATAATATGTCAATCATTGTTATTACAATAGAAAAGTGAAGGAGGAAAGTTCACCACACTCCAGGTTCCAGCTACGATCACAGAGCTCTATTGTGCATGCTCAGCAATCAATCATCTCTGCTGTGCAAAAAATAAAGATCAGCGTTCGATCAAAAATAGTGATCAAAGTATGTATAAATGTAAGACATCCTCAGTCATAACAGGAATCCATCATACTGCAGCTCCATATCTGTATATTTTGAGGCAAAATTAATTCAATAATTAAAAACGTCTTCACTCTGTATAAGTCACATGTGAACAGGGCAGACGGAGGGAGAAGGGATCAGGTTCATATTACTTCATGATATCAATCACTAGAAGTTAAATGTAAGACATCCTCAGTCATAACAAGAATCCATCATACTGCAGCTCCATATCTGTATATTTTGAGGCAAAATTAATTCAATAATTAAAAACGCCTTCACTCTGTTTAAGTCACATGTGAACAGGGCAGACGGAGGGAGAAGGGATCAGGTTCATATTACTACATGATATCAATCCCTAGGAGTTAATGTCATCAAATACTATTTAGTGTTAAACCGCCTACATAAATCGGATCACCGAAGTGATTCAAAAACTTTCTAGGGAATGCTTGTAACTTCTGTCCGACAAATCATGTTGGACAATAATACCGCACAAAACACGAGATTTATATAATGATGATAAAAACGCCTTCATTCCGTGATGTTAAGTCACATGTGAACAGGGCAGACGGAAGGAGAAGGGATCAGGTTCATATTACTACATGATATCAATCACTAAAAGTTAGTGTCATCAAATACTCTTTAGTGTTAATTCGCCTACATAAATCGAATCACTCAAAGTGATTAAAAGACTTTCTAGGGAATGCTCGTAATATCTGTCCAACAAAACATGTCGGACACCTATACCGCACAGAACACGAGATTTATATAATGATGATAGAGCATCAACCATAGCCCACCCAATCAAAAAACCACTATACTCAAAAACATTGCATAAAAAATACAGATGGATGCCAACATGAAAGGAACCGCTATAATCTTCGTTCTGATCATAAATCCGCTGGCGTGTGGTGAATAAACCTCCATCACGAACATGCTCAAATCTGTAAGAAATATTCCAAAAATATCAAGACCCTCAGGAATACAAGACGATGCAAAAAATAGATGCTACACAATGTGTCAGAAATCACCCATCAAGTGTACAATATTAAAAAAATGTTAAAAACAGCAATGGGATTTCAGAGTCCAGGAATTATCTTGTATTCTAGATTCAAACCTTTGGGGTATAGGGAATCTAACTCAAAGATCCAACGTAATTCTTTCTTTTTCAATAGCTTCTGTCTATCCCCTCCCCTCCTGAGTATCGGGACACAATCTATTACCCTAAATCTCAATTGATTTAACTGATGATTCTTTTCAATAAAATGCCTTGGTAATGGAAGTTCCATCATTTTCTTTCTAATTGTACTTTTATGCTTATTAATTCTCAATTTAATAGGCATGGTTGTCTCTCCTATGTAAATCAATGAACAAGGACATGTAATCATATATACAACGAAATCTGAATTGCACGTAAATCTGTGTCTGATATTAAAGACCCTCCCCGTATGTGGATGCTGAAAACTATTCCCTTTCACAATATTATTGCAATTGCAGCAATTCAGACAGGGAAAATTACCATTTTTGGGGGGGCAAAGTAGTAATTGTGTATTTTTCTTTCTACTACCCACGTCTGACTTAACCAGTGTGTCTCTGATATTCTTAGTCCTCCGATATGACATAATAGGTGGTATTCTCAACGTGTCAATCTCATTATGTCCCTTGGACACTATAGGCCAATTCTTTCGCAGAATATTACCTATGCGACCACTCAAATTGCCAAAAGTTGATATAAATGGTATACGTTCAACTTGTGCACCCTTAATATTGGATTCCAAACTATTGTCTAGTCTATCCTTATGTTTCTGTACAAGTTTCCTAGGATAACCTCTCTTCGTAAATTTATTACACATCTGAGTCAACCTAATTTGTTTCTGTGTAGTATCTGACACAATCCTATCTACCCTCAATAATTGACTCCATGGTAACGACTCAATCATGTGTCTAGGATGGTTACTACTATATAAAAGGAGATTATTTCTGTCTGTGGGTTTCACAAATAAATCTGTGGAAAATACTCCGTCTTTCCATTGTACCAAAGTGTCCAAAAATTGTAATTCTCGATCAGAACAAACCATGGTAAATTGAAGAGCTGGAATATGTGTGTTAAGTTCTAACAAAAACTGATCAAGACCCAACCTATCACCTTCCCATATGACAAAAATGTCATCAATAAATCTCCACCAGCAGCGGATGTGACCCATATGGGGGGAGGTGTAGACATACATTAAAGATGTATTACACATTGTAGTTTTGCACGTTTTTGAAGATTATATAACTATTTGATGTATGTCATTAAGACTAATGTATGCTTCACCTGGGAGACCAGACTCACGATGTTCACTGGTTGGAATGGGCCATGTGATCATTTGTATTCACCCATTTATAACGATGTTTTTAGACATAATGTTAGGCTTGACAAAGACCCTTCACTCACTATGGGTCGAAACGTTGCTTGTCGTTTGTGGATGTCTTGACAATAAAACCACTTTGATGATTTGAAGACGTGTGCTGTTGTCCTACTACTTCTTTGGATATCCACAGGATATGTCACAAGTGTCAGATAGATGCAGGTCCCACCTCTGGGACCCACACCTATCTCTAGAACAGGGCCCCCTAAACCCCGTTCTAGATTTCTGTGGTGTCCCGGCCACTGAGCTACGCTGTTTCTGTAACTTCCATAGAACTGAACAGTAGTTACAGAAACAGCGTAGCTCGCATGCTACGCTACTTCCGTAACTGCCATTCACTACTATGGGAGTTAGGGAAACAGTGTAGTTACGTTGTTTCAGTAACTCCACATGTAACCAAGTGGCTGCTGGTTGAAGTTCCCTAGGGGAACTACAAAAATGTGTAAAAAAATAAAATAAATGTTAGATACATTTTTAGGAATGTTAATAAAAAAACCTTTTCCCATTTTTCCCCAAGCACAATGTAAAAAATAAAATTAATAATTTTTTACGGGACAAGCTGTTGATTTTATTGGTACCATTTTTTGGGGCATAAAAAGTGATCAAAAAGTTGTAATACATTGTTTTCTTGAGAGCTAAGGTGACCAAAAATTTGCAATTCTGACGATCTTTTTTAGTTTATATTTTTTACAGCGTTCACTGTGTGCTATAAATGACATTTGACTTCATTCTGCGGGTCGATATGATTACAGCGATACCAAATGTATATAGTTTTTATTATGTATTGCAGCGTTTGCCCAATAACATCACTTTGTTTTAAAATAATTTATTTTCTGTGCCACCATATTCTGGGAGCCATAACTTTTTTAATTGTTAGTCAAAAAAGCTGTGTAAGGGCTTGTTTTTTGCGGGATGTGTTGTCGTTTTTATTGGTACCATTTTCGGGTACATGCGACTTTTTTTTTTTTTTTTTACATTCTTTATTTATTTATGTTTATTTTCATCAGAAAAAGTATTTTACAGCAAATCAGAAAATATACTCATCCATCATACATATTCGGCAAGTGGAAACAAAAAGAAAACAAAGGCAAGATAAAAGTAAAAAAAATATTATGCATATACACTTCCAAGCTCAATGCATCACAGGCCTCTGTTCCAGCAGAAGAGTAGGTAATATAGTCGACAGAATACATGGATATCATGAATACATAGCAATATACCTTAAGTAATACTGACAATGCATCCAGGACAGTGGGCACCACGACAAACGGCATCAGAACCACTACACATCATAATGAGTTGATTCCACGCTTTGCATCGGAGAGAGGATAAAAGAACTAGGCAGAACCAGAGAACCCGCACACCAGCCACCAGGACAGATCAAGCCAATTCCCCCCTATCCTACATACCCCATGCAACCTATGCATAAAGTAAATAATCGTCCAACTCACAGAACTCCCTCCATCCCTGCCAGACCAATCCCACCGACCCTGGATTCCCGTGATGGGCCTGTGTTACCTCCTCCATTCTCTGCAGATGCAGTATCTCCTGGAACCATTCAGTAATGGTTGGCCCGCTACTGGTCTTCCATAACCGTGTTGTGTGTGCTGCGATCAACAGGAAACTAATTAGGGTTTTCGTATATCTTTTGTCTGCTCCTGGGAGCATGGAAAGTAGTAACACCTCCGGGGTATTGGGAAGCATCTGACCTGTGATTTTCTGTATCAGGTCCACTACACTAGACCAGAATGTGTTGATTAACGGGCACCCCCACCAGATGTGTAACATAGTTCCACCGGCCCTGCTACAACGCCAACATTCATCAGGTGCTGCCGGATAAAAGGAGTGAAGCAATGCTGGAACCCTATACCACCTCGACAATATCTTGTAATTAGTTTCCTGGGCCTTACAAGAGATAGAGATTCTATGGCACAGGGCAAAGGCTTTCGACCAGTCAGCCGGCGAAAGAGGCGAAGTAAGCTCCCTCTCCCACCCCTTCACAAGGGATGGAGGAACATCATTACTTAAGTCCTGTAAAAAATTGTAAATGAGGGAGATAGTTCTAACTGGGGGAGTTGAAGCAACACATAACTGCTCCAGCGGTGTTAGATCCCTGTGCAAAGACAGCCTCGTCTTATTAGCAGTGTAGAAATGTTGCATCCTCAAAAAGTCCCACCGCCCAACCGGTGATCTCTCCAGCTCCGGGACAAGCGCCTCAAAAGACTTCAAACCCCGACTCGTCAGTACATGGCGAAAAGTCACGCGAAGGCCTGGACGTACAGGCCAAGAAGGTGGGCCGTATTCCAGGGGGAAAATCCACATTATGGGATATCGCCACCAATGGACCATCGGTAGGTATCACTATTGCCAGAGCTCGGAAACTTTTATATGTGACTACCACTTGTCCCGCAACCAAAGGGAGCAGAGCGTTCTCCCGCCTCTTAAAGTACCGCAACCGGAGCCACGGAAGTGCAGTAAGAGGAATCGGCGCCAAAAAGTCCTCCAATCTCACCCATAACTTAGAGTTCGCATGGTGGAACCAGTCCAATACTCGAGCACTCCCCGCCGCAAAGTAATAGGCCAAACAGTCAGGCAATCCTAGTCCCCCACAACGCTTTCTCTTGAAAAGGGTAGCTTTCGCGATCCTCGGCGGTCTACTTTGCCAAATGAACCTAGCCAGTGCTTTATTTAACTGAAGAAAAAAAAACCTGGGCAGTACACACGGAACCGTCTGAAAGAGATACATCAAACGTGGCAGGATATTCATCTTTACCACACTTATTCTGCCCAGCCAAGAAAAATCCTTGGCTTCCCACTTAGCCAAGTCAGCTCTAAGAGTTTGGAGAATGGGCAGAAAATTAAGAGAGTTGGAATCCGCAAGAGCCACAGGTATCCGCACCGCTAAATATTTCAGCGAGCCCGACTTCCATGAGAAAGAATAATTACTACGCACCTGATGAGCTTCTGACACCGGCAAGGAAATATTCATAGCCTCGCTCTTAGATAAATTCATCTTATAATTACTAAAATAGCTATATATCTGGATGGATTTAATCAGAGGCGGCAATGATAGGTGTGGTTGTGTAATATAGAATAATAAGTCATCAGCGAACGCAGATACCTTAAAATGCATATCACCAACCTGAACCCCCCTTATGTCATTATTATTCCTCTCCGCCACCAAAAGATGTTCCATCACCACTGCAAATAGCAGGGGTGAAAGTGGGCAGCCCTGTCTAGTCCCATTCCCAATCCTAAATGGAGTAGAAAGATAACCATTAACCCTAATTCTCGCCTGAGGATGATTATAAAGGGACAATATATGCGTCAACATTAACCGACCCACTCCCATCTGACTTAGAGCCGCCTCCAGAAACCCCCAATCCACCCGATCAAAGGCCTTCTTAGCATCTAGCGACAAAAGCATACATGGAATGCTACTCTTCGTCACGTGATGAATCAAGGAGAAAGTCTTCAGCGTATTATCTCTGGCTTCGCGCCTTGGGACAAAACCCACTTGATCCGGGTAAATCAGGGACCCCAGGAACCCGGCCAGTCTATTCGCTATCAACTTCGCATACATCTTAGCATCCGTGTTGATGAGAGAGATTGGCCTATAGCTCGCACAATGTTGCGGATCCCTACCCTCTTTTGGGATGACCATGATATGTGCCTGCAAAAATGAATCAGGGAACCTCACCTGGTCCGACATGGAATTAAACGACTCCTGCAACGACAGTACCAACTCCTCTGCTAGTGACTTGTAAAAACCCGCCGTTTACCCATCTGGCCCCGGACTCTTGCCGGCTGGTAAAGAGCCTCATCTTGAGACAACCGAGGTAACGCCCTGTCCCTAATATACTCCAATTGAGAGGGAAGTGGTTCGGGAGGAACATTACCCAGAGTAGGAGAAGGCAGGTTATAAAGCGAGGAATAATACTCACAGAAGACCGATGCTATATCCTCCATCTTAAACGCCAACTCCCCCGCCACAGTTCGTACCGAGGGTATAAAGGAAGTCGCCCCCCCGCTCACGCATTGCCCTCGCCAACGCCCTCCCCGCCTTATTACCCCACTCATAATAATAGCGGGAACACACCTGACGGAGCCGAGCACTATTCCCATCCAGCAGAAGTTGAATATCATGGCGTGTCCTATTCAGTTCCTGAAGTGTACGTTCTTAAGGCGAGCACCATGCTTTATGAGGACCTCCCTAAGCACACATTTGAGAGCCTCCGGAGCACTTCACCGCTGGAGCAGTTTCATCCCTAGCGTGATCCTACCGAAAATTCTCCACTGTTTTTTTCAAATCTATCAAACACAATGAATCCTTCAGCAAAGACTCGTTTAGACGCCAGGTAAATTCTCTGCGACGCTGCGGTGAAAAGCACAGTACACAAGACACCGGAGCGTGGTCAGAGAAGTATACTGCCGATGGAAGTCTCCTCCACAAAAGATAATAGACTATGGTGAACCATGATGTAGTCTATCCTGCTGTAGGAGTTATGGGCAAATGAATAGAAGGTGAAATCTCTATCGTCCGGGTGAGTCAACCGCCACGCATCACAACTTTGCATATCTTTGAGCCTCTTCCTCAATTTATTCAACTTATTGTATGCCAAGGAAGTCCGCCCAGAGGACGTATCAATCAAAGGATTAATGGCCAAATTAAAATCCCCATATAGGATAGGCGCGCCCGACGAGAAGGAGCCCAACTCGTCTAACATTTTCAGGAAAAAAGGAACTTGGTTAGTGTTAGGAGCATAAATATTGGCTACCGTGACTGTGCTATCTCCTACCTCTTATTTCAGAAAAATAAACCGTGCCTCAGAGTCCAGATATGTATCTACCACTCTACCCTGAAAAGATTTATGCAGGAATATAGACACCCCTCTAGTCTTCCCATGTGGGTTACTGCAATGATAGCCTACCGGATAATATTTATTTTGAATTATCGGAACCTAATCTGCCCCGAAATGGGTTTCCTGAACACAAAGTACCTGGATCCTCTGTTTGTGCGAAGCATACAAGATCTGAGACCTCTTCTCCGGAACATGAAATCCCTTCACGTTCAGGGATAAGATGGTAAAATCAGCCATTATCCATGAACTCAAAGAGATCCATGATGCCACTAATCACAAAATTATTTTGTTCCCTAGCCGATGCCGCCGTGCCCACCATCCCTTCAATGACATTGAGTACACTACAAACACTCCATGTGTACATTGCATTTCCATAAAATAGCATAAAGAGCATAAATGGAAAAATGAAAAAAAAAAAAAAAAAGTAAACAGATGACAATTAAAACATCCTGTCAAGACAAATATACTATGTTGTGCCTCTAAGCACCTGTATCACTGGAGTGAAACAGTCTAGTCTCAGCGATAGTCCTATGTGGGGGTCACAGAAGACTACCTTCAAACAATACACCGCTACCTATAACAGAACATACGTGTGTCGGATTAAACTCCTTATTCTCTATTATAACCTTCTTCTGAACCAGCACTTTAACCCATTCCCGACATTTGCCGTATGGGTACGCCATGGAAAGCATTGACTTCCCGCAAATTGCCGTACCCATACGCCAAATGTTTGGCACCGGCTCATTGCCGGATCTCAGCTGTATCTTACAGCTGACATCCGACTGTAACGACGGGGACTGAAATTAGCTTCGATCCCCGCCATTAACCCATTAAGTGCAGCGCTCAAACGCGAATTCTGCACTTAAGGTGTTTGCAGCTCATCGGAACCCCAGCAATGAAATTGCCGGGGTTGCGGTGGCTGCAATGGCAACCGGAGGCCTAATACTGGCCTCCCGATCTGCCTAGCACGGAAACCGGTCAAGATCCGCCCGACGGCGGAGCCTGATTGGCTTCCGTAGCCGCCGGCAAGATGGCGCCGGCTCAGGAGCTGATCCGGTGTCTTCAGCGGTGGAAGTCAGCTGTATGTTACAGCTGACATCCAGCTGTAGTGGCAGGAACCGGAGCTAGCTCCGATCCCTGCCATTAACCCCTTTGATGCAGCAATCGAAAGCGATTGCTGCATCGTAGCGGTTACTAGCAGATCGCCAGCCCTGACAGGCAATCAGGACTGGCGACTGCTGCTATGGCAACAGGAGACAATGGCCTCCTGCTCTGCCATTACGGATTACAGATCTAATACATTGCACTACGTAGGTAGTGCAATGTATTAGAAAAAAATAAATCTGACAGCTGGACCTCAGTGGGACTTGAGAAAAAGTGTAAAAAAAAGTATAAAAAATTGTAAACAAAGTGAAAAAAATAATAGTTTGAAAACAATAAGAGTTTCAAGTGTTAAAATAAAACACAATCCCCCTTTTACTATTATCAAGTCCTTTATTATTGAAAAAAAATAATAAACCATACGTATTTGGTATCGCCGCCACCGTAACGACCTGAGGTATCAAAATCTTATATTATTTATTGCTCTCGGTGAACAGCATAAAAAAAACTATACCAGAGTTTCTGTATTTTCTTCACTTTGCCCTACCAATATAGGAATAAGAAGTGATCAAAAAGTCGCACGTATTCCAAAAATGGTACCTATAAAAACTATAGCTCGTCTCGCAAAACACAAACTCTCATACAGCTGTGTCGACAAAAAAATTAAAAAGTTATGGTTCTCACAACTTGGCGACAGAAAAAATACATTATTTTTACAAAAGTAGTTTTATTGTGCAAAAAGTTGTAAAACATAAAAAAGTGCTATAAATTAGGTATCGCCGGAATCGTACTGACCTGCAGAATAAAGTTAACATGTAATTTATAACGTATGGTGAACGCTGTATAAAAAAACCTAAATAAAACTATGCCAGAATTGTGGTAGTTTGTTTACCTGGCCTCCCAAAAAATAGGATAAAAGGTGATCAAAAGGTCGCATGTACCCCAAAATGGTACCAATAATAACTACAGCTTGTCCCGCAAAAAAAAGCCCTCATACCACTACGTCTATGAAAAAATAAAATTAGTTATGACTCCAATAAGTCAGGAAATAAAAAATATGCAGTTGTGCTGCCCGAGGGGAACATTTCTTCTGTTTGAAGAGGCGATTTATCAAGGACCTAAAATTAGGGAACCAGGAAAAGGGAGGGCCCAAACATATCCGCTGGAAGCGACGGTGCCCGTATTATACCAGGACAACACTTTCCCAGCAAAATTCCCCTAACTGCAAAGGTGCGGAGTGTGGACCAAAAGGGGGATAAGAAAGGACGCCATATATCAGTGCGATACCGGCCTGTGCAGAAAAGATTGCTTCACAGCGTAACACACATTTATGGATCATTTTATTGTTTTTTTTTACCCCATTATTATACCATCTGACTATGCCCCTGATGTACTCTGCCCAGCTTACATTTACCCCCACATTATAAACGAAAACACCAGCAATACTCAAACAAAACTACCAAGCAAAATCTGCTCTCCAAAATCCAAATGGTGTTCCCTCCCATCTGAACCCTACAGCGGCCCAAACAGCAGTTTCCTTCCACATATATGGCATCGTCATACCCGGGAGAACCCTTTTAACAATTTTTGGGGTGTGTTTCTCCAGCGTCATAAGCTGGGCATGACATATTTGCCACTGAAATGGCATATCTAGGGAAAAATATACATTTTTAATTTGCACCATCCGCAGCGCATTCATTTGTGGAAAAAACCTGTGTGGTGAAATTCTCACTACACCCTTTAACAAATGCCTTGAGGGGTGTAGTTTCCAAATGGGGTCACTTCTCAGGGGTTTCTTTTTATTATTTCACATCAGAGCCTCTGCAATTGTGAACCAATACTTTGTAAATCGCCAAATTAGGCCTCAATTTCGCATGGTACTCTTTCACTCCTGAGCCCTGTCGAATGTCCAGGCAAAAGATTAGGGTCACATGTAGGGTGTTTCTAAAACCGGGAAACACCGTCTAATAATTAGAGGGCTGTCTTGTTATGGTGGCACAAGCTGGGCACCACATATTGGCATATCTCATATTTTCACTCTGCAACATCGAGTGCACACTAATTTCTACAAAGCACCTGCGGGGTTAACATGCTCAATACACCACTAGGTAAATGCATTGAGGGGTGTAGTTTCCAAAATGGGGTCACTTCTGGGGGGTTTCCACTGTTTTGGTCCCACAGGCGCCCAGAAACCAATCCAGCAGAATCTGCACTCCAAATGGCGCTCCTTCCCTTCTGAGCCCTGCCGTTTGCCCAAACAGCAGTTTATGACCACATATGGGGTATTGCCGTACTCAGGAGAAATTGCTTTACAAATGTTGGGTTCTTTTTTTTCCTTTATTTGTTGAGAAAATTTAAAATCTTGCTAAAGCTACGTCTTATTGAAGAAAAAGGATTGTTTTTATTTTCACTGCTAAATTCTATGAAACATCTATGGGGTCTAAATGCTTACTACACCCCTAGATTAATTCCTCAATGGGTGTAGTTTCCAAAATGGGGTCACCTGTGGGGGGTTTCCACTGTTTTGTCCCCTCGGGAGCTTTGTAAATGTGAAATTTTTCGCTAAATTTTGGTGTTTTTCACAATTAAATACTGAACATATCGAGCAAATTTTGCCAGTAACATAAAGTCGAATGTGTCACGAGAAAACAATCTCAGAATCGCTTGGATAGGTAAAAGCATTCCGACGTTATTACCCTCTTGGAGGGGAGAAGCGCCAACAAGGCTTGCAGGTCCGGATGACCCCTGAGCGTCTGGGCCGCGCGGTCCGGCGGTGGCAGGTCTCCCATCAGACTCCCACCGCCAGAGGGAAATGGGGAGGACCTCTCTCCCATAATCCCCCTAATTCTCTGCTGCCTGCATGTCTCTGGAGGTATCCCCCCTCTTCTGAAGAGAACTCATCCCTCTCCTCATCACCAGCCTCGTCCTGAGCCTGGTCAGACCTCTGGTCAAACCACATCCCCGGCTCACCAACTGGATAACCTGCTCCTGGGCTCTCCCCAGTGACAAGTCCAGGAGAACGAGCTGCCGCAGTGCATCTCACCTCCACGTCTTCCTCCTCCACCGCCTCTGCAGAGTTCCGGTCCCGGGCGCCATCTTGGGCCTGGGGCATCGTCCTCCCCCCTCTCACCGCAGGCTGGTCAGGGACGCGCCTGAGAGACAGCGCAGCATCCGCCATTAAGGGCGGCGTCACACCCCGATCCTGGCCGCCGCCATCTTGGATCCTCGAGGTGCCTGCAGAAGCAGGTAAGGGACCTCCACGCCTCTCCCTTCCTTCACTTGCCTCCAGCTAACCGGGCACTTGCGCTGCTGCTCCCTCTGTCTCCGGGGATAGCAGCTTCCCCACTCTCAAAGCGAGCCGGTCAGGGCTGCGCTCCATAGTCAGCGCCGTTGGCTCCATCAAAGGCGGAGTCATAGCCCCCTCCGAGCTCGAATCTCCGGCAGCCAGCGGCAGAAAAAAAATTAGAAATCGGGGTATCTGCACCCCCTTGTGTCTGGGTACCCCGTGGGGTCTTTTTAGATCGCGTTTTCCCCATTTAAGAGCGTGATCTGTCCCGTATTAGCTCAGGCCTTAGGAGAGCACTCTTAAGCACGTCTGCTCTCCAGCTCGTCCAGCCACGCCCCCCTTCATGCGACTTTTTGAACATTTTATATTCTCTATTTTAGGAGGGGTGGTGACCAAAAAATAGTGATTCTGGCATAGTTTTTTTATAGATGTTTTTTCGCGGTGTTCATCGTGCGGGAAAAATAACATTATAGTTTGGGTCATTACGAATGCGGTGATACCAAATATGTGTACTTATTTTTTACGTTTTCATTTGTTTTTCCTATAATAAAAGACTTATAGGAAAATAAGCATTTTTTGGTTTAGTTTAACATAACTTTTATTTTTACACTTTTATTTTTACACTATTATTAACTTTTTTTTACTTTTTGTACTTGTCCCACTAGAGGACTTGAGGACTTGCAGCTCTGATCGCTGCTAAAATACATTACGCTACCTACGTAGTGTAATGTATTCTAACTGTCATTGTGACGTGACAGTGACGCTGACCGGCAAGACTGGAGTGTCAGCTGTCGGAGACAGCTGACCTCCCGATTCCCGGACACTGTCCGTTAGGACAGTGTGCGCCGGGGACCAGTCCGCAACTGTAGAAGCCCTCTCGAGGACGTACAGTTTCGGCGTAGCGCGGGAAGAGGTTAAACAACCCATTTATTTTGGAGTTGACCATCTACTTTTTACAAATCAATAAATAATAAAAACAAAAACATTTATTTCTTATAAATTTTCTTCAAGGACAAACAATACTTTTATTATTATTATTATTATTTATTATTATTTGTGCATTGATACTGGCCAATTACATGCATACAATGAATACTCGGAATTGTTTAAATCACAACAGCAGTGTATGTGTGTGTGTGTGTGTGTGTGTGTGTGTGTTCTCTGTACAGAGCTGTGGAATATGCTGGTGCTATATTAGCAATTTGAAATACATAAGAAGATCTTGATCTTGTAGCTGTTCTAGAATTCCATAGAATTACTGCATTTCTTTATAATAGTTTACTCATTGCTTGTTTGTTTTTTTTTTTTCTTTAGGCTTTAGAAGATGTTCGTTGTGAAGAGCACATTGCTGGTAATAACATTTAAGTCTATATTTTATTTTTGCATTAAACCTAAAGTATATAAAGCTCTTCTTTTATATCTTGTCTGGGCATAACCCCAAAAAATCAAGTATTTGATCATAACCAAAAAGTGATATAGGAGAATGTAAGATGTTTTTATTTTTGTTGAGAATGTTAATGACAAGTTAGGGACGATCATAACATGGATGAAGATCCCTATTGGTTATAGGTTTCAGTAGAAGATAAAATATGTGAAGTAACATTTTCAGGAGAGGTTAGAAAATGCTGGAACTTGAGGAAGGGTAAATTAAACAGGAAGAGATACAGGGAGAGAACATATCTTTGTGCGCTTATAAGGGGAGTCCGGTTTTTCAGCCCCTATGAATAGGATCGGGGTCTGCAGATCAGCTGTTTTGAAGGGGCCGCAGCGCTCATACAAGCGCTGCTACCCTTTCATTTCTAGTTGCTCACTGAATCGTCGACACGTAAGTAGCGGAGAACCACAGGTATTGCAGCCTGTTCTTTCATTGACTTCAATGACAGAATGCATTACTGTGATCCGCCGCTGCTGCTGTGTCGGTGATTCAGAGTGTAATCAAGTAAGGAAAATAAAGGCAAAGCAACCCTCGAATGAGCACTGTGGCCCCTTCAAAACAGCTGATCGGCCCGGGTCCTGACAGTAGGACCCCGACCCATCAGCTATTGATGGCCTATCCTGAAAGTTGGCCTTCAATTTTTAGTGGCTGGAAAAACCCTTTAATTCTTTGGGGGAGAATGGGATGGTCAAATTTTAGCCATGGTGAAAATGTGTTTTTTTTTTATAAGTATATGTTACGTCACAAAACCTGGTTTAATATGAAAAATTTCCTGTGCATTTTCTATGTACTTACTTTTTTCTTTTAATCTATCTTAGAAACTGTAGACTCAAAGGGAACATTGTCTAAGGTAAATACAAATATATTTTCTATCAGGTGAAACGGGTATTTCTCATGGAGGTTCTACTCTGCATATAACATTAAGAATTCTATCATACTACAGCCGCTAGACATTTGGACATTTATGGACTAAATTCTTATTCTTTTGATTCATACTCTTTACATTTGTCATAGACCCACCATGTGCAATGTCATTATTTCAAGCTAGTGGCAAATGCTTTCCTGGGGCTCATTAAATGTTCCCATACCATTTGATTCACCTATAATCTTGCTATTCAAGTTAAACACCATAGGATATAATTTAAGTCTCCAGTGGATTTATTGATATCTTTGCAGTCAAAAGTAAAGTACAGATGAGGTTCACTATAGGTATTTGGATGCACATGGACATATCTGAATTTCTACGGGTCCTACAATTATTTGATGTGTGTCTGTTAGAATTTATGTTCTGTAAATGTACAATTGTAATTTGTATAGTGTAGTGTATAGCTAGTTAGTGTTGGGATTAATTTTAACACCGGTATATAAACGAGAATGCCCTATCCTTACGTTAGAGATTGGCAGGTTTAGTGAAAAAATTAGGTCCTAAGAACCTGCCCCAAGAGATCAATTTATCCCCTTGCGTACCTTCGACGTAATAGTACGTCGCTGGCCGCTTATTCCAGCGTACCTTCGACGTACTATTACGGCGCAGGAATAAACTGTCACTATGTGATTTCACAGAACAGCGGCGGCAGCTGTCATTGACAGATAACCGTCTCTGCTACCGGCCTGGGGACCAATTAGCAGTCCCCAATGCCGGCGATTGCTGTGATTGGTCAGTCTCTGAAGACTGACCAATCACAGCCGTCTGTGACGTCGCCTGCAGGAGAAAGCTCCTGTCACTTTCTCTGATCTCCTCACTTCTATGAGATACGTGAGGAGATCAGAGAAAGCTGTGTAAAAAAAAAAAACCTTTTTATATTAACCCCTTCCCGAAAATGGGCGTATAGTAACGCCCTGAGGATGAAGCGGGCACAGCAGCTGTGCTCGCTCCATCTTCATCGGATGTCGGCTGTAATATACAGCCGACATCACACTGCAACTACAGCGATCACTGTCCTCTCCGATCGCTGTAGTTTAACCCCTTAAATGCCGCTGTCAATAGCGACAGCGGCATTTAAGTGATTGATACAGAGGGAGGGGGCTCCCTCTGCACCCCATTGCCCCCCCCCCCGCGAAAAATCACGGGGTTCTGATGGTTGCAATGGCAACCAGGAAGCCTAGCAACGGCTTCCTGGTTGCCAGGTACGGGAGCCTATTAGGTCCTGCCCAAGGCAGGACGTAATAGGCTCAACTGTCAGTTGTAAAGTGACAGTTACAATACACTGCACTACATCAGTACATACAGAAGTAGTGCAGTGTATTGTGCAGGGGATCAGAAGATCAGATCTTCCAGTCCCCTAGTATGTGTAAAATAAAAAGTGAAAAAAAAGTAAAAAAAAAAGTTTTAGATAAATAAATAAATACAAGTTTTACGTAATAAAAACAATAATCGCCTTGTTTCCCTGATCAAGCCCTTTATAATTAGAAAAAAAATGAAAAAAAAGACAAAAACTAGACAGAATAGGTATCGCCACGTTCGTATCGGCCTGACCTAAAAAAATATCATATTATTTATCCCGCACGGTGAACACCGTTAAAAAAATACCATAAAAAACAATGACAGAATTTCCTTTTTTGGTCACGTTTCAAAAAAATGGAATAAAAAGTGATCAAAAAGTCGCGCGTAGCCAAACATGGTACCAATAAAAACGACAGTGTGTCACGCAAAAAATGTATGTACTCCGCACAGATTACATGTGCCCCCACATTATAAACTGAAACACCAGTAAAACACTAAACAAAACTACTACCAAGCAAAATCTGCGCTCCAAAAGCCAAATGGCGCTCCTTCTGGGCCTGGCAGTGTGCCCAAACAGCGGTTTATGACCACAATTTATGGGGCGTATGTCTCCAGTGGTACAAGCTGGGCCCAACGCATTAGGCACTGAAATAGCATATCTGTGGAAAATGTCAATTTTCAATCGGCAACATCCACTGTGCACTAATTTCTGCAAAACCTTTGGGGGTCAAAATGCTCACAACACTTCTAGATGAATTCCTTGAGGGGTGTAGTTTCCTAAATGGGGTCACTTCTCGGGAGTTTTCACTGTACTCGTACCTCAGCGCAATGCAACATGGCGTCAAAAACAAATTTTGTAAAATCTCCACTCCAAAAACGAAATTGCACTTTTTCCGTTTAGACCCTTGCCGTATGTCCAAATAGCCGTTTACAACCACATATGGGGTATTTCCGTAATCAGGAGAAATTGTGTAACACATTTTGGGGTGTCTTTTCTCCTGTATTCCTTGTGGAAATGAAAAATTATGAGCTAAATCTACAGGTTATTGGAAAAAAAAAATGTTTTCATTTTCACGGACCAATTCTAATAAAATCTATAAAACACCTGAGGGCTCACAATGCTCACTACACCTCTAATTTAATTCTTTCAGGGGTATAGTCTCCAAATTGGGATCACATCTGGGGAATTTCTACTGTACTGGTACTTCAGGGACTCTGCAAATGCGACATGGCCCCCAGAAACCAATTCAGCAAAATCTGAGCTGCAAAATCCAAATGGTGCTCCGTCCCTTCTGAGCCCTGCCGTGGGTCCAAACAGCAGTTTATTACCACATAATGGGGTATTTCCGTAATCAGGAGAAATTGCTTTACAAATGTTGAGGTGCTTTTTCTCCTTTATTCCTTATAAAAATTTGAAAATTCTGTGTTTTTTCCCAAAAAAAGTCTCTTTTCATCTTCACAGACTAATTCCAATAAATTCAGCAAAAAACCTGTGGGGTCAAAATGATAACTATACCACTAGAAAAATTCCTTGAGGGGTATAGTTTCCAAAATGGGGTCACTTTTGGGGGGATTCCACTGTTTAGGTCCCTCCAGGGCGTTGCAAACGTGACACGGCACTGAAAACTATTCCAGTAAAATCAGAGCTCCAAAATCCAAATGGCGCTCCTTCACTTCTGAGCCCTGCTGTGGGTCCAAACAGCAGTTTATTACCACATATGGGGTATTTCCGTAATCGCGAGAAATTGCTTTACAAATGTTGGGGTGCTTTCTCTCCTTTATTTCTTGCAAAAATTAGAAATTTCTACGTTTTTCCAGAAAAAAAGTAGATTTTCATTTTCACAGACTAATTCCAGAAAATATAGCAAAATTCCTGTGGGGTCAAAATGCTAACTATACCCCTAGATAAATTCCCTGAGGAGTGTAGTTTAAAAAATGGGGGTCACTTTTGGGGGTTTCCACTGTTTTGGCACCACAAGACCTCTTCAAACCTGACATGGTGCCTAAAATATATTCTGAAAAAAGGAGGCCCCAAAATCCAAGAGGTGCTCCTTTGCTTCTGAGGCCTGTGTTTCAGTCCATTATCACACTAGGGCCACATGTGGGATATTTCTAAAAACTGCAGAATCTGGGCAATAAATATTGAGTTGCGTTTCTCAGGTAAAACCTTCTGTGGTACAGAAGAAAATGTATTACATATGAATTTTGTAAAAAAAAATGAAATTTGAAAATTTCAGCTCTACTTTCCTTCAATTCCTGTAAAACGCCTAAAGAGTTTAAACACTTTCTGAATGCTGTTTTGGATACTTTGAGGGGTGCAGTTTTCAAAATGGGGTGTTTTATGGGGGTTTCTAATATATAGGGGACTCAAAACCACTTCAGAACTGAACTCGTCCCTGAAAAAATCGCTTTTTGACATTTTCTTAAAAATATGAGAAATTGCTGCTAAAGTTCTAAGCCTTGTAACGTCCTATAAAAATAAAAGGATGTTCAAAAAACGATGCAAACATAAAGTAGACATATGGGAGATGTTAATTGGTAACTATTTTGTGTGGTATTACCATCTGTTTTACAAGCAGATACATTTAAAATTGGAAAAATCATAATTTCTTCATATTTTCGCTAAAAGTTGGTGTTTTTCATAAATAAGCAATGAATTTATCGACCACATTTTTGCACTAAACTAAAGTACAATATGTCACGAGAAAACAATCTCAGAATCAATTGGATAGGTAAAAGCATTCCGGAGTTATTACCACATAAAGTGATACATGTCAGATTTGAAAAAATGGGTCTGGTCCTCAAGGCCAAAATGAGCTGGGTACTCAAGGGGTTATACAAGTAAGGCTGTGTTCACATCAGCATTGGTTTCCGTTTATAGGTTCCATTGCAGCTTTCAGTCGGAATGATTTCAATGGTAATGCTTCCGTTGCAAATGTTTTCCATTTGTCTCCGTTCCGTAATGTTTGTGACTCGGCTATTGTTTCCACAAAGAAAACTGACACCTTACAGAACGTAGACAAACGAAAACCATTTGCAATGGAGGTATTAACATTGAAATCAATGGTAATGCAAACGGAAGCTTTGTTTTCCGTTTGGCTTTCCATTGATGGATTCCTCCGACGGAAAGCTGCAGGAGCACAGACTATATGAACATGCATGCTAACTATTCGGTCCTGCTAATTTCTCTTTTTATTTTTCTAACTCTTTTGGATGTTCCTGTATCTATTATTTTTAGTTACGTTAATGTTTTGCTTTGTGGCTGCAACAAGCCAAAAAGTTATTTTTGGATTGTAAGTGTACGTGTGGATTTTGAGCCAGATTATACCATGTGTTGTGACAAAAATCCAGAAGAAATCCAGGACATACAGTTAGGTCCAGAATTATTTGGACTGTGACACAAGTTTTGGCATTTTAGCTGTTTACCAAAACATATTGAATATACAGTTATATAATCAATATAGGCTTAAAGTGCAGATTCTCTGCTTTAATTTGAGGTTATTCACATCCTAATTTGAGGAAAGGTATAGGAATTACAGCTCTTTAATATATACCTGCCTCTTTTTCAAGGGACCAAAAGTAATTTCACAATTATCTCCAAAGCTATTTAATGAGCTGCATGGGCTAATCATTCGTTAATCCATCATCAATTAAACAGGTAAAAGGTCTGGAGTTGATTCCAGGTGTGGCATTTGCATTTGGAAGCTGTTGCTGTGAACCCACAACATGAGGTCAAATGAGCTCTCAATGAAAGTGAAACAGACGATCATTAGGTTGAGAAAAGTGAAAAAAAAACATCAGAGAGATTGCACAAATGTTAGGAGTGGCCAAATCAACAGTTTGGTAAATTTTTGACAAAAAAGAGCGCACTGGTGATCTCGTGAACTCCATAAGGCCTGTACGGCCATGGAAGGCAACAGTGGTGGATGATCGCAGAATCCTTTCCATGGTGAAGAAAAACCCCTTCACAACATCTACCCAAGTGAAGAACACTCTCCTGGAAGTAGGTGTGTCGGTATCCAAGTCTACCATAAAGGGAAGACTTCATGAGAGCAAATACAGAGGGTTCACCACAAGGTAAACCATTAATCAGCCTCAAAAATAGAAAGGCCGGATTAGACTTTGCTAAACAACATCTAAAGAAGCCAGTCGAGTTCTGGAACAGCATTCTGTGGACAGATGAAATTGAGATCAACCTGTCTCAGAATGATGCGAGGAAAAAAGTATGTAGAATGCTTGGAATGGCTCATGATCCAAAGCACACCACATCCTCTGTATAACATGGTGGATGTAGTGTGATGGCATGGGCATGCATGGCTGCCAAAGGCACTGGGTCACTATTGTGTATTGATGATGTGACTGAAGACAGAAGCAGCCGGATGAATTCTGAAGTGTTCAGGGATATACTTTCTGCTCAGATTCAACCAAATGCAGCAAGGTTGATTGGACGTCGCTTCACAGTACAGATGGACAATGACCAAAAACATACTGTGAAAGCAACCCAGGAGTTTTTTAAGGCAAAGAAGTGTAATTTTCTGCAATGGCCAAGTCCATCACAAGATCTCAACCCGATCGAGCATGCAATTCACTTGCTTAAGACAAAACACAGGCAGAAAGACCCACAAACAAGCAACAGCTGAAGACATCTGCAGTAAAGGCCGGGCAAAGCAAAACAAAGGAGGAAACCCAGCGTTTGGTGATGTCCATGGGTTCCAGACTTCAGGCAGTCATTGCCTGCAAAGGATTCCCTACAAAGTATTAAAAAAACAACATTTTATTTATGGTAATGTTAATTTGTCCAATTGCTTTTGAGCCCCTGAAATGAGGAGGCTTTGTAGAAAAATGGTTGCAATTCCTAAACGTTTCACAGGATATTTTTGTTCAACCCCTTGAATTAAACCTGAAAGTCTAGACTTCAATTGCATCTCAGTTGTTTCATTTCAAATCCAATGTGGTGACATGCAGAGCTCAAATAATGAAGATTGTGTCACTGTCCAAATAATTCTGGACCTAACTGTATACAGTATTTGAAAATCTGCAGATTACCCTAAAGTCTGTACTGATTTTCTTTTACTGCATGTGAATGGGGTTTTGTAAAACTCTTTTGACTTGTGCTGTACTTCATTATACATTTTTTGTACGGAAGGTGTTGCTTGGTTGTGCTAACATTTTCATTGCTAAACTTTACTTTGCGAGTGAGTTCCCAGTGTATTGTTTCTTCTGTGTACTCTGGTTTCTTCTCACATTCTCAGAACATATTGATAGATTAATTGACTTCCGGGAGGAATCTTGCGACTTTTGGTTTTATCAATTATTTTCTCCCGGTTTAAACAGTATCTGCATCTTCAGGACGCAGATACAGTTGAATCCAATGGTTGAGCAGGGAACCGTAAGGTAACTGCTCCGCCATTCACTATGTATCGCAGGACGCGAGGCAGTAACGTCATTGCGCCTGTCGGCATTATACTGTGTGGTGGCAGTTATGAGGGGCACTTTATTCTGGGGGCATTATACTCTGTGGAGGCAAATATAGGGGCATTATACTGTGTGGATGCAGTTATTGGGTGCATTATACTCTGTGGGGACAGCTATGGGGGCACTATAATGTGTGGAGGCAGCTATGGGGGCACTATACTGTGTGGAGGCAGTTATAGGGGTATTATAATGTGTGGGGGCAGCTATGGGACATTATACTGTGTGGGGAGCACTATGGGGCAATATACTGTGGGGGCAGTTTCAGGGGGTATATTATATACAGTAGTATGCAGCAGGCTCAGGGGATAAATATTAATTCAATGGCGTAGCATGCAAATAGGGGCGTGGCACGCAAATAGAGATGTGGCCTAAATAATCATTCAATTATCATAATCGAAGTTAATCGTGATTTTGGTTTAGGTCATAATTGCCCAGCCCTACTTTGAGGGTGCTTGTAATGCTCAATTCGTAATTGCCATTGAGTGGCACATGACTACCTAGGTGTCTTGTGTTGTTTCATTATTTTGTGTTTTCCTTTAGAAAACTTCATCCATTAGAAAACGTCCAGCTTTGAATCCAGTCAGGAAAAGTGTATCTAGTGATTCGTCAAGAGAGAGTTCCTCACAAAGTCGAAAAGATAAGAAATCGTCTTCTACTTTCCAAGTAAGAATTTGTAGTTGCCTTTTTAGAATAAGACGCATATTTTGTCCTCCCCCTCCCCAATTATTTTGTACTCGTGTATATATTTTATTTCTGTATTCATAACAAATATTCACAAATTCCAATTATATATATAAAAATTCAATGAACAATTTGACATACAAGACCGGTCTGAGAACTACTTCATTCCCATTTTTCCCACAAAGTACTTCTTTATTGAACCCCCATACTATTATAATATAACTTCTCATATTTTATTATGGTTACAAGATTTTGTTTCCATAATTTGATTTCTAAGGGGCAACTTGAAATCCACTTTCTAACTATTTGTAATTTTGCCGCAAACAGTAACTTTCTTAAAGGGGTTTTCCAATACTTTTTTTTTTTTTTAATCACTGCAACGCTTATCAATTTATCTATTAATGTCCTCTAAATATAGTTATCCTCATTTTTATTTTGTAACCCATTCCCGCGGCAGCCACTTTTGGACTAAATGACAGAGCTTCATTTTAAAATATGACATGTGTTACTATATGTGGTAATAACTTTGGAATGCTTTTACCTATCCAAGCGATTCTGAGATTGTTTTCTCAATATTTTTTGTGAAAAACACCAAAATTTAGAGATAATTTAATTAGCATTTTTCTAATTCTAATTGTAAAATATGACGAATCTGCAGATACCTATTGAAATGGGTGCGTGGTATGTCATACTTAGTCTTCAACTGAGTGAATGAAATTAGGACATTATCCTCATATAGGTCCCCTATAGTTCCAATAGCTGGAGACAACCGTGGTGGCATTAAAGAAAAGTAAGAAGCATTGTTCCATAAAGGCATTTCAGACACAGTATCATTGCAACCCAGCCGCTTTTTCGCTTGTCTCCAAACCACACGAGCCAGCTTGTGTAAGGGCAAGGGTTTAACCCCTTAAGGACCCAGCCTAGTTTGGGCCTTAACCCCTTCGCGCTCAGCGACGTAATAATCCGTCGCGCTAACTATATCGTTAGCGCTCAGCGACGGATTATTACGTCGCGGGGATGACGGCCATTTCGGCCGTCCTCCCGACACATGCAGGAGCTGTGACAGCTGCTGTCTCGTACAGCAGCTGTCACAGCTCCTACAGCGGGGACCGATCGCTGTGTCCCCGCTGATTAACCCATCGGCTGGCGATGGTGGCTATGGCAACCGGACACCAAACAATGGCGTCCGGCTCTGCCATCGACGGAAGCCTAGTGGGTCCTGACGAAGTCAGGTCCCACTATGCTTGCTGTCAGTGAGTAGCTGACAGTTCTAATACACTGCACTACGCATGTAGTGCAGTGTATTAGAATAGCGATCAGGGCCTCCTGCCCTCAAGTCCCCTAATGGGACAAAGTAATAAAGTTAAAAAAAAGTTAAAAAAAGATGTGTAAAAATAAGAAAATAAAAGTTTTAAAAGTAATAAAAGTAAAAATCCCCCCTTTTCCCTTATCAGTCCTTTATTATTAATAAAAATATATAAACAAACAAATAAACTATACATAATTGGTATCGCCGCGTCCGTAACGGCCTGAACTACAAAATTATTTCGTTATTTATCCCACACGGTGAACGCCGTAAAAGAAAATAATAATAAACCGTCCCAGAATCTCAATTCTTTGGTCACTTCACCTCCCAAAAAATTGAATAAAAAGAGATCAAAAAGTCGCATGTACCTAAAAATGGTCCTGATCGAAACTACAGTTCGTTATGCAAAAAATAAGTCCTCGCACGGCTTTATTGATGGAAAAATAAAACCGTTATGGCTCTTAGAATAAGGTAACACAAAAAGTGAATGATTGTTTACAAAACGTATTTTATTGTGCAAACGCCATAAAACATAAAAAAAAACTATAAACATCTGGTATCGCCGTAATCGTATCGCCACGTAGAATAAAGTGAATATTTCATTTATAGCGCACGGTGCACGCTGTAAAAAAAAATAGATTAAAAAAACAATAGTAGAATTGCTGTTTTTTAGTCACCACGCCACCTAAAAATAGAATAAAAACTGATCAAAAAGCCGCATGCACCCCAAGAAAACTACAATGGATTCCTCAAGGGGTCTAGTTTTCAAAATGGGGTCACTTTTGGGGGTTTTCCACTGTTTTGGCACCACAAGACCTCTTCAAACCGGACATGGTGCCTAATAAAAAGGAGGCCTCATAATCCTCTAGGTGCTCCTTTGCTTCGGAGGCCGGGGCTTCAGTCCATTACCGCACTAGGGCAACATGTGGGATATTTATCAAAACTGCAGAATCTGGGCAATAAGTATTGAGTTGCGTTTCTCTGGTAAAACCTTCTGTGTTATAAAAAAAATGGTATAAAGAGGATTTTCTGACAAAAATTTTTTTTTCATTTCACCTCTACTTTGCTCTAAATTCCTGTGAAACACCTAAAGGGTTCATAAACTTTCTAAATGCTGTTGTGAATACTTTGAGGGGTCTAGTTTCTAAAATGGGGTGTTTGATGGGGGTTTCTAATATATGGGCCCCTCAAAGCAACTTCAGAACTGAACTGGAACCTAAAAAAAATAAAATAAAATGAGGCAATACTTGGCTTCTTACATTATACTGATAATGAGCCGTGCCCACCCCGAGATAACCCCAGTTTTGACCGTTTGCATAAACGGAGACCCCTATTAGACCGTTTCAGTGCCCGGTTTTCCCAAGCATACACCCCCGAGAAGTGTATTTCTATTGATGAGTCCTTGGTGGATTTTAAAGGGAGGGTTCAATTCCGCGAGTACCTGCCGGGTAAGAAGGCAAGGTATGGCGTGAAGATGTATGAGCTGTGCGAGAGTGCATCAGGGTATACCTACAGGTTTAGGATATATGAAGGGAAGGACACCAGTGCTCAGCCCCCAGAATGCCCCCTCTTACTGGGAGTTAATGCAAAAATTGTGTGGGATTTGGTGCACCCACTGCTGGACCAGGGTTACCACCTCTACCTGGATAATTCTTATACCAGCGTCCCTCTCTTCAACTGCCTCGCTTCCAGTCCTGTGGCATGCGGCACTGCTAGAAGAAATCTGAGAGGCCTCCCTAAGACTCTGCAGGGCAAACAAGAAGGGGTGAGCGCAGGGTACGTTCTAGCAGCAACATATTGTGTGTCAAGTACAAGGACAAGAGAGATGTCAAACCAGTACCCATGTACCTGTACGAGGTACCAGTACAGAGACCCCTAAACCAGACTGCATCCTGGACTACAATAGGTACATGGTAGGGGTGGACTTGTCAGATCAAGTCCTGAAGCACTACAGCGCCATGCGGTGTGGTATAAGAAGCTGGCCGGGCACATCATACAGGTGGCATTGTATAACGCATACGTGCTACATCGATGTACAGGCCAGAGGGGAACTTTCCTGGAATTTCAAGAGGTGATTATCAAGAACCTAATCTTTAGGGACCAGGAAGTGGGGGGGGGGGGGGTCCCAGTACTTCTGGAAGCGAGGCCACACGCATCGTACCAGGGCAACACTTTCCAGGAGAAGTTCCCCAAACTGGCAAGAAGGGAAAAAGTCAAAAGAGGTGCAAAGTCTGCTATAAGAAGGCGATAAGGGATGACACAATATATCAATGTGACACGTGTCCCGAATAACCAGAGCTCTGCATGAAAGAGTGTTTTAAAATTTATCATACATCCCTTGTTTTATAATTTACCCCAATTCTACTTACCCTGATGTACTCCGCACAGCTTATCCCCCCTTATCTTTCCCTTCTGAGCCCTGCTGTGTGCCCAAGCAGCTGATAACAGCCACATTGAGGGTATTGCCATACCCGGGAGAACCCACATTACAGTTTATGGGGTGTATCTCTCCGGTCAAAATGCTCACTATACCTCTAGATGAATGCCTTAAGGGTGTAGTTTTTAAAACGGGGTCACTTCTTGCGGGTTTCAACTGTACTGGGGCTTCTACAAACATGACTTTGCACGAGAAAATCCTGAGTAGGCCAAATGGTGGTCCTTTCGTTCTGAGCCCTCCCATGGGCCCAAACGGCAGGTTATCACCACAAATGGGGTATTGCTGCACTCAGGACAAATTGCGCAACAGAATGGGGTATTTTATTTCTTGTGAAAATAAGAATTTTTGAGCTAAAACGACATATTATTGGAAAAAATATTATTTTTTTTAATTCCCAGCCTAATTCAAATAAGTTCTGTGAAGAAACTATGGGGTCTAAATGGTCACAACACCCATAAATGAATTCCTTGAGGGGTGTAGTTTCCAAAATGGGGTCAGTTCTGGTGGGTTTCCATTGCTTTGATACCTCTGGGGCTCTGCAAATGCGAGATGGCACCTGAAAACCAAACCAGCAAAATCTGCACTCCAAAGAACACACAGCGCTACTTCACTTCTGAGGCCTCCCATGGGCCCAAACTGCAGTTTATCGCCACAAATGGGGTAGTGCTGCACTCAGGAGAAATTGGGCAACAAAATGGGGTATTTTGTTCCCTGTGAAAATAAGAAATTTTGATAAAAAATTACATCTTATTGGAAAAAATGTAATTTTTTTCATTTCACAGCCCAATTCAAATAGGTGCTGTGAAAAAACTGTGCGGTCAAAATGGTAACAATAACCATAAATGAATTCCTTGAGGGGTGTAGTTTCCAAAATGGGGTCACTTCTGGGGCTTGTGTTTTAGTCCACGAGCGCAGTAGAGCCACATGTGGGACATTTCTAAAAACTGCAGAATCTGGACAATACATATTTAGTAGTGTTTCTCTGGTAAAACCTTCGGTGTTACAGAAAAAAAATTAATAAAATTGAAATTCCTCAAGAAAAATGAAATTTGCAAATTTCACCTCCACTTTGCTTTAATTCTTGTGAAATGGCTGAAGGTTTAAAAAACTTTCTAGATGCTGTTTTGAATACTTTGAGGGGTCTAGTTTTTAAAATGGGGTGTTTTATCAGGGTTTCTAATACATAGGCCCCTCAAAGCCTCTTCAGAACTGAAGAAGTACCTTAACAAAAAAGGCTTTTGAAATTTTCTTAAAAATATGAGAAATTGCTGTTTATGTTCTAAGCCTTGTAACGTCCAAGAAAAATAAAAGAATGTTCAAAAAACGATGCCAATCTAAAGTAGACATATGGGAAATGTGAACTAGTAACTATTTTGGGTGGTATAACCGTCTGTTTTACAAGCAGATGCATTAAAATTCTGAAATATGCAATTTTTTCCAAATTTTCTCTAAATTTTGCAATTTTTCACCAATAAACACTGAATATATCGACCAAATTTTACCATGAACATGAAGCCCAATGTGTCACGAGAAAACAATCTCAGAATCGCTTGGATAGGTTTAAGCATTCCGACGTTATTACCACATAAAGTGAAATATGTCAGATTTGAAAAATGGGCTCTGAGCCTTAAGGCCAAAACTAGGCTGCGTCCTTAAGGGGTTAAGGCTCAGAGCCCATTTTTCAAATCTGACATATTTCACTTTATGCGGTAATATTCGGAATGCTTAAACCTATCCAAGCGATTCTGAGATTGTTTTCTCGTGAGACATTGGGCTTTATGTTAGTGGTGAAATGTGGACGATATATTCAGTGTTTATTGGTGAAAAATTGCAAAATGTTGAGAAAATGTATAAAAAATAGCATATTTCAGAATTTAAATGCATCTGCTTGTAAAACAGATGGTTATATCACACAAAATAGTTACTAGTTCACATTTCCCATATGTCTACTTTAGATTGGCATCGTTTTTTGAACATTCTTTTATTTTTCTTGGACGTTACAATGCTTAGAACATAAACAGCAATTTCTCATATTTTTAAGAAAATTTCAAAAGCCTTTTTATAAGGTACCTGTTTGGTTCCGAAGTGGCTTTGAGGGGCCTGTGTATTAGAAACCCCCATAAAACACCCCATTTTGAAAACTAGACCCCTCAAAGTATTCAAAACAGCATTTAGAAAGTTTATTTAACCCTTTAGGCATTTCACAGGAATTAAAGCAAAGTGCAGGTGAAATTTGCAAATTTCATTTTTCTTGCTGAATTTCAATTGTATAAATTTTTTGTTACAGAAGGTTTTACCAGAGAAACACTACTAAATATGTATTGTCCTGATTCTGCAGTTTTTAGAAATGTCCCACATGTGTCTCTAGTGCGCTCGTGGACTAAAACACAAGCCCCAGAAGCAAAAGAAGCACCTAGTGCATTTTGAGGCCTCTTTTTTATTAGAATATATTTTAGGCAGCATGTCAGGTTTGAAGAGGTTTTGAGGTGCCAAAACAGCCAAAAGTGACCTCATTCCGGAAACTACACCCCTCAAGGAATTGATTTATGGTTGTTGTTACCATTTTGACCGCACAGTTTTTTCAAAGCACGTATTTGAATTGGACTGTGAAATTAAAAAAATGTAATTTTTTCCAATAAGATGTCATTTCTGATCAAAATGACTTATTTTCGCAGGGAACAAAATACCCCATTTTGTTGCCCAATTTGTCCTGAGTGCAGCAATACCTCATTTGTGGTGATAAACTGCCATTTGGGCCCATGGGAGGGCTCTGAAGGAAAGAACCACCATTTGGCCTACTGGGGATTTTCTGGTGCGAAGCCCCTGAGGTACCAGTACAGTTGAAACCCCCGAGAAGTGACCCCGTTTTAAAACTACACCCCTTAAGGCATTCATCTAGAGGTGTAGTGAGCATTTTGACCGGAGACATACACCCCATAAACTGTAATGTGGGTTCTCACGGGTATGGCAATACCCTACTTGTGGCTGTTATCAGCTGCCTGGGCACACAGCAGGGCTCAGAATGGAAAGATGAGGGGGATAAGCTGTGCGGAGGGCATCAGGGTAAGTAAAACTGGGGTAGATTAAAAATCAAGGGATGTATGATACATTTTAAAACACTCTTTCATACAGAGCCTTAATTTTTTAGGAAACGTGTCACATTGATATATTGTGTCCTATCTTATCCCCCTCTTATAGGAGACTTTGCACCTCTTTTGACTTTTTCCCTTCTTGCCAGTTTGGGGAACTTCTCCGGGAAAGTGTTGCCCTGGTGCGATGCGTGTGGCCTCGCTTCCAGAAGTACTGGGACCCCCCCCCCCACTTCCTGGTCCCTAAAAATTAGTTTCTTGATAACCACCTCTTGAAATTTCAGGAAAGTTCCCCTCTGGCCTGCACGTCGACGTAGCACGTACGCATTGTATAATGCCATCTGTATGATGTTCATGGCCAGCTTCTTATAATGTCAGGTCCGTATTTCACACCGAATAACCACCTCTGTAAATTGAAAGCTGAAGGCATGCCTAGAGAGAAGTACACCACACAATTGTCTGAGGTACAGCTTGAATGTCAGCCAGGAGGAACTGAACTTTATTCAGAACAAAGAAACACACACAGAGAAGACACATGCCCCTCCCTATAGGTGTGGGACTTGCTTAAATTCTATTCGCTCCTCAGCTATAAGTTTTCCTGTACATTCTTCTGCACACTCCTCTTTGCATTCCAGGGGGCGGTGTCTTCCATAGGTGTGTCCGACATGAACAAAGAACTTGTTATATATATCAGTATATTACACAAAGAACTGAAATGTATATACATATGTGTGAGGATAATATTTTTCAGACAATATACATAGTAATGATCCCTGACAGTCCCCCCTAAAAATATTATTACTCTATCCCTGAGTCTTGCCTAGCAACCTACCACTGACCACTCGAACCAGGCGGGTAGGGGTTTTGGATTTTTTCACCAGCTTGAGACGAGCTACTCCTGATGAGTAACCCCCCTTTGTACCTGGACTTCCAAGGTGTCGGAGTGGTCCTAACTCCTCTGGATACAAGATGGTTGTCTTGATATAATCTACAAACCGCTGCTGGTTGTAATATATATAATTTATCCGGTCTACATTTTTATTAACAGTAATAATTGTCGCACTGTCACTTACTGTCCTAATGGGACTTTTACCCCTGCAGATATAACAGGTCATGGGCAGCACAGTGACCTTCACCTCACGCCTCCACACAAAACTCCTCAGATTGTAATTTGCAGCACCGTGGCATATTTACACACATTATAATTATAAACCTCAGACATTATAAACAATAGGGCCTCAACTAATAATCATAATGCTATCACCCTCAGGTTTCGGGTCCCATCAGTTCACTGCCAGTCCTGTACACCATCTTCTTCTCCTGTCTTCTACTCTTCACTGACTGTCACCCTCAGGGTAACCCACACAATTGTGGAGTCAGACTACGTTGGTGTCCAGTGGGGGAGTTATTATTACCCCCTCCTAGTCACTTACTTATCAAAACACTTGATCCTGCTGACGGATTCACTCAGGTCTTTGGTCTTTACTTTGATCTTTGCTGACGTCATCAGGACTTGGTTTGGTCCTTCTCATCTGTCCGACACCGTCTCCTTTGGTTTACGTCATCAGGCTGTACATAGCACCTCATATTGTGAGCCTGGGGTGAGATCCCACGTAGGCGGATTAGTGGAGTTGTATTGTGACTATCAAACCCTCCGCATCTGTACTCTTCCTCTGGCAAGTTACTTGTCTGGGCGGCCGCTTAGAATTGTGACACTGCCGTCAGTTCATGACAAACTCGTTGTACTGGCTCAGGCTGTGCCTGCCGCATCTCAGGGATGGAGTTCATTGTGTTAAAAGTCTTTTAGTTCATATTTAATGGCACTTGCTGGGGACCCCCAACTCTTGTCAATTGTTAAAATAAATACTAATCTGGTGATAACATCATCCGCATACACTATAAACGTTGTTCTAAGTACATACAATAATGTCAGGCCCCTAAATGACATCAAACACCTTTATATAAGGAAAAACTTCTCTGTTACAATGGACAGGGCACCTAGAAGATGTGTAACTTATTGGGTACATTTCATTTGCACTTGGTGATACCCTTTCAGCAGGATTTGTACCTTGATCTCAGCTGATTGCCTGGAACATCTCCACCTTACAGAAAGATACACAGATTCCACATTTTTATCTGACAAGTGTCTTAAACCTATTTTTCTTACTCTAATCTGGTTCATTCTACCTGGGAAGGCCTCTCAAGGTTGGTTCTCTTCGTGGGAGGCGGGTATGATAAGGTTGGCACCGGTCTGCCAGGACTGTTCTGTAGGCAAATCAAACAGCTCTAACAGAATTTAGCAGCAACAGCTGTAAAACCTGGGACATACCAATTAGATCTTACCAAATCGATCCTTGCAGTCTTGGGGCATATGTGAAGTCATACACCATCAATGCAAAAGCCATCAAGCGTGCCTTGGGTGGTACCGGTTAACCTTCCTTTATCCGTCCACATTCTGTCAGAATCTGGTTCTCACGCCTTCCGCTCCCAGTTGGACTCTTCCTGTGGAGAACAAGCTTTTTCATTGTATAAACATTAATTGATCTTAATCAAATAATTAATTTGAAGAAAAACATTAACAAATAGCATCTTTACATCAAACGTTCACACTGGTCAGTAACTAAAACTTACAAATTGATTCTTCTTCTTTATATACATATCTATACATACACATATACACTGCACAGAATTCTCTGCGCTAAAATTTCCCTTTCACAACAAAAATAAAAAATAAACAAATAAAAATGTTTTCTAATGGGAATATTCCACTTCTGTACCTTTTATCTGACGCATTACTCTAATAGTCCAATGCTAAGGCTGGTACAGAACTTTACATAAAACTTAACCTCAGTATTTAATATTCCCACAACCCTTCTTAAATACAGTTATTAAACAAACTAACCTTGGGACAATGTCTAGAGAACTGCTGACATCTTATCATTGTACAAACACCAGTTCAATACTTGGGATAAGCACTGTTCCCCCGTCACTTACACACAATGTCTGCAATGGGGAAGATATCGGCCGGGCTTCAGGCCCCCCCTGAGAACAGGTCTACACACACGAGCACATTGTCATACACTTCTACCTCCGGTAGTTGTATGTTCTGCAGTCGCTGGGACTGTTAATCTGGCCGGGCTGCACTTTTCACAGGTACCTTTGCAGTTTCACCTATGTCATGCCGTGCGCACATCATGCCGGCTGCTACAAACCTAATGGTGGCATTATTGTATCCAGGGACAAGCCAATTTACTGATACCTGGCCGCACATACCCTTGTTGTCAGTTCTGTCTTCTCTCGCTCTCTCAATTGGCTTACCCGATGATCCAATAAAGTTCCTACTACCAATGGGCCCATAATTGTGGGCGATGCCAAAAGTGTACCTAGAGTCAGTGTAAATGTCGGCTGTCTTACCTTCTGCCAGGTTACAAGCCTCAGCGAGCACCTCCAGCTCCGCTCCTTGAGATGAACAAGAAGGTGAGAGTGGTTTCTGGGTAATTTACCTGGTGCCTCGTATCCTGTCTTGTACATATTGTATAATAAAATATCTCTTTATTACAAATTTGCATTAAAAACCACATATAGATAGAACATCTCAAAGGGGTGGCGTCTTCATTCTCTAAAATAAAACCAAATGTTATACACTTCTCAACACTCATCTGATAATCCAGAATACTTTGAGAATCTCACTTTTATCAGATTCTGCAAATACTTGATTAATACAAAAACAAATAAAAATAAAACATTCCTAAAAACTTTACATCAAATTAACAATGTCCAGACAATTTTTGTTTTGCCTTCTCCCTCATCTAAATCCATAAAGACTCGTGTGAGTGATGTCACCTCTGCCTCCTGTGTAAATTTGCTGGAGGGGGATGGTCTCTTACACAACCATCTACACAGAAAAACCTCAAAATGTAGGTTACTCTCATACACATTAAATCCGGATTACTCATTGGGGTCTCTTACACATTTTTAGATCTTCTGAAACCAAATTAATTAACTCAAAACAAACCAAAATTGTACCTGATCAGTTCCTTCACCATTCCCCCCTTTGTGGACTCTGCGAAAGTAATGTAGCAGAGTTCAAAACTACATCTCAACATAACACTAATTTAACCCCCTGTAATGTACAACAGCCTGAAACAAAAATGACTTTTTCCTGACAAATACATTTGATCTTTACAATGACATAACTCATGTGTGAAATCAAAAACAAAACAATTGTAGTTAGTTATTCAATAAAACAGAAAATATTATCTCTGATAACATTAATTACTGCAAACCAATAAACTGTATATAAAAATAGGGAACGGTGGGGGCACATACATTTTCAAAACCCCGTGTCTCAGTATCTGTAGTTTAATACATCTGAATTAACATCAAAACACATGAAATCTGATCACATCAGAACACATAAATATCGTAACTTTTATAAACAACAGCGCATGCGCAAAAGAGAAGAAATTTATTTAGGTTTGTACACATTACTGATATATATATATCTAAAAGCAGTGCATATTGAAATCCTTTGTCTCATCAGCCCTGCAGACTGCACCCAGTCAGCCCCCCCTGCTCCTCCTCCCAAACACAGCACACTACAGGGGAGAGGGAGGGGGGTCACACACTCACATCTTCTCACAGCTTCTAGTCTCACAATCTTAACACTTTCAATGCCGGCAAAACAACATACGTATCTGCAATCATTTATCACACCATTGTATAGGAATTATCTACGTTCAAAACATCAAACATATAATCTGTAACAGTCTACAATCTGTCGGCCACCATCTCTATATTATGATGACGTGTTGCTTCATCAGTGAACAGCGTCTAGCATGGAACCTAAAAAATAGAAGACACTACAAATGACAAAATTAACAAGGCGATTATTTCATACTGATTTGGTTGGGCCGGGCGTGGCCACATCAGGGGTGGGTGGGGGGGGGGCAGCCTCTCCCATTGGAAACACAGTGCGCAGCTGTGAGGGGGGGGGGGTTTCCCACCAACAATGAGGACACACTCAACATGAGGTACGGACGCCATTACCGGGCGTCGGCTGGTCCTGTTTTCTAATACATACAATACCTTTCTTATTCCTAACTTCCTCTTCTGCAAATCCCTCTAAAGCACTTTCCATCAACTTTCTACCTTCCAACTTCCCTTTGTTCTCCAGAATACCTTTTGCCCAATCTCCGGCTTGCAGCCGCCCTCCTCTATGGATTCCACACACTTCCATCAATTTCTTCATTTTACTCACATACTGCTTCCCTTCTCTTCGCTTCATTAAATCATATGCCTAACAGTCTATATTATACACGTAATTTATATAACAATTTTTGGTCAACGACTCCCAGGCCTCGCCGGAAATATTAAAATTCCTCAGTCTACAGCCTCCGGTCCGCCGAAATATAATTTTATTTAGACTCTCCGGCTACGCTGGAAATATTAAAATTTCACAGTCGATAACTCTCCGGTCGCTTATATAATCTTTATTTAGACTCTCCGGCTACGCTGGAAATATTAAAATTTCACCGTCGATAACTCTCCGGTCGCTTATATAATTCTATTTAGACTCTCCGGCTTCGCTCGAAATATTAAAATCCCAGTCGATAACTCTCCGGTCTCTTATATAATTCTATTACTTAGACTAATTACCCAGAGGATGGTTAGTCGGGCGCGACTAAGGTCTCACAGGTTTTTTTACCCTCACAGCGGAAAATATCACCTCTGTCGCCTGAGATAATCCAGGAAATCAACAAAAGGGTTCTACAGATCGCTACAAGACTGCCCACTAACACAGATAAGACGAAGATTTATAAAATCAATTCGCTTACTGTGTTATTGCGGAGGTGATCAAATTCCTTCAGTGGGCAACTTTGAGTCCTCTGTTTCACCCTGTGATTGTCGGTTGTCCGGATTTTGATATTTCCTCGAGTGAGGCCCCACATTCGGGCGCCAAATGTCAGGTCTGTATTTCACACCGAATAACCACCTCTGTAAATTGAAAGCTGAAGGCATGCCTGGAGAGAAGTACACCACACAAATGTCTGAGGTACAGCTTCAATGTCAGCCAGGAGGAACTGAACTTTATTCAGAACAAAGAAACGCACACAGAGAAGACACATGCCCCTCCCTATAGATGTGGGACTTGCTTAAATTCTATTCGCTCCTCAGCTGTAAGTTTTCCTATACATTCTTCTGCACACTCCTCTTTGCATTCCAGGGGGCGGTGTCTTCCATAGGTGTGTCCGACATGAACAAAGAACTTGTTATATATATCAGTATATTACACAAAGAACTGAAATGTATATACATATGGGTGAGGATAATATTTTTCAGACAATATACATAGTAATGATCCCTGACAATACCACACCGCATGGCGCTGTAGGGCTTCAGGGCTTGATCTGACAAGTCCACCCCTCCCATGCACCTATTGTAGTCCAGGATGCAGTCTGGTTTGGGGGTCTCTGTACTGGTACCTTGTACAGGTACATGGGGACTGGTGTGGCCATCTCTCTTGTCTTGTACTTGACACACAATATGTTGCTGCTGGATTGTGCCCTGCTCTCACCCCTTCTGGGTGTTTGCCCAAGCAGAGTCTTAGGGAGGCCTCTCAGATTTCTTATAGCAGTGCCGCATGCCGCAGTACTTCTGGAAGCGAGGCACTTGAAGAGTGGGACTCTGGTATAAAAATGATCCAGGTAGAGGTGGTAAACCTGGTCCAGCAGTGGGTGCAGCAAATCCCAAACAATTTTTTCATTAACTCCCAGTAAGTGGGGGCATTCTGGGGGCTGAATACTGGTGTCCTTTCCTTCATATATCCTAAATTTGTAGGTATACCCTGATTCACTCTCGCCCAGCTTATACATCTTCACACCATACCTTGCCCTCTTACCCGGCAGGTACTGGCGGAATTGAAGCCTCCCTTTAAAATGTACCAAGTACACATCAATAGAAATACAATTCTCGGGGGTGAATGCTTGGAAAAATCGGGCACTGAAACGGTCTAATAGGGGTCTCTGTTTATACAAACGGTCAAAACTGGGGTCATCTCAGGGTGGGCATGGCTGATTATCAGTATAATGTAAGAAGCGAAGTATTGCCTAATTTTTTTTTTTTTTTAGGTTCAAGTTCAGTTCTGAAGTTGCTTTGAGGGGCCTATATATTAGAAACCCCTATCAAACACCCCATTTTAGAAACTAGACCCCTGAAAGTATTCACAACAGCATTTGTAAAGTTTATGAACCCTTTAGCTGTTTCACGGGAATTTAGAGCAAAGTAGAGGTGAAATGTAAAAAAAAAATTTTGTCAGAAAAAATCCTTTTTATACCATCGTTTTTTTTATAACACAAAAGGTTTTACCAGAGAAACGCAACTCAATATTTATTGCCCAGATTCTGCAGTTTTGAGAAATATCCCACATGTGGCCCTAGTGCGGTAATGGACTGCAGCACCTGCCTCAGAAGCAAAGGAGCACCTAGTGGATTTTGAGGCCTCCTTTTTATTAGGCACCATGTCCAGTTTGAAGAGGTCTTGTGGTGCCAAAGCAGTGGAAACCCCCAAAAGTGACCCCATTTTGGAAACTAGACATCTTGAGGAATTCATTGTAGTTTTCATGGGGTGCATGCGACTTTTTGATCAGTTTTTATTCTATTTTTAAGAGGCGTGGTGACTAAAAAACAGCACTTCTACTATTGTATTTTTTTACAGCGTTCACCGTGCGCTATGAATGACATATTCACTTTATTCTGCGGGGTGATACGATTACGGCGTTACCATAGGTTTATAGGTTTTTTATGTCTTATGGTGTTTGCACAATAAAATACTTTTTGTAAAAAATCATTTACTTTTTGTGTTACCTTATTCTAAGAGCCATAACTTTTTTATTTTTCCATCAAAAAAGCCGTGCGAGGACTTATTTTTTGCGTAACAAACTGTAGTTTCGATCAGCACCATTTTTAGGTACATGCAACTTTTTGATCTCTTTTTATTCCATTTTTTGGGAGGTGAAGTGACCAAACAATTGTGATTCTGGTACGGTTTATTATTATTTTCTTTTACGGCGTTCACCGCGCGGGATAAATAACAAAATAATTTTGTATTTCAGGCCGTTACGGACGCGGCGATACCAATTATGTATAGTTTATTTGTTTATATATTTTTATTAATAATAAAGGACTGATAAGGGAAAAGGGGGTATTTTTACTTTTATTACTTTTCAAACTTTTATTTTCTTATTTTGACACATCTTTTTTTTACTTATTTTTTTACTTTATTACTTTGTCCCACTAGCGGACTTGAGGACAGGAGGCCCTGATCGCTATTCTAATACACTGCACTACATGCGTAGCGCAGTGTATTAGAGCTGTCAGCTACTCACTGACAGCAAGCATAGTGGATCCTGACTTTGTCAGAACCCACTGGGCTTCTGTCGATGGCATAGCCGGACGCCATCGTTAGGTGTCCGGTTGCCATAGTCACCATCGCCGGCCGAAGGCGGAAGCCGAAACGCGTTGGGGCCGGCCGCCATTCGTAGAGTCTCAGCTACATGGGTTAGTACTCTGCTAGTACTTCGTTTTTCACTATTTGCTGCTGGTTGCTGTCTGGGCTCTAATACATATATGGCTACCATCCCAGTATTCATACATGCATCAGTCTTTTGTGGACACTATATGATTTGTTGTATCAGTCCTGTCTCAATTGTACGTTACATGCTTGTGAGTTACATCCCTTTCACCCACTTTTTAAGCAGTTTAACACATTACCTGTAGCTTGTACATCTCACCTCATTCTCATCAAGTTATTTTACATTTTTGTCTTGAGGTTTATACCTACTCACATGATTATACTCTGGCTAATATCTGACTCATGTGGCGGCCATGCTTTTATTTGTGATTCATTTTTAGAAACTCATATTGTACAAATAGTGTAATATTGTTGAATAAAAAGACTACATGTATTTTTTGACTTAAAGACTCCTTGGTTCTTTCTTTGCTCGGTTTAATATATTTTGGGAGTACAGTCGCAAGTCATAAGGGAGGATACATATATATTTTGCCAGATGATGCAGCATGCATGCCCTGTATATAGGATTTATCGTGTAGCAGGCCGGCGATGGTAGCTTAACCCCTAAAAAGCCGCATTTGGTATTGAACGCTGCTTTTAAGGGGTTAATCAGCGGGCACACAGCGATCGGTCCCTGCTATAGGAGCTGCGGCAACTGCTGTACGAGACAGCAGCTGTCACAGCTCCTGCATGTGTCGGGAAGACAGCCGAAATGGCCGTTACTCCCGCAACGTTAGCGTTAAGGGGTTAATATGGGCAGGGAGAGAATTTACTTCAAGGGAGCCGAGCAAACATTGACTCCCAAGTACATGAGCCAAATGGTGCTCTGAGTTGGGAAGATCTTTTTCAGGCATCCAGGAACTTAAGGTTTTCTGCTGACCAGCTAAATAATATAAATAGAAATCTGGTAGAGCCGTCCCTGCCAGTGCCTTAGGCCCTTGGAGCGTGGACAACCTAAGTTTATGTCGAGAATTTCCTCATATAAACGGTTATAACAAGGAGTTGAGCTGTTTAAAAAAGGATTTAGGTACGACAACCGGACTGTGCTGAAGGGCATATAAAAATGTAGGCAACAAAATCATTTTAACCAAGTTTATACGGCCAGATACCGATAAAGGCCGTTTACCCCATGCATGAAATTTAGAACGGGTGAAGCCCAATAGTGGTAACATGTTTAGGGAAAGGTCAACATCTGGAAGTTTAGTTATAAATATGCCCAGCTATTTGAAATTGTCTACTAGAGGCAACGGCGACAGCTCAGACAGGCCAGGGGGCTGTACTTTGGACAGGGACATAAGAGATGATTTCCCCCAATTAATAGAAAGACCGGAATATTGTCCAAAACGTTCAATGATATTAATAACCGAGGGAAGGGTATCTTGCACTCTATCCATGAAAAGCACCATGTCATCTGCATAGAGACCAATGGTGTCCGTACGATCTGCTATGGTTATACCTGTGATAAGTGGAGAGGAACGTATCTGCAATGCTAATGCCTCAATTGCCAAACTAAATAAAGTGGGCGATAAGGGGCATCCCTGACGTGTACCCCTTTGAAGAGCAAATTACGGGGATAGTATATTATTCACCAAGATATTAGCCCGGGGCGAAGCATATATTATTCGAATCCATTTACGAAACCAAATTTTTCCAGGCAAGCAAATAAAAAAGGCCATTCAATGGAATCAAAAGCCTTTGTTGCGTCCAGAGACGCCAAAGCTCAAGTGCTGTCCTGCAATGCACTATATTGAACTATCGTCTGAACCCTCCTAATACTTATAGATATGCTTTTTTGTAAGACAGATAGTTACTAGTTAACATTTCCCATATGTCTACTTTATGTTTGCATCGTTTTTTGAACATCCTTTCATTTTTCTAGGACGTTACAAGGCTTAGAACTTTAGCAGCAATTTCTCTTATTTTAAAGAAAATGTAAAAAGGCAATTTTTTTCAGGGACCAGTTCAGTTCTGAAGTGGCTTTGAGGGCCTTATATATTAGAAAGTCCCCATAAATCACCCCATTTTGAAAACTGCACCCCTCAAAGTATCCAAATCAGCATTCATAATGTGTTTTAACCCTTTAGGAGTTTCACAGGAATTAAAGCAAAGTAGAGGTGAAATTGACAAATTTTATTTTTTTTGCCATGTTAAATACAGTACTTAACATTGCATATTGTTTCTGGCTAATACGCTACTACACTATTTTTTTACTGTATTTTATGCCGAAATTCATTTGTAATAAAAAATTTTTGTACCACAGAAGGTTTTACCCGAGAAATGCAACTCAATATTTTATTGCCCAGATATTATTGGAGTTTTTAGAAATATCCCACATGTGGCCCTAGTGATCTAATAGACTGAAACACAGGCCTCCAAAGCAAAAGAGCACCTAGTGGATTTTGGGCCTCCTTTTTTTTAGAATATATTTTAGGCACCTTGTCAGGTTTAAAGAGGTCTTGTGGTGCCAAAACAGTGGAAACACCCCAAAAGTTACCCCATTTTGGAAACTACACCTCTCAAGGAATTTATCTAGGGGTATAGTTAGCATTTTGACCAGACAGGTTTTTGGCTAAATATATTGGAATTAGTCTGTAAAAATTAAAATCTACTTTTTTTCTGAAAAAACATAGACATTTTTAATATTTCCAAGGAATAAAGAAAAAAATGTACCCCAACATTTGTAAAGCAATATCTCCCGATTACGTCAATGCCCCACATACAGTAATAAACTGCTGATTGGACCCACAGCAGGGCTCAGAAGGGAAGGAGCGCCTTGGATTTTGGAGCACAGATTCCGCTGGAATGGTTTTCGGTGCCATGTCACGTTTGCAACGCCCTGGAGGGACCTAAACAGTGGAAATACCCCAAAAGTTACCCCATTCTAGAAACTACACCCCTCAAGGAATTTTTCTAGGGGTAAAGTTAGCATTTTGACCCCACAGTTCTTTTGCATAATTTATTAGAGTTAGGCCGCGCAAATTAATATAACTTTTTTTTCCACTAAAATGTTGAATTTTCTTATTTTCACAAGGGATAAATGAGATAAAACACCCTAATTGTAAAGCAATTTCTCCCGAGTACGGAAATACCCCACACGTGGTCATACATTTTTGTCATTACAAATGAATTAACCCTTCCAGGACTGATCCATTTTTGCTTTCATATTTTCGTTTTTCACTCCCAGCATTCCAAGAGCCATAACTTTTTTCTCTTTCCGGCAATAGAGTGGTGTGAGGGCTTATTTCTTGCAGGAGGAGTTGTAGTTTCTATTGACACTATTTAAATGACCATCAAATGTACTGGGAAACTGAAAAAAAATTCTTTGCGGGCTGCAATGAGAAAAAACTGTGATTCCTCCATTTTTTGGGGGTTTTGTTTTAACGGCTTTCGACGTGTGGTTAAAATCGAAAACTTTACTTTATTCTGCGGATTAATACAATTACGGTGATACCAAGTTCATATACCGTATTTTTCGGACTATAAGACGCAGTTTTTAGCAAGAATAAATCTTGCTAAAAAGTCCCTGCGTCTTACTGTCCGCAGTCAAGGGACCCGGCATCGCCGGGCGCCATGACCGCTTCATTACTTAACCCCTTCCCGACCCATGTCGTGCCGGCACATCATGGAGCTGGAGGGGGGTGATGTATGGTGCCATAAAACACATGTATCCCCTATCCACAGGATAGGGCATACATGGGTGATCGATAAGGAGAACGGGGACCGAAAGTTACCAAGAGCGCTGCATGGTAAGCTATGACTTCCGCGTTCTGTGTCCGGCAGCTTCATAGAGATCAATGGGATTCTTCTGCGCATGCGCGAGCGGCTCTGCATTAGTCTCTATGGAGCTGCGGAACAGATAAGCCGGACACAGAACCCGGAAGTTCAGGCTTCTCATGTACTAGATTTCTGTGCTGTCCCGGCCACTGAGCTACGCTGTTTCCGTAACTTCCATAGAACTGAACAGTAGTTACCTAAACAGCGTAACTCGCATGTTACGCTGCTTCCGAAACTGCCATTCATTACTATTGGAGTTAGGGAAAAAGTGTAGTTACGCTGTTTCAGTAACTCTACATGTAACCAAGTGGCTGCTGGTTCAAATCCCCTAGGGGAACTAAAAAAATGTGTAAAAAAAAAATATGTTAGATACGTTTTTAGGAATGTTAATAAAAAAACCTTTTCCCATTTTTCCCCAAGCACAATGTAAAAAATAAAAGAATTTTGTCCCGCAACAAAATAAGACCTCACACCGCTCAATCGATAAAAAAAATATAAAAGAAGTTTTGGCTTTCATTTTTTTCTTATTTTCTGTTGTCCAATACCTGGGTGTGTCTTATGGTCAGGTGCGCCTTATAGTCCGAAAAATACGGTAGTTGTTTTTTTATATTTTACTACTTTTACAAAGAAAAATCTGTTTGTTAAAATAAAAAATTGTTTTGTTTCACCAATCAATTTGAGCGGTACGAGGGCTAATTTTTTGTGGGACGAGCTGTTGGTTTTATTGGTACCATTTTTTGGTGCATAAAAAGTGATCAAAAAGTTGTAATACATTGTTTTCTATACATTTTTTTACAGTGTTTACCGTGCAAGTTAAATAACTGTATATTGTAGTAGTTCAGAATTTTACAGACGTAGCAATACCTATTTTGTTTTGTTTTTTGATTTTTTGACATTACTTTATAAGAAAAATGGGAAAAGTGTTTTTTTTTTTTAACTTTTAATGTTTTTTTTTGTCTCACTACTAATAACTTTAATTATTTTACACATTTTATTAGTCCCCTATTGGGACTTGAACCAGCGATCATGTTACTAATGTATTGCAGTGTATTGTTAATTTTACAGGTTTCTGTAAAAGCACGATCGCTGTTCCTGTCCGTTAGTCACGGGTGTCAGCTGTAATACACAGCTGAGACCCGCAGCGTATGGATCAGGCTCAGCACGTGAGCCGGCTCCACACATCAACCTCCGCACCGCGATGTGCTATTAAGTCGTGGTGCGCAAAGGGGTATATGCGCAGCGGATGGTTCAAAGTGAAAATTGCAACTTTCCACTGATATGCCATTTTAGTGCATAATATGTTGTACCCAGTTTGTGCCACTGAAGACAAAATAGCTCATAAAACGTTAAGCGTTTTCTCCCGGGTATGGCGATGCCATGTATATGTTTTTTAGTTTATATTTTTTACAGCATTCACCGTGCGCTATAAATGACATTTGACTTTATTCTGCGGGTCGATACGATTACGGCGATACCAAATGTATATCGGTTTTTTTATGTATTGCAGCGTTTGCACAATAACATCACTTTGTTTTAAAATAATTTATTTTCTGTGTCACCATATTCTGGGAGCCATAACTTTTTTATTTATTAGTCAAACAAGCTGTGTAAGGGCTTGTTTTTTGCGGGATGGGTTGTAGTTTTTATTGGTACAATTTTCGGGTACATGCAACTTTGATCACTTTATATTCTCTATTTTAGGATGGGTGGTGACCAAAAAATAGTGATTCCTGCATAGTTTTTTTATAGATGTTTTTTCTCGGTGTTCATCGTGCGGGAAAAATAACATTATAGTTTGGGTCATTACGAATGCGGTGATACCAAATATATGTACTTTTTTTTTAACGTTTTCAGTCTCAGACTTATAGGAAAAGAAGCATTTCTTGTTTTTTTCTAACATAACTTTTATTTTTACACTTTTATTTTTACACTTTTCTTAACTTTTTTTTACTTTTTGTACTTGTCCCACTAGGGGACTTGAGGACTTGCAGCTCTGATCGCTGCTATAATACATTACGCTACCTACGTATTGTAATGCATTCTAACTGTCATTGTGACGTGACAGTCCGTACCTGGCAACCCGAAGCCCATTGTGTAGCCTCCGTTTGCCATGACAAGCATTGGCAGCCCCCACAGTCACTTCGTGGGTGCTGCCGATATGCTTCAAACCCATTTAATCCGTCGGTCGCCAAATTTAAGGGGTTAATTGCCAAAATCAGCGGCGATGGTCCACTGACCGGCAAGACTAGAGTTTCAGCTGTGGGGACAGCTGACGTCCCGATTCCCGGACACTGTCTGTTAGGACAGTGTGCCTTGGGGACCGGTCCGCAACTGTACGTCCTGGTGCGGGAAGCAAGCCCTCTCGAGGACGTACCGTTGCGGCGTAGCGCGGGAAGAGATTAAACAACCCATTTATTTTGGAGTGGACAATCTACTTTTTACAAATCAATAAACAATAAGGATAATATTTATTTCATATCAATTTTCTTCAATTTTATTATTCATCGTTTTGTGCATTGATACTGGCCAATTATCCTTATGAACACTCGGAATTGTTTAAATCACAACGGCAGTGTAGTCTGGCGACACCGATTTCCTCCCCCACTCCAAAAACATACTGATAGATTATATATAATATATTAGCAATTTGAAATGCATAAGAAGATCTTGATCTTGTAGCTGTTCTAGAATTCCATAGAATTACTGCATTTCTTTATAATACTTTACTCATTGCTTCTTTGTTTTTTTTCTTTAGGCTTTAGAAGATGTTCGTAGTGAAGAGCACATTGCTGGTAATAACATTTAAGTCTATATTTTATTTTTGCATTAAACCTAAAGTATATAAAGCTCTTCTTTTATATGTTGTCTGGGCATAACCCAAAAGAATGCATTACTGTGATCCGCCGCCGCTGCTGCTGTGTCGGCGATTCAGAGTGTAATCAAGTAAGGAAAATAAAGGGAAAGCAGCGCTCGAATGAGCACTGCGACCCCTTCAAAACAGCTGATCGGCCCGGGTCCCGACAGTAGGACCCCGACCCATCAGCTATTGATGGCCTATCTTGAAAATAGGCCTTCAATTTTTAGGGGCTGGAAAAACCCTTTAATTCTTTTTGAGGGAGAATGGCATGGTCAAATTTTAGCCATGGTGAAAATGTTTTTTTTAAATATATGTTACTTCACAAAACTTGGTTTAATATGAAACATTTCCTGTGCATTTTCTATGTACTTACTTTTGTCTTTTAATCTATCTTAGAAACTGTAGAATCAAAGGGAACATTGGCTAAGGTAAATACAAATATATTTCCTATCAGGTGAAAAGGGTATTTCTCATGGAGTTTCTACTCTGCATATAACATTAAGAATTCTATCATTCTACAGCCGCTAGAACCTGTTTAGGACCACACTGGACATTTATGGACTAAATTATTATTCTTTTGATTCATACTCTTTAAATTTGTGCAATGTCATTATTTCAAGCTGGTGGCAAATGCTTTCCCGGGGCTCATTAAATGTTCCCATACCATTTGATTCACCTCTAATCTTGCTATTCAAGTTAAACTCCATAGGATATAGTTTAAGTCTCCAGTGGATATATTGATATCTTTGCGGTCAACAGTGACGTACAGATGAGGTTCACTATAGGTTTTGGGATGCACATGGACATATCTGAATTTCTATGGGTCTTTCAATTATTTGATGTGTGTCTGTTAGAATTTATGTTCTGTAAATGTACAATTGTAATTTGTATAGTGTAGTGTATAGCTAGTGTTGGGATTAAGTTTAACACCGGTATAGAAACGAGAATGCCCTTTCCTTATGTTTGAGATTGGCAGGTTTAGTGAAAACATTAGGTCCTAAGAACCTGCCCCAAGAGATCAATTTATACAAGTAAGGCTGTGTTCACATCAGCATTGGTTTCCGTTCATGGGTTCCGTTGCAGCTTTCATTCGGAGGTACCCATAAACGGAAACCAAAGATTCTGTTTGCATTACCATTTTTTTTTTGGTAATTCTTCCGTTGCAAATGTTTTGCATTTGTCTCCGTTCCATAAGGTTTGTGACTACGCTATTGTTTCCGCTAAAAAAACTGACACCTTACGGAACGTAGACGTAGACAAGCGAAAACCATTTGCAATGGAGGCATTACCATTGAAATCAATGGTAATGCAAACGGAAGCTTTGTTTTCAGTTTGGCTTTCCATTCATGCATTCCTCCGACGGAAAGCTACAACGGAACACATGAACAGAAACCAACGCCGATGTGAACGAGGCCAAGAGACTAAACCCGAAACATTGTCACTGGTTTTGGAGACCATTACAAAATACTGGATTGTGTATTATTGTCTCTACAAAGCCCAGGAACACAGACTATATGAACATGCATGCTAACTATTGGGTTCTGTTAATTTCTCTTTTTTATTTTTCTAACTCTTTTGGATGTTCCTGTATCTGTTATTTTTAGTTACTTTAAAGTTTTGCCTTGTTACTGTAACAAGCCAAAGAGTTCTTCTTGGATTGTAAATGCACGTGTGGATTTTGAGGCAGATTATACCATGTGTTGTGACAAAAATCCAGAAGAAATCCAGGACATACAGTTAGGTCCAGAATTATTTGGACTGTGACACAAGTTTTGGCATTTTAGCTGTTTACCAAAACATATTAAATATACAGTTATATAATCAATATGGGGTTAAAGTGCAGATTCTCATCTTTAATTTGAGGGTATTCACATCCTAATTTGAGGAAAGGTATATGAATTACAGCTCTTTAATATGTAGCTGCCTCTTTTTCAAGGGACCAAAAGTAATTGGACAATTATCTCCAAAGCTATTTAATGGGCTGCATGGGCTATTCCCTCGTTAATCCATCATTAATTAAACAGGTAAAAGGTCTGGAGTTGATCCCAGGTGTGGCATTTGCATTTGGAAGCTGTTGCTGTGAACCCACAACATGAGGTCAAAGGAGCTCTCAATGAAAGTGAAAACAGACCATCATTAGGTTGAGAAAAATGAAAAAAAACAAAAACATCAGAGACATAGCACAAATGTTAGGAGTGGCCAAATCAACAGTTTGGTAAATTTTAGACAAAAAAGAGCGCACTGGTGATCTCGTGAACTCCAAAAGGCCTGTATGTCCATGTACAGTGGTGGATGATCGCAGAATCCTTTCCATGGTGAAGAAAAACCCCTTCACAACATCTACACAAGTGGAAAACCCTCTCCTGGAAGTAGGTGTATCAGTATCCAAGTCTACCTTAAAGGGAAGACTTCATGAGAGAAAATACAGAGGGTTCACCACAAGGTTAACCATTAATCAGCCTCAAAAATAGAAAGGCCGGATTAGACTTTGCTAAACAACATATAAAGAACCAGTCCAGTTTTGGAACAGCATTCTGTGGACAGATGAAATTGAGATCAACCTGTATCAGAATGATGGGAGGAAAAAAGTATGTAGAATGCTTGGAATGGCTCATGATCCAAAGCACACCAAATCCTATGTATAACATGGTGGATGTAGTGTGATGGCATGGGCATGCATGGCTGCCAAAGGCACTGAGTCACTAGTATTTATTGATGATGTGACTGAAGACAGAAGCAGCCGGATGAATTCTGAAGTGTTCAGGGATATACTTTCTGCTCAGATTCAACTAAATGCAGCAAGGTTGATTGGACGTCACTTCACAGTATAGATGGACAATGACCAAAAACATACTGCGAAAGCAACCCAGGAGTTTTTTAAGGCAAAGAAGTGGAATATTCTGCAATAGCCAAGTCCATCACAAGATCTCAACCGGATCGAGCATGCAATTCACTTGCTTAAGACAAAGCACAGAAAGACCCACAAACAAGCAACAACTGAAGACATCTGCAGTAAAGGCCTGGCAATACATCACATAGGAGGAAACCCAGCTTTTGGTGATGTCCATGGGTACCAGACTTCAGGCAGTCATTGCCTGCAAAGGATTCCCTACAAAGTAATAAAAAAACAACATTTTATTTATGGTAATGTTAATTTGTCCAATTGCTTTTGAGCCCCTGAAATGAGGAGGCTTTGAAAATCTGCAGATTACCCTAAAGTCTGTACTGATTTTCTTTTACTGCATGTGAATGGGGTTTTGTAAAACTCTTTTGACTTGTGCTGTACTTCATTATACATTTTTTGTACGGAAGGTGTTGCTTGGTTGTGCTAACATTTTCATTGCTAAACTTTACTTTGCGAGTGAGTTCCCAGTGTATTGTTTCTTCTATGTACTCTGGTTTCTTCTCACACTCTCAAAACATATTGATAGATTAATTGTCTTCCGGGAGGAATCTTGCGACTTTTGGGTTTATCAATTATTTTCTCCCGGTTTAAACAGTATCTGCATCTTCAGGACGCAGATACAGTTGAATCCAATGGTAGAGCAGGGGGCTGTAAGGTAACTGCTCCACCATTCACTATATATCGCTGGACGCGAGGCAGTAACGTCATTGAGCCTGTCGGCATTATACTGTGTGGTGGCAGTTATGAGGGGCACTTTACTCTGGAGACATTATACTCTGTGGAGGCAAATATAGGGGCATTATACTTTGTGGATGCAGTTATTGGGGGCATTATGTTGTGGTGGCATTTATGAGGGGCATTATAATGTGTGGGAGCAGCTATGGGTGCATTATACTGTGTGGAGGCAGTTATAGGGGCATTAAAATGTGTGGGGGCAACTATGGGGCAATATACTGTGTGGGGAGCACTATGGGTTAATATACTGTGTGGAGGCAGTTATAGGGGCATTATAATGTGTGGGGGCAGCTATGGGACATTATACTGTGTGGGGAGCACTATGGGGCAATATACTGTGGGGGCAGTTTCAGGGAGTATATTATATACAGTAGTATGCAGCAGGCTCAGGGGATAAATATTAACTCAATGGTGTAGTATGCAAATAGGGACGTGGCACGCAAATAGAGATGTGGCCTAAATAATCGTTCAATTATCATAATCAAGGTTACATGTTCAATTAATCGTGATTTTGTTTAGGTCGTAATTGCCCAGCGCTACTTTGAGGGTGCTTGTAATGCTCAATTCGTAATTGCCATTGAGTGGAACATGACTACCTAGGTGTCTTGTGTTGTTTCATTATTTTGTTTTTTTCTATAGAAAACTTCATCCATTAGAAAACGTCCAGCTTTGAATCGAGTCAGGAAAATTGTATCTAGTGATTCGTCAAGAGAGAGTTCCTCACAAAGTCGAAAAGATAAGAAATCGTCTTCTACTTTCCAAGTAAGAATTTGTAGTTGCCTTTTTAGAATAAGACGCATATCCCCCCAATTATTTTGTACTCGTGTATTTTTATGTATAGGATTACATTTTGAGAGGAATGTGAGGAAAGTATAAATTGAGAGGTTGTTATTATCCTAAAGAGATTCTAACTGTAAAGCATTGTTAACTACTTGGTGACCTTTTTACGTATAGTTATGTCGCTGTTTCAAAGGTCATAACGCAATCCAACGTACAGTTATGTTGGATTGTTAAGCCGTCACCGTGTCTAATGTGACCGAGTAAAGATGGCTGCTATCCTTGAAAGCAGACAATTTTTTTTATATTTAAATATTTTTATTTCTGTATTCATAACAAATATTCACAAATTCCAATTATACATACAAAAATTCAATGAACAATTTGACATACAAGACCGGTCTGAGAACTACTTCATTCCCATTTTTCCCACAAAGTACTTCTTTATTGAACCCCCATACTATTATAATATAACTTCTCATATTTTATTATGGTTACAAGATTTTGTTTCCATAATTAGATTTCTAAGGGGCAACTTGAAATCCACTTTCTAACTATTTGTAATTTTGCAGCAAACAGTAACTTTCTTAAAGGGGTTTTCCCAATACTGTTGTTTATTTTTTTTTTAATCACTGCAACGCTTATCAATTTATCTATTAATGCCCTCTAAATATAGTTATCTTCATTTTTATTTTGTAACCCGTTCCCGCCGCAGCCACTTTTGGACCAAATGACAGAGCCTCATTTTAAAATATGACATGTGTTACTATATGTGGTAATAACTTTGGAATGCTTTTACCTATCCAAGCGATTCTGAGATTGTTTTTTTTTCGTGACATATTGTACTTTATGTTAGTGAACAAATTTTGTCGATAAATTCAATATTTTTTGTGAAAAACACCAAAACGTAGAGATAATTTAATTAGCATTTTTCTAAATTCAAATGTATGTGCTTGTAAGACAGATAGTTACTAGTTAACATTTCCCATATGTCTACTTTATGTTTGCATCGTTTTTGAACATCCTTTCATTTTTCTAGGACGTTACAAGGCTTAGAACTTTAGCAGCAATTTCTCTTATTTTAAAGAAAATTTAAAAAGGCAATTTTTTTCAGGGACCAGTTCAGTTCTGAAGTGGCTTTGATGGCCTTATATATTAGAAAGTCCCCATAAATCACCCCATTTTGAAAACTGCACCCCTCAAAGTATCCAAATCAGCATTCATAATGTGTTTTAACCCCTTAGGAGTTTCACAAGAATGAAAGCAAAGTAGAGGTGAAATTTACAAATTTTATTTTTTTTGCCATGTTAAATACAGTATTTAACATTGCATATTGTTTCTGGCTAATACGCTACTACACAATTTTTTTACTGTATTTTTTGACGAAATTCATTTGTAATAGGGATGCACGGTGCATCGAAACTTCGATACTGTTTCGATACTGTGCATCCCTAAACGGTTCGATACCGCTATTTCCTGTATTTCGATACTGAGCTGCGCAGCCGCACAGCTCAGTATAGTAATACATGAATGTATGGGAGCGTGGCTGTGGCTGTGTAATACATGTGTAATTCAGCCACAGCCCCACTCCTGAGTCATGATAAGTTCGCGGGGTCAGGATGATGCGATGCGGCCATCGCTGCACTAATGAGCGGCAGCACTGAAGACAGAACATTTCGGGCGCACTGCAAAACACCCCCATGTTCTGTCCTCAGTGCCTGAACTGCCGCTCATTAGTGCAGCGCCGGCCGCACCTCCTCATGCTGACCGCGCGCGCACTTCCTGTCAGGAGCGGGGCAATGACTGTATTACTTCCGCAGCCCCGCTCTGTAACGGCGGAGATCAGAGAAACCTCTCATCTCCGCCGTTATTCCCCTGAATGCTGCGATCACAGCTGACTGCAGCATTCAGGGGAAAATGAGAAGGGGGGATGCCCCTGGATCGCGTCACAGGGAATTCCTGTGACGCGATCGAGGGCCATACCATATATGGGCAGACAGCACAGGGACTATTGACGGACCCCAGGGCTGTCTTACCATATTTCATGTTGTTAGGACATACCCAAGTATGCCCTAACAACTGCCTGTGTGCTATCCGTCCACAGGCTAATGTACTGGCACATATCTGATATATGTCAGTACATTAAAGTTTAAAAATAAAGTAAAAACAAAGTATTGTTAAATTTAAAAAAAAAATACACATTCACCTTTTTTACAATAAACATTAAAATAAGTCTCAATACATAAAATATACACATTCAGTAATGGCGCGCACAACAATTTTTTTGAATCAATTATGATGTGTACGCTGTAAAAAAATGAAATAAACACGGCTTTCATTCACTTATTAATGTAAGGTGCTAGGTGCGATGAATTTAACCTCCATGTTCCTCACATTAATATGTACCTCGCACATTAACCCATTATGATTGAGAAACATGATGGGATTAATTACTATTAATGTGAGGCGCGTTCAAAATTCATCACACGTTGCGCCTCACCTCAGAAAACGGAAGAATTTTTTTTTATTACTGTTGCCAAAAGTATCGAACTTGGTATCGAAATCGCAATAGGGAGGTCAATGTAGAAAAAAAAGGGGTAGCCAGGTTAGAGAGGGGTCAGACTATATTGGTGGGGGGAGAAACAGAATGTGGGGAGAGGACTAGACAACAAGATAAGGAGATCCTTTCGTTACAAGACATCAGTGTAAATAAAAAGGCCCGATTAATGTCAAATCACATTTCTGATAATAAAAGTGAAAAACTGACAGGCAAGTTAAAGTGTATGTTCACAAATGCCAGAAGTCTAGCAAGCAAAATGGGGGAGCTGGAGGCCTTGATACTGGAAGAAAATATAGATATAGTTGGTGTTGCTGAAACATGGCTGGACTCTTCACATGACTGGGCTGTAAATCTACAGGGTTTTACACTTTTTCGGAAAGACAGGGCAAATAGGAAAGGTGGTGGTGTATGTCTGTATGTGAGAAATGATATGAAGGCGAGTGTGAAAGAGACAATAGTGGGTGAAGACTGTGAGGAGGTTGAAACCTTGTGGGTGGAACTAGAAAGGGAGCTAAACACTGAAAAAATTACTTTTGGTGTAATCTATAGACCCCCCCAATATAACTGAGGAGATGGATGTTCAGCTATATAAACAGATGGAGCGGGCTGCACAGGCGGGTACTGTAGTGATAATGGGAGATTTTAATTTCCGGGATATTAATTGGTGTCATGGTTCGGCTTCAACTGCAAAGGGGAGACATTTCCTCAACCTGTTGCAGGAAAATTTTATGGGCCAGTTTGTGGAAGACCCGACTAGAGGTGAAGCTCTGTTGGATCTGGTCATTTCTAATAATGCAGATCTTGTTGGGAATGTCAATGTTCGTGAAAACCTCGGTAACAGTGATCATAATATAGTTACATTTTACCTATACTGTAAAAAACAAACGCAGGCTGGGAGGGCAAAAACATTTAATTTTAAGAAAGCCAATTTCCCCAGGATGAGGGCTGCTATTCAGGATATGGACTGGGAAGAACTAATGTCAAATAATGGAACAAATGATAAATGGGAGATTTTCAAATCTACTTTGAGTTATTATAGTGCAAAATTTATTCCTATAGGTAACAAGTATAAACGACTCATATTAAACCCCACATGGCTTACACCTTCTGTGAAAGGGGCAATACATGACAAATCTGAGGGTACAGCTGTAGCCTTTGTAAAATATAAAGAGCTTAATAAAATCTGTAAAAATTTAATAAAATTAGCAAAAATACAAAATGAAAGGCAGGTGGCCAAGGATAGTAAAACAAATCCCCAAAAAGTATATAAATGCTAAAAAGCCAAGGTCTGAACATGTAGGACCCCTAGATAATGGTAATGGGGAGTTGATCACAGGGGATCAAGAGAAGGCAGAGTTACTAAATGGGTTCTTTAGCTCTGTATATACAACTGAAGAAAGAGCAGCTGATGTAGCCGCTGCCAGTGCTGTTAATATATCAGTTGATATACTGAATTGGATGAATGTAGAGATGGTCCAAGCTAAATTAAATAAAATAAATGTGCACAAGGCCCCGGGACCAGATGGGTTACACCCTAGAATTCTTAAAGAGCTCAGTTCAGTTATTTCTGTCCCCCTTTTCATAATATTCAGAGAATCTCTAGTGACTGGTATAGTGCCAAGGGACTGGCGCAGCGCAAATGTGGTGCCTATTTTCAAAAAGGGCTCTAGGTCTTCCCCAGGTAATTATAGACCAGTAAGCTTAACATCCATCGTGGGGAAAATGTTTGAGGGGCTATTGAGGGACTATATACAGGATTATGTGACAATAAATAGCATTATAAGTGACAGCCAGCACGGTTTTACTAAGGACAGAAGTTGTCAAACTAACCTAATCTGTTTTTATGAAGAGGTGAGCAGAAGTCTAGACAGAGGGGCCGCTGTGGATTTAGTGTTTTTGGACTTTGCAAAGGCATTTGACACTGTCCCCCATAGACGCCTAATGGGTAAATTAAGGACTATAGGTTTAGAAAATATCGTTTGTAATTGGATTGAGAATTGGCTCAAGGACCATATCCAGAGAGTTGTGGTCAATGATTCCTTCTCTGAATGGTCACCGGTTATAAGTGGTGTACCCCAGGGTTCAGTGCTGGGACCACTATTATTCAACTTATTTATTAATGATATAGAGGATGGGATTAATAGCACTATTTCTATTTTTGCAGATGACACCAAGCTATGTAATATAGTTCAGTCTATGGAAGATGTTCATGAATTGCAGGCAGATTTAAACAAACTAAGTGTTTGGGCGTCCACTTGGCAGATGAAGTTTAATGTAGATAAATGTAAAGTTATGCATCTGGGTACCAACAACCTGCATGCATCATATGTCCTAGGGGGAGCTACACTGGCGGATTCACTTGTTGAGAAGGATCTGGGTGTACTTGTAAATCATAAACTCAATAACAGCATGCAGTGTCAATCAGCTGCTTCAAAGGCCAGCAGGATATTGTCGTGTATTAAAAGAGGCATGGACTCGCGGGACAGGGATGTAATATTACCACTTTACAAAGCATTAGTGAGGCCTCATCTAGAATATGCAGTTCAGTTCTGGGCTCCAGTTCATAGAAAGGATGCCCTGGAGTTGGAAAAAATACAAAGAAGAGCAACGAAGCTAATTAGGGGCATGGAGAATTTAAGTTATGAGGAAAGATTGAAAGAATTAAACCTATTTAGCCTTGAAAAAAGACGACTAAGGGGGGACATGATTAACTTATATAAATATATTAATGGCACATACAAAAAATATGGTGAAATCCTGTTCCTTGTAAAACCCCCTCAAAAAACAAGGGGGCACTCCCTCCGTCTGGTGAAAAAAAGGTTCAAGCTGCAGAGGCGACAAGGCTTCTTTACAGTGAGAACTGTGAATCTATGGAATAGCCTACCGCAGGAGCTGGTCACAGCAGGGACAGTAGATGGCTTTAAAAAAGGGTTAGATAATTTCCTAGAACAAAAAAATATTAGCTCCTATGTGTAGAAATTTTTCCTTCCCTTTTCCCTTCCCTTGGTTGAACTTGATGGACATGTGTCTTTTTTCAGCCGTACTAACTATGTAACTATGTAATACTAAACGAAGTATCGGTATCAAAGTCCAAATTCTGGTATCGTGACATCCCTAATTTGTAATACATTTTTTTTGTACCACAGAAGGTTTTACCCGAGAAATGCAACTCAATATTTTATTGCTTAGATATTATTGGAGTTTTTAGAAATATCCCACATGTGGCCCTAGTGATCTAATAGACTGAAACACAGGCCTTTAAAGCAAAAGAGCACCTAGTGGATTTTGGGCCTCCTTTTTTTTAGAATATATTTTAGGCACCTTGTCAGGTTTAAAGAGGTCTTGTGGTGCCAAAACAGTGGAAACACCCCAAAAGTTACCCCATTTTGGAAACTACACCTCTCAAGGAATTTATCTAGGGGTATAGTTAGCATTTTGACCAGACAGGTTTTTGGCTAAATATATTGGAATTAGTCTGTAAAAATTAAAATCTACTTTTTTTCTGAAAAAACATAGACATTTTTAATATTTACAAGGAATAAAGAAAAAAATGTACCCCAACATTTGTAAAGCAATATCTCCCGATTACATCAATACCCCACATGCAGTAATAAACTGCTGATTGGACCCACAGCAGGGCTCAGAAGGGAAGGAGCGCCTTGGATTTTGGAGCACAGATTCCGCTGGAATGGTTTTCGGTGCCATGTCACGTTTGCAACGCCCTGGAGGGACCTAAACAGTGGAAATACCTCAAAAGTTACCCCATTCTAGAAACTACACCCCTCAAGGAATTTTTCTAGGGGTAAAGTTAGCATTTTGACCCCACAGTTCTTTTGCATAATTTATTAGAGTTAGGCCGCGCAAATTAATATAACTTTTTTTTCCACTAAAATGTTGAATTTTCTTATTTTCACAAGGGATAAATGAGATAAAACACCCTAATTGTAAAGCAATTTCTCCCGAGTACGGAAATACCCCACACGTGGTCATACATTTTTGTCATTACAAATTAATTAACCCTTCCAGGACTGATCCATTTTTGCTTTCTTATTTTCGTTTTTCACTCCCAGCATTCCAAGAGCCATAACTTTTTTCTCTTTCCGTCAATAGAGTGATGTGAGGGCATATTTCTTGCAGGAGGAGTTGTAGTTTCTATTGACACTATTTAAATTACCATCAAATGTACTGGGAAACTGAAAAAAAATTCTTTGGGGGCTGAAATGAGAAAAACTGTGATTCCTCCATTTTTTGGGGGTTTTGTTTTTACGGCTTTCGCCGTGTGGTTAAAATCGAAAACTTTACTTTATTCTGCGGATTAATACAATTACGGTGATACTAAGTTCATATACCGTATTTTTCGGACTATAAGACGCAGTTTTTAGCAAGAATAAATCTTGCTAAAAAGTCCCTGCGTCTTACTGTCCGCAGTCAAGGGACCCGGCATCGCCGGGCGCCATGACCGCTTCATTACTAAACCCCTTCCCGACCCATGACGTGCCGGCACATCATGGAGCTGGAGGGGGGTGATGTATGGTGCCATAAAACACATGTATGATACATGTGTGATCGATAAGGAGAACGGGGACCGAAAGTTACCAAGAGCGCTGCATGGTAAGCTATGACTTCCGCGTTCTGTGTCCGGCAGCTTCATAGAGATCAATGGGATTCTTCTGCGCATGCGCGAGCAGCTCTCCATTAGTCTCTATGGAGCTGCGGAACAGATAAGCCGGACACAGAACCCGGAAGTTCAGGCTTCTCATGTAGCGCTCTGGGTGATTTTCGCTCCCCTGTTCTCCTTATTGCTGGGGTCCCAGCGGTCGGACCCCCAGCGATCTCACATGTAGCCCCTATTCTGTGGATAGGGGATTCATGTGTTTTATGGCAAACCCCCTTTAACTAGTTAAATGCCATGGTCAGTAGCGACTGCGGCATTTATAGGGGTTTTTCTATGAAGGACATTTATGACATATCCACAGGATATGTCATAAATGTCAGATAGATGCAGGTCCCACCTCTGGGACCCGCACCTATCTCTAGAACGGGGCCCCCTAAACCCCGTTCTAGATTTCTGTGCTGTCCCGGCCACTGAGCTACGCTGTTTCCGTAACTTCCATAGAACTGAACAGTAGTTACCTAAACAGCGTAGCTCGCATGCTACGCTGCTTCCAAAACTGCCATTCACTACTATTGGAGTTAGGGAAACAGTGTAGTTACGCTGTTTCAGTAACTCTACATGTAACCAAGTGGCTGCTGGTTCAAGTCCCCTAGGGGAACTAAAAAAATGTGTAAAAAAAAAAAAAAAATGTTAGATACGTTTTTAGGAATGTTAATAAAAAAACCTTTTCCCATTTTTCCCCAAGCACAATGTAAAAAATAAAAGAATTTCGTCCCGCAACAAAATAAGACCTCACACCGCTCAATCGATAAAAAAAAATATAAAAGAAGTTTTGGCTTTAATTTTTTTCTTTTTTTCTGTTGTCCAATACCTGGGTGCGTCTTATGGTCAGGTGCGCCTTATAGTCCGAAAGATACGGTAGTTGTTCTTTATATTTTACTACTTTTACAAAGAAAAATCTGTTTGTTAAAATAAAAAATTGTTTTGTTTCACCAATCAATTTGAGCGGTACGAGGGCTAATTTTTTGTGGGACGAGCTATTGGTTTTATTGGTACCATTTTTTGGTGCATAAAAAGTGATCAAAAAGTTGTTATACATTGTTTTCTATACATTTTTTTACAGTGTTTACCGTGCAAGTTAAATAACTGTATATTGTAGTAGTTCAGAATTTTACAGACGTAGCAATACCAATTTTTTTTTGTTTTTTTATTTTTTGACATTACTTTATAAGAAAAATGGGAAAAGTGTTTTTTTTTTTTACTTTTAAGGTTTTTTTTTGTCTCACTACTAATAACTTTAATTATTTTACACATTTTATTAGTCCCCTATTGGGACTTGAACCAGCGATCATTTTACTAATGTATTGCAGTGTATTGTTAATTTTACAGGTTTCTGTAAAAGCACGATCGCTGTTCCTGTCTGTTAGTCACGGGTGTCAGCTGTAATACACAGCTGAGACCCGCAGCGTATGGATCAGGCTCAGCACGTGAGCCGGCTCCACACATCAACCTCCTCACCGCGATGTGCTATTAAGTCGTGGTGCGCAAAGGGGTATATGCGCAGCGGATAGTTCAAAGTGAAAATTGCAACTTTCCACTGATATGCCATTTTAGTGCATAATATGTTGTACCCAGTTTGTGCCACTGAAGACAAAATAGCTCATAAAACGTTAAGCGGGTTCTCCCGGGTATGGCGATGCCATGTATATGTTTTTTAGTTTATATTTTTTACAGCATTCACCGTGCGCTATAAATGACATTTGACTTTATTCTTCGGGTCGATACGATTACGCCGATACCAAATGTATATAGTTTTTTTTATGTATTGCAGCGTTTGCACAATAACATCACTTTGTTTTAAAATAATTTATTTTCTGTGTCACCATATTCTGGGAGCCATAACTTTTTTATTTATTAGTCAAACAAGCTGTGTAAGGGCTTGTTTTTTGCGGGATGGGTTGTAGTTTTTATTGGTACAATTTTCGGGTACATGCGACTTTGATCACTTTATATTCTCTATTTTAGTATGGGTGGTGACCAAAAAATAGTGATTCCTGCATAGTTTTTTATAGATGTTTTTTCTCGGTGTTCATCGTGCGGGAAAAATAACATTATAGTTTGGGTCATTACGAATGCGGTGATACCAAATATATGTACTTTTTTTTTAACGTTTTCAGTCTCAGACTTATAGGAAAAGAAGCATTTCTTGTTTTTTTCTAACATAACTTTTATTTTTACACTTTTATTTTTACACTTTTCTTAACTTTTTTTACTTTTTGTACTTGTCCCACTAGGGGACTTGAGGACTTGCAGCTCTGATCTCTGCTATAATACATTACGCTACCTACGTATTGTAATGTATTCTAACTGTCATTGTGACGTGACAGTCCGTACATGGCAACCCGAAGCCCATTGTGTAGCCTCCGTTTGCCATGACAAGCATTGGCAGCCCCCACAGTCACTTCGTGGGGGCTGCCGATATGCTTCAAACCCATTTAATCCGTCGGTCGCCAAATTTAAGGGGTTAATTGCCAAAATCAGCGGCGATGGTCCGCTGACCGGCAAGACTGGAGTGACAGCTGTGGGGACAGCTGACCTCCCGATTCCCGGACACTGTCCGTTAGGACAGTGTGCCTTGGGGACCGGTCCGCAACTGTACGTCCTGGTGCGGGAAGCAAGCCCTCTCGAGGACGTACTGTTGCGGCGTAGCGCGGGAAGAGGTTAAACAACCCATTTATTTTGGAGTGGACCATCTACTTTTTACAAATCAATAAACAATAAGGATAATATTTATTTATTTCATATCAATTTTCTTCAAGGATAAACAATACTTTTATTATTCATCGTTTTGTGCATTGATACTGGCCAATTATCCTTATGAACACTCGGAATTGTTTAAATCACAACGGCAGTGTAGTCTGGCCACACCGATTTCCTCCCCCACTCCAAAAACATACTGATAGATTATATATAATATATTAGCAATTTGAAATACATAAGAAGATCTTGATCTTGTAGCTGTTCTAGAATTCCATAGAATTACTGCATTTCTTTTTAATACTTTACTCATTGCTTCTTTGTTTTTTTTCTTTAGGCTTTAGAAGATGTTCGTAGTGAAGAGCACATTGCTGGTAATAACATTTAAGTCTATATTTTATTTTTGCATTACACCTAAAGTATATAAAGCTCTTCTTTTATATCTTGTCGGGGCATAACCCAAAAAAATCAAGTATTTGATCATAACCAAAAAGTGATATAGGAGAATGTAAGATGTTTTTATTTTTGTTGAGAATGTTAATGACAAATTAGGGACGAGCATAACATGGATGAAGATCCCTATTGGTTATAGGTTTCAGTAGAATATAAAATATGTGAAGTAACATTTTCAGGAGAGGTAAGAAAATGCTGGAACTTGAGGAAGGGTAAATTAAACAGGAAGAGATACAGGGAGAGAACATATCTTTGTGCATTTATAAGGGGAGTCCGGTTTTTCAGCCCCTACGAATTGGATCGGGGTCGGCAGATCAGCTGTTTTGAAGGGGCCGCAGCCCTCGTACAAGCGCTGCTTCCCTTTTATTTCTAGTTCCTCACTGAATCATCGACACGTAAGTAGCGGCGATCCACAGGTATTGCAGCCTGTTCTTTCATTGACTTCAATGTCAGAATGCATTACTGTGATCCGCCCCCGCTGCTGCTGTGTCGGCGATTCAGAGTGTAATCAAGTAAGGAAAATAAAGGGAAAGCAGCGCTCGAATGAGCACTGTGACCCCTTCAAAACAGCTGATCGGCCCGGGTCCCGACAGTAGGACCCCGACCCATCAGCTATTGATGGCCTATCCTGAAAATAGGCCTTCAATTTTTAGGGGCTGGAAAAACCCTTTAATTCTTTTTGAGGGAGAATGGCATGGTCAAATTTTAGCCATGGTGAAAATGTTTTTTTAAAAATATATGTTACGTCACAAAACCTGGTTTAATTAGAAAAATTTCCTGTGCATTTTCTATGTACTTACTTTTGTCTTTTAATCTATCTTAGAAACTGTAGACTCAAAGGGAACATTGTCTAAGGTAAATACAAATATATTTCCTATCAGGGGAAAAGGGTATTTCTCATGGAGTTTCTACTCTGCATATAACATTAAGAATTCTATCATACTACAGCCGCTAGAACCTGTTTAGGACCACACTGGACATTTATGGACTAAATTATTATTCTTTTGATTCATACTCTTTAAATTTGTGCAATGTCATTATTTCAAGCTGGTGGCAAATGCTTTCCCGGGGCTCATTAAATGTTCCCATACCATTTGATTCACCTCTAATCTTGCTATTCAAGTTGAACTCCATAGGATATAGTTTAACTCCTTAATGACCGGGCATGTTTGTACCTTAATGACCAAGCCAGAATTGTCAAATCTGGTATGTCTGACTTTATCAGAGAATAACTCTGTGAAAGTTTTGAATATCCAAGTAATTCTGACATTGTTTTTTCGTCACATGTTGTACTTTATTTTAGTGGTAAAAGTAGACTTATACGATTTGCGGAAATTAATAAAAAAATAGAGAAATTGAAGAAATTTTGTAAAAATTATCATTTTTCCCTATTTTTAACTGCAATATGTCACATATGTACATACATACTGCACAATTTTTTTAATTAAATATATATTTCCATCTCTTTATTTTGGCAGCACTTTTGAAAAAAAGTTGTTTTTTTTGAGCAATTTGGAAGACTTACAAATTTAGTAATCATTTTATACATTTTGAAGTACATTTTGTTTTCCTGCACCAAGCCAGGTTTTCAGAGGCTCATAGGTGTCAGAATGGTGGAAACCCCCACAAGTGATTCAATTTTGAAAACTACACCCCTTAAGGTATTTATTAAGGGGTGTTGTAAGTATTTTGACCCCACGGGTTTTTTTGTAAGAATTCATGCAAAGCAGGCGTAAAAAAATATAATTTCTCTTTTTTCATAAAAGTATCACTTTGAAGACCGATTTCTGTGTAAAGTGACCATGAGAATGAAGAAACACACCCAAAATATATCACCCTGTTTCTCCTGTTTTCAAAAATGCCCCCATTGTGACCCTAATGCATTGCTTGGACACACGACAGGGCCCGAAAGGGAGGGAGCACCCGGAGGCTTTCAGGACTCATATTTTGCTTGAAAATGTTTTAGGCCCCACTGTACATTTGGAGAGGTTTTGAGCTACCAGAGCGATAGAATCTCCCCATAAACGACCCCATTTAGAAAACTAGACCCCTTAAGGTATTTAACTAGGGGTGTAGTGCGTACTTTGACCCCACAGTTTTTTGCTAAATTTAATGCATAGCAGGTGAAAAAAAAAAACAAAACACTTTTTTCATAAAAGTATCACTTTGAAGACCGATTTCTGTGTAAAGCAACCATGAGAATGAAGAAACACACCACAAAATATATCACCCTGTTTCTCCTGTTTTCAAGAATGCCCACATTGTGACCCTAATGCATTGCTTGGACACACGACAGGGCCCGAAAGGGAGGGAGCACCCGGTGGCTTTCAGGACTCATATTTTGCTTGAAAATGTTTTAGGCCCCACTGTACATTTGGAGAGGCTTTGAGCTGCCAGTACGATAGAAACTCCCCATAAACGACCCCATTTAGAAAACTAGACCCCATAAGGTATTTATTTAGGGGTATAGTAAGTATTTTGACCCCACAGTTTTTTGCTAAATTTAATGCATAACAGGTGAAAAAAAAAATTATTTCACTTTTTTCATAAAAATATCAGTTTTAAGACCGATTTCTTTGTAAAGCGAACAAGAGAATGAAGAAACACACCACAAAATCTATCACCCTGTTTCTCCTGTTTTCAAAAATATCCACATTGTGGCCCTAATGTGCTGCCTGGACACACGGCAGCGCCCAAAAGGAAGGGAGTACCCGGAGGCTTTCAGGACTCATATTTTGCTTGAAAGTGTTTTATTCCCCACTGTACATTTGGAGAGGCTTTGAGCTGCCAGAACGATAGAAACTCCCCATAAACTACCCCATTTCGAAAACTAGACCCCTTAAGGTATATATCTAGGGGTATAGTTAGCATTTTGACCACACAGGTTTTTCGCTAAATATATTGGAATTAGTCTGTAAAAATTAAAATGTACTTTTTTTCTGAAACAACATAGAAATTTGTATTATTTACAAGGAATAACGAAGAAAATGCACCCCAACATTTGTAAAGCAATGTCTCCCGATTACGACAATACCCCATATGTGGCAATAAACTGCTGTTTGGACCCACAGCAGGGCTCAGAAGGGAAGGAGCGCCATTTGGATTTATGATTTTGCTGGAATGGTTTTCGGCGCCATGTCGCATTTGCAATGCACTGGAGGGACCAAAACAGTGGAAACCCCCCAAAAGTGACCCCATTTTGGAAAAACCTTCAAGGAATTTTTCTAGGGGTATAGTGAGCATTTACACCCCACGGGTCTTTTGCAGAGTTTATTAGAATTAGGGCGCGAAAATTAATATCAAAATTTTTTCCACTAAAATGTTGCATTTTCTCATTTTCACAAGGAATAAAGGAGGAAAAAAACAACCATTTTTTATAAAGCAATTTCTCCCGAGTACGGAAATACCCCACATGGGGTCATACGTTTTTTCATTAGAAATGAATTAACCCTTTCAGGACTGATCCAGTTTTTGCTTTCTTATTTTAGATTTTCCCTCCCCGCTTTCCAAGAGCCATAACTTTTTTATTTTTCCATCAATAGAGTGGTGTGAGGGCTTATTTCTTGCGGGAGGAGCTGCAGTTCTTATTGGTACCATTTTTTGGTACATAAAAAGTGATTTAAAAGTTGTATTACATTTTATTTTTAGAGCGAAGGTGACAAAAAAAAACAATCTGCGATTTTGGCGGTTTCAATTATTACATTTTTTTAAGGTGTGCGCTGTGCAAATTAAATAATTGTATATTGTAATAGTTTGGACTTTTACGGACGTAGCGATACCAATTTTGTTCATTTTTTGAAAAGGTGTTTTGTTTTTTTAACTTTAAGAAAAAATTTTTTTCACTACTAATAACTCTAATTCTTCTACACATTTTATTAATCAATCCCCTTAGGGGACTTGATCCAGCGATCATTGTATCACTGGTACAATACACTGCAATACTAATGTATTGCAGTATATTGTTATTCTTACAGGCTTCTGTAACAGAGCGATCGCTGTTCCTGTCCGTTAGTACCGAGGGGGCCTGCTGTAATACACAGCCGACACCCGCAGCGTATGGAGCGGGCTCAGAACGTGAGCCGGCTCCATACATCAACCGCCGCACCATGACGGGCAATTAAGTCATAGTGCGCAAAGGGGTTAGTGCACTCCGGATGGTTCAAAGTGAAAATTGCAATTTTCCACCGATATGCCATTTTAGTGCATAATATGTTGTGCCCAGTGTGTGCCACAGAAGACAAATACCTCATAAAACGTTAAGCGGGTTCTCTCTGGTATGGCGACACCGTATGTGTGGGCGCAAACTGCTGCTTGGGCACGCTGCAGGGCTCAGAAGGGAGGGACGCCATTTTGCTTTTGGAGCGCAGATTTTGCTTGGTAGTTTTTCTGTTTTGGGTTTCGCTGGTATTTCAGTTTATAATGTGGGGGGCATATGTAATCTGTGCGGGGTACATCAGGGTATAATAAGAGGGTATAATAATGGGGTAAATAAATAATAATTCATAGATATGTGACTGGTGTCACACTGATAAATGGCGCCCGATCTTATCCGCTTTTGGAACATTTTGCATCGCCATATTCTGAGAGCCAGAACTTTTTTATTTTTTCACCACCGGAGTCATGTGAGGGCTTATTTGTTGCGGGACAATCTGTAGTTTTCATTGGTACAAATTTGGGGTACATGCGATTTTTTTTTTATCACTTTTTGTTCCATTTTTTTGCAATCCTGAGCAAAAAACAGGAATTCTGACACCGTTTTTTAGGTTTTCTTTTTGCGGCGCTCACCGTACGCTATAAATTACATTTTTACTTTATACTGCGGGTCGGTACGATTACGGCGATACCATATGTATATAGGTTTGGTCCTTTTTTTTTGCGTTTGCACAATAAAATGACTTATTTATAAACAAAAAAAATAATTATGTGTCACCATATTCAGAGAGCCATAATTTTTTTATTTTTTAGTCAAAAAAGCTGTGTAAGGGCTTGTTTTTTGCGGGACAGATAGAAGTTTTTATTGGTACTATTTTTGGGAACATGCGACTTTTTGATCACTTTTTATTCTTTATTTAGGGAGCGGTGGTGACCAAAAAAATTGTGATTCTGTCGTCGTTTTTTATTGATTTTTTTTGGGGTGTTCATCATGCGGGGAAAATAACATTACAGTTTTATAGTTGGGGTCGTTACGAACGCGGTGATACAAAATATGTGTGCTTTTTTAACGTGTTCATTTTTTTTCTATAATAAAAGTCTTATTATAGGAAAAAAAGCATTTTGTGTTTATATAACTTATAACTTTTATTTTTACACTTTTTTTAAAACATTTTTATTACTTTTTTTTACTTTTTTTACTTGTCCCACTAGGGGACACTTAGACTTGCAGCTTTGATCGCTGCTAGAGTACATTACACTACACACGTAGTGTGATGTACTCTGTCATTGTGACGTGACTGTCACACTGACAGGAAGCAGAGGAGGAATGGCCGGAGGCTGTTCCTCCGAGGCTTCCGTACATGGCAACCTGGAGGTCATTATCTGACCTCCGATTGCCGTGACAAGCATCGGTAGCCCCCACGATCACTTCGTGGGGGCTGCCGATGTGCTTCAAACCACTTAAATGCGGCGATGGTCCGCTGTCCGGCGAGACTGATGTCTCAGCTGTCTAGGACAGCTGTCAGCGCGCGTCTGTCACTCTGTGTTTACACAGAGTGACAGTTTGAAATGCGGACGAAAATGCACGTCCTGGTGCGGGAACTGGCAGCCGACCAGGACGTGCATTTTCGTCCTTGGTCGTGAAAGGGTTAAGTCTCCAGTGGATATATTGATATCTTTGCGGTCAACAGTGACGTACAGATGAGGTTGGGGACCGGTCCGCAACTGTACGTCCTGGTGCGGGAAGCAAGCCCTCTCGAGGACGTACCGTTGCGGCGTAGCGCGGGAAGAGGTTAAACAACCCATTTATTTTGGAGTGGACCATCTACTTTTTACAAATAAATAAACAATAAGGATAATATTTATTTATTTCATATCAATTTTCTTCAAGGATAAACAATACTTTTATTATTCATTGTTTTGTGCATTGATACTGGCCAATTATCCTTATGAACACTCGGAATTGTTTAAATCACAACGGCAGTGTAGTCTGGCCACACCGATTTCCTCCCCCACTCCAAAAACATACTGATAGATTATATATAATATATTAGCAATTTGAAATACATAAGAAGATCTTGATCTTGTAGCTGTTCTAGAATTCCATAGAATTACTGCATTTCTTTTTAATACTTTACTCATTGCTTCTTTGGTTTTTTTCTTTAGGCTTTAGAAGATGTTCGTAGTGAAGAGCACATTGCTGGTAATAACATTTAAGTCTATATTTTATTTTTGCATTAAACCTAAAGTATATAAAGCTCTTCTTTTATATCTTGTCTGGGCATAACCCAAAAAAATCAAGTATTTGATCATAACCAAAAAGTGATATAGGAGAATGTAAGATGTTTTTATTTTTGTTGAGAATGTTAATGACAAATTAGGGACGATCATAACATGGATGAAGATCCCTATTGGTTATAGGTTTCAGTAGAAGATAAAATATGTGAAGTAACATTTTCAGGAGAGGTAAGAAAATGCTGGAACTTGAGGAAGGGTAAATTAAACAGGAAGAGATACAGGGAGAGAACATATCTTTGTGCATTTATAAGGGGAGTCCGGTTTTTCAGCCCCTACGAATTGGATCGGGGTCGGCAGATCAGCTGTTTTGAAGGGGCCGTAGCCCTCATACAAGCGCTGCTTCCCTTTTATTTCTAGTTCCTCACTGAATCATCGACACGTAAGTAGCGGCGATCCACAGGTATTGCAGCCTGTTCTTTCATTGACTTCAATGTCAGAATGCATTACTGTGATCCGCAGCTGCTGCTGTGTCGGCAATTCAGAGTGTAATCAAGTAAGGAAAATAAAGGGAAAGCAGCGCTCGAATGAGCACTGTGACCCCTTCAAAACAGCTGATCGGCCCGGGTCCCGACAGTAGGACCCCGACCCATCAGCTATTGATGGCCTATCCTGAAAATAGGCCTTCAATTTTTAGGGGCTGGAAAAACCCTTTAATTCTTTTTGAGGGAGAATGGCATGGTCAAATTTTAGCCATGGTGAAAATGTTTTTTTTAAAATATATGTTACGTCACAAAACCTGGTTTAATTTGAAAAATTTCCTGTGAATTTTCTATGTACTTACTTTTGTCTTTTAATCTATCTTAGAAACTGTAGACTCAAAGGGAACATTGTCTAAGGTAAATACAAATATATTTCCTATCAGGTGAAAAGGGTATTTCTCATGGAGTTTCTACTCTGCATATAACATTAAGAATTCTATCATACTACAGCCGCTAGAACCTGTTTAGGACCACACTGGACATTTATGGACTAAATTATTATTCTTTTGATTCATACTCTTTAAATTTGTGCAATGTCATTATTTCAAGCTGGTGGCAAATGCTTTCCCGGGGCTCATTAAATGTTCCCATACCATTTGATTCACCTCTAATCTTGCTATTCAAGTTAAACTCCATAGGATATAGTTTAAGTCTCCAGTGGATATATTGATATCTTTGCGGTCAACAGTGACGTACAGATGAGGTTCACTATAGGTTTTGGGATGCACATGGACATATCTGAATTTCTATGGGTCTTTCAATTATTTGATGTGTGTCTGTTAGAATTTATGTTCTGTAAATGTACAATTGTAATTTGTATAGTGTAGTGTATAGCTAGTGTTGGGATTAAGTTTAACACCGGTATATAAACGAGAATGCCCTCTCCTTATGTTAGAGATTGGCAGGTTTAGTAAAAAAATTAGGTCCTAAGAACCTGCCCCAAGAGATCAATTTATACAAGTAAGGCTGTGTTCACATCAGCATTGGTTTCCGTTCATGGGTTCCGTTGCAGCTTTCATTCGGAGGAACCCATAAACGGAAACCAAAGATTCTGTTTGCATTACCATTTTTTTTTGGTAATTCTTCCGTTGCAAATGTTTTGCATTTGTCTCCGTTCCATAAGGTTTGTGACTACGCTATTGTTTCCGCTAAGAAAACTGACACCTTACGGAACGTAGACGTAGACAAGCGAAAACCATTTGCAATGGAGGCATTACCATTGAAATCAATGGTAATGCAAACGGAAGCTTTGTTTTCAGTTTGGCTTTCCATTCATGGATTCCTCCGACGGAAAGCTACAACGGAACACATGAACGGAAACCAACGCCGATGTGAACGAGGCCAAGAGACTAAACCCGAAACATTGTCACTGGTTTTGGAGACCATTACAAAATACTGGATTGTGTATTATTGTCTCTACAAAGCCCAGGAACACAGACTATATGAACATGCATGCTAACTATTGGGTTCTGTTAATTTCTCTTTTTTATTTTTCTAACTCTTTTGGATGTTCCTGTATCTGTTATTTTTAGTTACTTTAAAGTTTTGCCTTGTTACTGTAACAAGCCAAAGAGTTCTTCTTGGATTGTAAGTGTACGTGTGGATTTTGAGGCAGATTAAACCATGTGTTGTGACAAAAATCCAGAAGAAATCCAGGACATACAGTTAGGTCCAGAATTATTTGGACTGTGACACAAGTTTTGGCATTTTAGCTGTTTATCAAAACATATTAAATATACAGTTATATAATCAATATGGGGTTAAAGTGCAGATTCTCATCTTTAATTTGAGGGTATTCACATCCTAATTTGAGGAAAGGTATAGGAATTACAGCTCTTTAATATGTAGCTGCCTCTTTATCAAGGGACCAAAAGTAATTGGACAATTATCTCCAAAGCTATTTAATGGGCTGCATGAGCTATTCCCTCGTTAATCCATCATTAATAAAACAGGTAAAAGGTCTGGAGTTGATTCCAGGTGTGGCATTTGCATTTGGAAGCTGTTGCTGTGAACCCACAACATGAGGTCAAAGGAGCTCTCAATGAAAGTGAAAACAGACCATCATTAGGTTGAGAAAATGAAAAAAAACATCAGAGACATAGCACAAATGTTAGGAGTGGCCAAATCAACAGTTTGGTAAATTTTAGACAAAAAAGAGCGCACTGGTGATCTCGTGAACTCCAAAAGGCCTGTATGTCCATGGAAAGCAACAGTGGTGGATGATCGCAGAATCCTTTCCATGGTGAAGAAAAACCCCTTCACAACATCTACACAAGTGGAAAACCCTCTCCTGGAAGTAGGTGTATCAGTATCCAAGTCTACCATAAAGGGAAGACTTCATGAGAGCAAATACAGAGGGTTCACCACAAGGTTAACCATTAATCAGCCTCAAAAATAGAAAGGCCGGATTAGACTTTGCTAAACAACATCTAAAGAAGCCAGTCCAGTTCTGGAACAGCATTCTGTGGACAGATGAAATTGAGATCTACCTGTATCAGAATGATGGGAGGAAAAAAGTATGTAGAATGCTTGGAATGGCTCATGATCCAAACCACACCACATCCTCTGTATAACATGGTGGATGTAGTGTGATGGCATGGGCATGCATGGCTGCCAAAGGCACTGATTCACTAGTGTTTATTGATGATGTGACTGAAGACAGATGCAGCCGGATGAATTGTGAAGTGTTCAGGGATATAGTTTCTGCTCAGATTCTTTTTTTTTTTTTTTTTTTATAAATTCTTTTATTTGTCATTTTGTGTTTATTTAAAAATTACAAATCGTACAGAATATACATAACACAGTGCGAAAAAAGGCAATGAAAAACAGTCAACGTTTCACAGGTCAGTTATCTGCCCCGCATAAGTACATGGGGTCACCTGAAAGTACCATGTCGCTAAATACAGTTAATTAAGGAATCTCCGATATGCACCCTGAACCCGCAGCCGTGCATGATATATCCTGAGTGCGCACCGGTGCATCAAAGGAGAAGAGAGATGCAGAGACAGAAAGAAGGAAAGACAAAATAGTGAGGAAAGAAAGAGAAGAAAATGGGGGGAGAAAACAAAAAAGAGGGGAGGGGGGGGGGAGCTGACCTGACATACCGTGTCTAGACGGGAATTCAAGATGCCATGATGGTTTTATATTCCTCGGTCGTTTGGAAACGAATCCATTCACGCCAAGTTTTTAGGAAGGAGGCATGAGTCCCCTTCATTGATGCCGTGAGGTCCTCCATTCTCATGATCTCCTGGATCTTGCCGAACCACATGCCCACCGTCGGCGGACAGGACTGTTTCCACAGTGCAGGAACACATGCCCTAGCCGCGTTTACCAGGTGTCGAACTACCGAACGTCTATACAAGGGCAGTCGGACCTCGCACAAATGAAGCAGGAAGAGGCCCGGAGATCGCGGGAGAGGACAATCCGTGAACTATGAGGAAATACGCCACACCTCGGACCAGAACCCAGTCAGGAGTGGGCAGTCCCAGAAAATATGCAAAATTGTACCCGCATGGTCCCCACATCTCCAGCATAGTGGCGAGGCCGCCGGGATCATTGAATGCAATCTGGAAGGCACCCTGTACCAACGGGACAATATCTTAAATCCTGCCTCTTGAAATCTACTGGCCATGGAGGACTTATACGTCATGGTGAACAGGCGGTCTCGTTGTTCAGGGGTGAATGTTTCGCCCAAGTCCCTTTCCCAACTACGCAAGTATGAAGGTGGCGGCAAATTGGGGGGCGAGATCAAGAACCCATAGACTCTGGACAAAGCATGTCGGATCATGCCTGTACACAGGAGTTCAAACGCGGAGCAGTCCCGTTGCTGAACTCCAGGATGTTCTAGGGACATCAGGAAATGTCGCAACTGGTTAACCTGCCACGCCGAGAAAGAGACCGGATCCGACAGAGCTCGTATTTGATCGCTCGTCATCCACCTCCCCTCCTGCTGAAATTGTAGGGCCTGCCCCTTACCCGCCCGCAACCATACTTGAAATGGGCCACTATCCAATCCCGGTGGAAATGCAGGGTTGCCTAAAATCAGAAATAGCGGGGAGGGGGACGGCAAGAATTCCGCCCGAGGAAACACCCGCGATGCGACTGCTAGGGTGGGACCGCACAACCCTGGGAACATGTCTGCCCAACCTCGGCAGGGCCTGTACTGGGATGGATGTAAACGCCTGTTCCATGGACACCCATTCTTTCATCCCGCCGTGCCGGAACCAATCTAAGATTCGTGTCAAGTGGGAGGCGTGGTGATAGGAGACAAAGTCCGGAAGACCAATGCCCCCCTCCCCCTTTACACGAAATAGCAACGATCGGGCGATTTGTGCTGGTTTCCCTGCCCATATGAATTTGTGCACTAGGGAAAGTAGGGACTGAAAGAATGGGCGTGGGATATGTATCGGTAGGGCCTGTAGGAGGTACAAAATCCGTGGTAAGATGTTCATTTTAAAAATTGCGCACCTACCGAACCAGGTGAATGTGCCCGACGTCCATGTGTCTAGGTCCGCCTTTATACGTTGAAGTAGCAAAGGGAAGTTCAACGCATAAAGGCGAGATAGATCACCGGGAAGCCGAACTCCCAGGTATTTAAGCGAGTCCCTTGCCCACTTGAATGAAAAGGACTCCGACAGATCAGCGACCAGAGTCTGTGGTAACGAGATGTTAAGGGCCTCCGACTTCTGGTAGTTTATTTTGAAATTGGATAATCTCGAGTATCTACTCAGCTCCGCCATCAGGTTAGGCAAGGAAATTCTAGGAGCTGTGAGGAAAAACAGCAGATCATCCGCGTAGGCGGCAACCTTATGGGCTCTGCCGCCCAGGTCCAAGCATGTAATGTCCGGGTTGGAGCGGATGTGGCACAGCAAGGGCTCCAGGCATAAAATAAAGATCAGAGGCGATAGGGGGCAGCCTTGGCGCGTGCCGTTAGTAATCGTGAAGGAGGATGAGAGGTGTCCATTGACCTTGACCTGAGCTGACGGGGAGGAGTAGAGACCCGAGATCCAGGACATCATATGAGTCCCTATTCCGATGTGTCGTAAAGTGGCCAACATAAAGTCCCACCTAACCCTGTCAAGCCTTTTCCGCGTCCGTTGACAAAAAACAAGTGGGGAGTGACGTGACTGCCGCTTGGTACATTAAATTAATTGCCCGTGTGGTGTTATCTCTCGCTTCCCGTAGGGGCATGAAACCCACTTGGTCAGTATGTATTACGGTTTGAAGGAGCGGAGACAACCGATATGCCAGAATCTTGGCAAAGAGTTTCAAGTCTACATCCAGTAGGGAAATAGGACGATAACTCTGGCATAGGGATGGGTCCTTCCCTTCCTTGGGTATAACCGTGATATGTGCCCTCAGTGTATCCCTGGGAATGGAGCCCCCTTCGGTTAGCGAATTAAAGGCCCGGATAAAGTGGGATTCGAGCACTTCTGAGTAGGCCTTATAGTACGGCAGAGACAGGCCATCCTGTCCTGGGGCCTTCCCCGTAGGTGAGTCCCTCAGTGCCCACGACCACTCTTCCGGAGAGATAGGGGCCTCCAAGGCTGCTAGGTCATCAGGTGGGATGGATTTCATCCCCGAGGATCGGAGATACTCCTCGATCCTCTCCCGTTGGCTACCGCCGTCCTGTGAGGAGGGTGCCTTTGGGAGATTGTAGAGAGAGTGGTAGTAGGCACGGAAGGTCTCTGAGATGTCATGCGGGAGTTGCAGTCGTTTATTCTGAGCGCCTGTGATGTGCGGTACGTATGTACGCGAGCGGGTTTTCCGGAGGGCGCAGGCCAAGGTCCTACTGGGTTTATTGCTAAATTCATAAAAATGCCTTCTACATTTAACTAGTGTGGCCTTCGCCTTGGCAAGGCAGAGTGATCGCACTTGCTCCCTCAATTGCCCTAATTCTGCCCCTAGTAACCGATCCTGAGATATCTTGTGGGACTGTTCCAGTTTGTGTATGCGTAACAGTAGGTCTCTGAGATGAGCCGCCCGCTCTTTCTTGAGTTTGGCTCCCATCCGTATAAGGGAACCGCGCACCACACATTTATGCGCCTCCCATATACAGAACGGGTCCATCCCCGGTGTGTCGTTTTTATCAAAGTATTCCACCAGGTCTCGGCGTACTTCAGAGACCACTGTCGTATCCTGCAGGAGGGACTCATTCAGTCGCCACTGCCAGGGGGGGGGGTGGGCCAATGGGCGGGCTAGGGTGAGGGAAATAAGGGCATGGTCAGATAACGTTATGTCATCTATGGAGGATGATGTCAGGCTGGGAAGATGTGCATGGCGTAGGAAAAAATAGTCCAACCTGGAGTAAGAGTTGTGAGGCGCCGAGTAGTATATGTAGCCTTTGACTGAAGGATGCATAACTCGCCATGCGTCCACAAGTTGATGTTCATGCAGCAGTCGCCGTATACGACGATGTGCTGCCCTGGGTAGGGAGGAGTGTCCTCGTGATGTGTCTAATCGGGGTCTAGGGTGACATTTAGATCCCCCCCCATGACTAAGGTACCTTCCAGAAAGCCTTCTAGAGCCCTCAAAACTTTGTCCAGGTAGGCCATCTGACCAGAGTTAGGGACATAGTATGAGGCCAGTGTGTACAGTGCATTATCCAACTTACCCTTTACGAAAAGGTACCGTCCCGCTTCATCTGCGCAGGTGTCCACGTGTTCCCAGTGTAGGGAGCGGGAGACCAGGATGGAGACTCCCTTGGTCTTGGAGTCAGGGGACGTACTATGATACCCCGCGGGGTAGTTGGAGTCTGTAATCTTTGGGATGTTGTCTGCCTGGAAGTGAGTTTCTTGCAGGAAGGCCACGTGTGCTTTCCTTTTCCATAGGAGACGGAGAATGGAGGACCTCTTTTCCGGAACATTCAGACCCTGCGCATTTAGGGAGACAACAGTAATGTCAGACATGGCAACTGAAATGTCCTGAGTGGACCGAGGGGAAAGGGGGGTGGGAAAGGGAGGGAAGAAAAAGAGAGAAAGAAGAAAAAGAACTTGTGTGCAGAGCAAGCTCTCTAAAGTCGGAGTGCAATACCTCTCCACTACTCAACGCGAGCTGTGTCGCCCGTCGGAAAACCTCAAACACGACACAGCTACACGGAACCCTATGAGGGAACAAGGAAAGACCGGAGTGCAAAGACAGCGCAACAACAGTTACAATATCAACTAGAAAATTCAATTAACCAAATTGCTTTAGAGCCCCGGACTCACCCTATTAACGGTAAACATTCCCAGTATCCACCTTCCCCTATGTGATAACCCAGATTGGGCCAGTACAGCTATTAAAGCAGGTAAACTTATTTAAGCCTCCCCCAACCGGTGTGTATCCGCCCGCCCTCTTGACCCACAGTGATACCACCAGCTGTGAGGCAGTTCCAGCCATGTGTTCCTGACAGTCCTTCAGGAACCCTATGTGAAAAAGAGATAAGAAAAATGCAAAATGTAGTCCAGGAAAACGTGCACATTAAGGCTGCTGTGAACATTCAGTCCCTCCGCGGCGATCGTCGTCCAGGAGGATGGAGGTCCACGGATCCCGACCCTCTGTCTCTGCGTGGAGATCGACGTTCCAAGGGTCGGAGGTCGGGTGGCTCTGCTCCCGGTCGGATTGGCTGACGGGACCCAAAGTCCGGATACGGGCCTCCTCTGGGAGCGAATGGTGGCGGTGGTTCGGTCCAGTCTGGTAATCGCACCGGCGAGGTTTCCAAGAACCGGAATGCTTCCTCCAGATCGTCGGGAGAGCGGACAGCGAATGACATTCCCTGCTTTCGAAGAATTATGTGGAACGGGTGTCCCCACCTGTATGTTGTGCCTGCTGCCTTTGTTGCTTCTAATAATGGACGGACAATTCTACGCATGGAAAGCGTCAATCTGGATACATCCGGCAGGACGGTGATGTCGGCGCCATTGTATGGGACAGCCCCTTTGTCCCAGGCTCTGCGGGCGATCTCCTCTTTTTGTTTGTAGAAATGCACCCTACAGATAACATCCCTCGGTCGATTGCCGTCTCCATTCCTGGGGCCCGCTAGCCTGTGAACTCTGTCCATTTCTATGGGCATATCTCGCGGGCGTTCCAGGAGCTTGTTAAAAATGTGGGTCACAGCATCGTAAAGTCCGTCGGGGGGTACAGACTCGGACAAACCCCTCAGTTTCAAATTATTACGCCTTCCCCTATTCTCGACATCATCTAAGTGTAGGGAGAGGTCTCGGAGTTGCGTTGCTTGGGTAGCCAAGGACTGGGAGAGGACCGATATGTCCAGGGAGTCGACAGAGTGCTGGCGCTCTAAGGTGTCCACTCTCACAGCTAGGGCCCGTACTTCTTGTGTGACCTCCCCGATCGCCCTGTCGTGTTTCTCTTCTAGTCGTGCGAGGCGGAGGCCTAAATCCGTTTTAGTGGGCAGTACCTTGACCATCTCCCAAAGTTCTGCCAGGGTCCGTTCCATAGAGAGTGGGGGGCCCGAGGACAGGCCTGCATGGTGGTCTCCTGTGTGCACTGGCGGGGTGGGGGAGAGGGTCTCCCTGAAGATAACCGGCAGCCCCTGGCTCTGCGGACTGCCTGGCGCGGGTGTGGGCCGCTGGGCCGGTGATGGTAGGGGTGTCTCACATGCCCCGCCTGTGGGCGCCATGTTAGGGGCCTCATGCCTGGGGACGGGCTGATGGTGGCTCTGTAGAAGGGGGACCCTCACTGTCTGGGCCGGTGGCGGTGGCCCTGTGCTTCCTGCCCCACACTGACCTCTGTCTGCCGGCTGCATCCCGTCGGTGCCGGCGCCTGGTTGTTGCTGGCCGGAGTGTGAGGGAGGCGGGGTGTGTCTCCGCGGCGAGGCGGGAGGCTGATTGCGGCCTACTGGAGGGGACGAGGAGGATCGCTGCGGCGGGCCTTCCTGTGCCGACCGGAGGAACCGGCCGATGCTCGGGGTGCCCGAAATGTCCGGGGGGTGCCGACGGTGTTTCCCCCTGGTCATGCTGATGTCCCTCGGCTGGAAGGTGAGCCCTGTCGGGCGATATTCGGCGGGGTGAGTCCGGAGCTGCTGCTGCACGCGTCCTCACTCCGCCATGCCTAAGCCACGCCCCTGATTAATCACTTTCTGCTCAGATTCATCTAAATGCAGCAAGGTTGATTGGCCGGTGCTTCACAGTACAGATGGACAATGACCAAAAACATACTGCGAAAGCAACCCAGGAGTTTTTTAAGGCAAAGAAGTGGAATATTCTGCAATGGCCAAGTCCATCACAAGATCTCAACCGGATCGAGCATGCAATTCACTTGCTTAAGACAAAGCACAGGCAGAAAGACCCACAAACAAGCAACAACTGAAGACATCTGCAGTAAAGGCCTGGCAATGCATCACAAAGGAGGAAACCCAGCGTTTGGTGATGTCCATGGGTACCAGACTTCAGGCAGTCATTGGTAATGTTAATTTGTCCAATTGCTTTTGAGCCCCTGAAATGAGGAGGCTTTGTAGAAAAATGGTTGCAATTCCTAAACGTTTCACAGGATATTTTTGTTCAACCCCTTGAATTAAACCTGAAAGTCTACACTTCAATTGCATCTCAGTTGTTTAATTTCAGATCCAATGTGGTGACATGCAGAGCTCAAATAATGAAGATTGTGTCACTTTCCAAATAATTCTGGACCTAACTGTATACAGTATTCTATCGATTTGAAAATCTGCAGATTACCCTAAAGTCTGTACTGATTTTCTTTTACTGCATGTGAATGGGGTTTTGTAAAACTCTTTTGACTTGTGCTGTACTTCATTATACATTTTTTGTACGGAAGGTGTTGCTTGGTTGTGCTAACATTTTCATTGCTAAACTTTACTTTGCGACTGAGTTCCCAGTGTATTGTTTCTTCTGTGTACTCTGGTTTCTTCTCACATTCTCAGAACATATTGATAGATTAATTGACTTCCGGGAGGAATATTGCGACTTTTGGTTTTATCAATTATTTTCTCCCGGTTTAGGACGCAGATACAGTTGAATCCAATGGTAGAGCAGGGGGCCGTAAGGTAACTGCTCCACCATTCACTATATATCGCTGGACGCGAGGCAGTAACGTCATTGCGCCTGTCGGCATTATACTGTGTGGTGGCAGTTATGAGGGGCACTTTACTCTGGGGGCATTATACTCTGTGGAGGCAAATATAGGGGCATTATACTTTGTGGATGCAGTTATTGGGGGCATTATGTTGTGGTGGCATTTATGAGGGGCATTATAATGTGTGGGGGCAGCTATGGGGGCATTATACTGTGTGGAGGCAGTTATAGGGGCATTATAATGTGTGGGGGCAGCTATGGGACATTATACTGTGTGGGGAGCACTATGGGGGCAATGTACTGTGTGGGGGCAGTTTCAGGGGGTATAATATATACAGTAGTATGCAGCAGGCTCAGGGGATAAATATTAACCCCTTCCCGACATTTGACGTAAATGTACGTCATGGAAAGCATTGACTTCCCGCAAAATGCCGTACATTTACGTCAAATGTTTGGCACCGGCTCAGAAGCTAAATCGGTGCCATCATCGTCGGATCTCAGCTGTATCTTACAGCTGACATCCGACTGTAACGGCGGGGACCGAAATTAGCTTCGATCCCCGCCATTAACCCCTTAAAGGGAATGTGTTGCCAGCAAAACATGTTTTTTTTTTAATTAAACATTTTGTGTGTAGGTGATTAAACATTGTTCAAATTTTTTCACGAGTCAGGAAATATTAAAAATTAGATTCTAATTTATAATATTTCCCATTGCTGGTCACTAGATGGAGCTATTCCCCAAAATTGCAGCATTGCATGTGGTAAAGCAACCACATTGCTTTTTGCTGCAAAATTGGGAAAAAAGCACTCGCTCTAGTGAGCTCTGAGAATCCCCCCCTCCTTTATCCTGGCTAGTGCCGGGATAAACGAGGGGTTTGAACGGTCTAACCTCCTACACTGTGTGTCGCCATTTTTTGAGCTAACACACAGTGTAGTAGGTTTACATACAGTAGTAAACACACACAAACACGAACATACATAGAAATCTCTCACCTGCTCCTGCCGCCACGGCTCCCTCCGGCCCGTCCGCTCCGTCTGCTGCCGCTGGTCCAAATGCACAAGTCCGGAAGCCGCGACCGGAAGTAGTAATCTTACTGTCCGGCCGCACTTCCGGTCCACAGGAAAATGGCGCCGGATGGTGCGCATTTCAAATTGGACTGTGTGGGAGCGGCGCATGCGCAGTTCCCACACAGACGGCGTACACAGAAGTGGATGGGACGGGACCCGTTCGCAGTCCCTATGGGACTGTGGCTGCCGTATTCCATGTCTGTATGTGTCGTTAATCGACACATACAGAAATGGAAAAAAAAATGGCAGCCCCCATATGGAAGAAAAAGTGTAAAAATAAGAAAAAGTAAAACACAAACACACAAATAAATATAAACGTTTTTAATAAAGCACTAACATCTTTAACATATTTAAAAAAAAATTGTGATGACACTGTTCCTTTAAGTGCAGCGCTCAAACGCGATCGCTGCACTTAAGGTGTTTGCAGCTCATCGGAGCCTCAGCAATGAAATTGCCGGGGTTCCGGTGGCTGCAATGGCAACCGGAGGCCTAATACTGGCCTCCCGGTCTGCCTAGCACCGAAGCCGGTCAAGATCCGCCCGGCAGCGGAGCCTGATCGGCTTCCGTAGCTGCCGGCAAGATGGCGCCGGGTCAGGAGCTGATCCGGCGTCATCAGCGGTGGAAGTAAGCTGTAATGTACAGCTGACATCCACCTGTAACGGCAGGAACCGGAGCTAGCTCCGATCCCTGCCTTTAACCCCTTCGATGCAGCAATCGAAAGCGATTGCTGCATCGTAGCGGTTACTAGCAGATCGCCAGCCCTGAGAGGCAATCGGGACTGGCGACTGCTGTTATGGCAACAGGAGACACAATAGTCTCCTGCTCTGCCATTACGGAAGCCGATTTAGGCCCCGCCGGGAGGCGAAGCCTAATCGGCTTGCTGTCAGTGAATGACTGACAGATCTAATACATTGCACTACATAGGTAGTGCAATGTATTAGAAAAAAAAATATCTGACCGTTGGACCTTCAAGTCCCCTAGCGGGACTTGAAGAAAAGTGTAAAAAAAAGTATAAAAAAGTGTAAAAAAAAGTGCAAAAAATAAAAGTTTGAAAACAATAAAAGTTTCAAGTAATCAAATAAAACACAATCCCTCTTTTACTCTTATCAAGTCCTTTATTATTGAAAAATAATAATAAACCATATGTATTTGGTAACGCCACGACCGTAACAACCTGAGGTATCAAAATATTATATTATTTATTGCACGCGGTGAACAGCGTTTCTATTTTTTGGTTACTTTGCCCTACAAATATTAGAATAAAAAGTGATCAAAAAGTCTCACGTATCCAAAAATGGTACCTGTAAAAACTATAGCTCGTCCCGCAAAAAACAAGCCCTCATACACCTCCGTCGACAAAAAAATTAAAAAGTTATGGTTCTCACAACTTGGCGACAGAAAAAATACATTCTTTTTACAAGTAATTTTATTGTGCAAAAAGTTGTAAAACATAAAAAAGTGCTATAAATTAGGTATCACCAGAATCGTACTGACCCACAGAATAAAGTTAACATGTAATTTATAACGCATGGTGAACGCTGTATAAAAAAAACGAAAAAAGCTGTGCTAGAATTGTGTTTTTTTGTTTACCTGGCATCCCAAAAAATAGGATAAAAGGTGATCATAATGTCGCATGTACCCCAAAATGGTACCAATAATAACTACAGCTCATCCCGCAACAAACCAGCCCTCATACCGCTACGTCTATGAAAAATAAAATTAGTTATGGCTTCAATAAGTCAGGAAATAAAAAAATATGCAGTTGTGCCCGTGGGGAACATTTCTTCTGTTTCAAGAGGCGATTTATCAAGGACCTAAAATTAGGGAACCAGGAAGGGGAGAGCCCAAACATATCCGCTGGAAGCGACGGTGCCCGTATTATACCAGAACAATACTCTCCTAGCAAAATTCCCCAAACTGCAAAGGTGCGGAGTGTAGACCAAAAGGGGGATAAGAAATGACACCATATATCAGTGCGACACCGGCCTGTACAGAAAGGATTGCTTCACAGCGTAACACACATCTATGGATTATATATTTTTTTTTATACCACCTGACTATGCCCCTTATATACTCCGCCCCGCTTACATGTACCCCCACATTATAAAACACCAGCAATACTCAAACAAATATAGTACCAAGCAAAATCCGCTCTCCAAAAGCCAAATGGTGCTCCCTCGGCTCTGAACCCTACAGCGTCCCCAAACAGCAGTTTCCTTCAACATATATGGCATTGTCATACCCGGGAGAACCCTTTTAACAATTTTTGGGGTGTGTGTCTCCAGCGTCATAAGCTGGGCATGACATATTTGCCACTGAATGGCATATCTAGGGAAAAATCTACATTTTTAATTTGCACCATCCGCAGCGCATTCATTTATGGAAAAGACCTGTGGGGTGAAAATGCTCACTACACCCCTTAATAAATGCCTTGAGGGGTGCAGTTTCCATAGTGGTGGTCACTTATCAATGGTTTCTTTTTATTATTTCACATCTGAGCCTCTGCAGTTGTGAACCGATACTTTGTAAATCGCCAAATTAGGCCTCCACTCCGCATGGTACTCTTCAATTCTGAGCCCTGTCATATGTCCAGACAAAAGATTAGGGCCACATGTAGGGTGTTTCTAAAACCGGGAAACACCGCATAATAATTAGAGAGCTGTCTTGTTATGGTGGCACAAGCCGGGCACCACATATTGGCATATCTATGGAAAAAAAATCCCATTTTCACTCTGCAACATCGAGTGAACACTAATTTCTACAAAACACCTGCAGGGTTAAAATTCTTACTACACCCCTTGGTAAATGCATTGAGGGGTGTAGTTTCCAAAATGGGGTCACTTCTGGGGGGTTTCCACTGTTTTGGGCCCACAGGCGCCCAGAAACCAATCCAGCAACATCTGCACTCCAAATGGCGGTCCTTCCCTTCTGAGCCCTGCCGTTTGCCCAAACAGCAGTTTATGACCACATATGGGGTATTGCCGTACTCGGGAGAAATTGCTTTACAAATGTTGGGTTCTTTTTTTCCTTTATTTGTTGAGAAAATGAAAAATTTTGCGCTAAAGCTACGTCTTATTGAAGAAAAAGGACTGTTTTTATTTTCACTGCCTAATTCTAATAAATTCTATGAAACATCTGTGGGGTCAAAATGCTAACTACACCCCTAGATGAATTCCTCAAGAGGTGTAATTTCCTAAATGGAGTCCCTTTTTGGGCGTTTTCATTGTTTTGTCCCCTCAGGGGCTTTGCAAATGTGACCTGGCCTCCGCAAATCATTCCTGCTAAATGTGATCTCAAAAAGCCAAATAGTGCTCTTTCCCTTCTAAGCCGTGTGTCCAAACAGCCGTTTATTACCACATGTGGGGTATTGTTTTACTCGGGAGAAATTGCTTTACAAATTTTGTGGTGCTTTTTCTCCTTCAGTCCTTCTGGAAATGAGAAAAAATTAGCTAAAGCTAGATTTTTTTTGAAAAAATGTAGATTATTATTTTCAGGGCCTACTTCCAATAATTTCTGCAAAAAAACTGTGGGGTCAAATCGCTCACTATACCCCTAGATAATTTCCTCAATGGGTGTAGTCTCCAAAATGGGGTCACTTGTGGGGGGTTTCCACTGTTTTGTCCCCTCAGGGGCTTTGTAAATGTGACATGGCCTCCGCAAACCATTCCTGCTAAATGTAAACTCCAAAAGCCAAATAGCGCTCTTTTTCTTCTCAGCCACGCCGTGTCTCCAAACAACCGTTTATTACCACATGTGGGGTATTGTTTTACTCGGGAGAAATTGCTTTACAACTTTTGCGGTGCTTTTTCTCCTTCAGTCCTTGTGGAAATTATATAAAATTAGCTAAACCTACATTTTCTTTGAAAAAATTTAGATTGTCATTTTCAGGGCCTACTTCCAATAATTTATGCAAAAAACCTGTTGCGTCAAAACGCTCACTATCCCCCTAGATAATTTCCTCAATGGGTGTAGTTTCCAAAATGGGGTCACTTGTGGGGGGTTTCCACTGTTTTATCCCCTCAGGGGCTTTGTAAATGTGACATGGCCTCCGCAAACCATTCCTGCTAAATTTGAGTTCCAAAAGCCAAATGGCGCTCTTTCCCTTCTCAGCCTTGCCGTGTGTCCAAACAGCCGTTTATTACCACATGTGGGGTATTGTTTTACTCGGGAGAAATTTCTGTTCAAATTTTGCGGTGCTTTTTCTCCTTCAGTCCTTGTGGAAATTATAAAAAATTAGCTAAACCTACATTTTATTTGAAAAAATTTAGATTTTCATTTTCACAGCCTATTGCAAAAATTTCTGCAAAAAACCTGTGGGGTCAAAATGCTCACTATACCCCTAGTTAAAGGGGTTTTCCAATACTTTTTTTTATTTCTTAAATCAATGCAATGTTCCTCTATTAAGATATTAGTGCACTCTGTCTAGCTTTTTCTTGATAATAAATGGTTTTAGTAACATTACTCCCTATTGTTTACCTGGAGAGGTTTGTTTTGCTCAGTAAGTTCATTCCTCTTCTCTTCCTGTGTTTCTCCTCCCTGCATGCACTGCTCTAGTCCCAGCATGCAATGTGCATGCAGCAGTGCACTTGCTCCGCCTACTACACCCAGCTCTACTAACTTCTGCAATCCCAGTCTTCATTTTGGTGCTCTCATTCTATTACTGCTAGCACAAGCTGAAATCACTGGATATCTGCGTTTTTAAACAACACTGACCCTATATGATGATACGTAAAGTTTGGTCTTTATAATTATAAGTTTTCTAAATGTATATTAACTGTTTATACAGTCTTAGTTTTAAATACTGTATTTTATATATATATATAAAATAAAAAAAATTGAATTCTAACATGTGAATTGGGATAAAAGGAGCAATACCTGTGGATCGCCGCTGCATCCTGTGTCGGAGATTCACAGTGAGCAAGAAAAAACTAAAGGGAAGCAGCGCTCCTAACTAGCCATCGATGAAAAATAATTCCCCTTCATGTAACTCTGCTACCTGTCAACTGAAAAGTCATCCACCACAGGGAAAAATGTTAGTCCATCATGTCTGATTCCCAGGTGTTTCTTTGCGGTACTCCTCTGTGTGGAAACATTTTTCACTCTGGCAGCTGATTTTTCCATTGACAGGTAGCAGAGTTACACAACAGGAAAACAAATTCCCCATCATGTAACTCTGCTACCTGTGAACTGAAAAGTCATCGGCTGTTTGAAGGGGGTGCACCGCTCGTATAAGCGCTGCTTCCCCTTACTTCATCACACTGTGAATCGCTAACTAGTTCGTATAGAAGCGAAGTATTGCCTAATTATTTTTTTTGGGCTTCCAGTTCAGTTCTGAAGTGGCTTTGAGGGGCCTATATATTAGACACCCCTATGAAACACGACATTTTAGAAACTAGACCCCTCAAAGTATTCACAACAGCATTTAGAAAGTTTATGCACAAAATGTTTTACCAGAGAAACGCAACTCAATACTTATTGTCCAGATTCTGCAGTAGAAATATCCCACATGTGGCCCTCGGGCGGTAATGGACTGAAGCACCGGCCTCAGAAGCAAAGGAGCACCTAGTGGATTTTGAGGCCGCCTTTTTATTAGGCACCATGTCCGGTTTGAATAGGTCTTGTGGTACCAAAATAGTGGAAACCCCCAAAAGGTGATCCCATTTTGGAAACTAGACCCCTAGAGGAATCCATTGTAGTTTTCTTGGGGTGCATGCAGCTTTTTGATCAGTTTTTATTCTATTTTTAAGTGGCGCGGTGACTAATAAACAGCAATTCTATTGTTTTTTAATTCTATTTTTGTTACAGCGTTCACCGTGCGCTATAAATGACATATTCACTTTATTCTATGGGGCGATACGATTAGGGCTCATTTACACGAGCGTATTATACGTTTTTGCAACGCGCGTCGCAGGGACCTATGTTACTCTATGGGGCCGTGCAGACAGGTACGTGATTTTCACGCAGCGTATGTCCGCTGCGTGAAACGCACGACGTCCTATATTTGTGCGCTGTTCGCGCATCACGCACCCATTGAAGTCAATGGGTGTGTGAAAACCACGCATGTCGCACGGAAGCAATTCCGTGGGACGCGCGTGATTCACGCAACAGCACTGTAAAGGATGAATGAAAACAGAAAAGCACCACGTTCTTTTCTGTTTACAAACATCCAAACGGAGTGTCATAATGATGGCGGCTGCGCGAAAAGCACGCAGCCGCCCATCATAAAGGGCTGACACACGGAGCTGTTAAGTGCTTTTTGCGCACGCAAAACGCCGCGCTTTTTGCTTGCACAAAACGCACACGCTCGTGTAAACTCGGCCTTACGGTGACACCAGATGTTTATAGTTTTTTTATGTCTTATGGCGTTTGCACAATAAAATACGTTTTGTAAAAAATCATTCACTTTTTGTTACCTTATTCTAAGAGCCAGAACTTTATAATTTTTCCATCAATAAAGCCGTGCGAGGACTTATTTTTTGCGTAACGAACTGTAGTTTCCATCAGTACCATTTTTCGGTAAATGCAACTTTTTGATCTATTTTTAATACATTTTTTGGGAGGTGAAGTGACCAAACAATTGTGATTGTGGTACGGTTTATTATTATTTTCTTTTACGGCGTTCACCGCACGGGATAAATAACGAAATAATTTTGTAGTTCAGGCCGTTACGGACGCGGCGATACCAATTATGTATCGTTTATTTATATATTTTTATTAATAAAAAAGGACTGATAAGGGAAAAAAAGGGGGATTTTTTTAACTTTTAATTTCTTATTTTTACACATCTTTTTTAACTTTTTTTTTTACTTTATTACTTTGTCCCACTAGGGGACTTGAGGGCAGGAGGCCCTGATCGCTATTCTAATACACTGCACTACATCCGTAGTGCAGTGTATTAGAACTGTCAGCTATTCACTGACAGCAAGCATAGTGGGTCCTGACTTTGTCAGGACCCACTAGGCTTCCGTCGATGGCATAGCCGGACGCCTTTGTTTGGTGTCCGGTTGCCATAGTAACCATCGCCGGCCGCTATCGTGTAGCAGGCCGGCGATGGTAACTTAACCCCTAAAAACCCGCGATCTCTATAGAACGCGGCTTTTAAGGGGTTAGACAGCGGGGACACAGCGATCGGTCCCCGCTGTAGGAGCTGCGGCAGCTGCTGTACGAGACAGCAGCTGTCACAGCTCCTGCACCTGTCGGGAAGACGGCCGAAACGGCCGTTATTCCTGCAACTTCGTATACACACCGCTACACACCTTCAACCTTGCGCATGCGCAGTGTAATATACACGGCCGCTGAAGACGCAGCCACATAATTTCACAGAGCATGCGCGGTGGAGTGTGTTCACCACGCATGCTCTAATTCAATAAAGAAGCACGTGGTACGGTTACGTCATTTTTGACGTAACCGTACAGTGTGTAAGCCGGAAACCGGAAGCAAGGCAGAAGACCAAATGGACGGGTCTGCACAGGAAGTGCAGATTTTGCATTGCTAAGGGGACGGCGACGGAGGAGGATATACGACGCTACAGCCATCTGATGAAACGTAAGTACATTGGAAAGTTATATCTTTTTCATTGTTTTATTTAAATAAATGTAATTTTTTAGTTCCGGAATACCCCTTTAATTTCCTCAAGGGGTATGGTTTCCACTGTTTTGTCACCTCAGGGGCTTTGTAAAAGTGACATGGCCTCCGCAAACCATTCCTGCTAAATTTGAGTTCCAAAAGCCAAATGGCGCTCTTACCCTTCTCAGCCTTGCCGTGTGTCCAAACAGCCGTTTATTACCACATGTGGGGTATTGTTTTACTCGGGAGAAATTTCTTTACAAATTTTGCGGTGCTTTTTCTCCTTCAGTCCTTGTGGAAATTATTAAAAATTAGCTAAACCTACATTTTATTTGAAAAAATTTAGATTTTCATTTTCACAGCCTACTTGCAAAAATTTCTGCAAAAAACCTGTGGGGTCAAAATGCTCACTATACCCCTAGATAATTTCCTCAAGGGGTATAGTTTCCAAAATGGGGTCACTTGTTGGGGGTTTCCACTGTTTTGTCACCTCAGGGGCTTTGTAAATGTGACATGGCCTCCGCAAACCATTCCTGCTAAATGTGAACTCCAAAAGAAAAATAGCGCTCTTTCCCTTCTCAGCCACGCTGTGTCTCCAAACAACCGTTTATTACCACATGTGAGGTATTGTTTTACTCGGGAGAAATTGCTTTACAAATTTTGCGGTGCTTTTTGTCACGAGAAAACAATCTCAGAATCGCTTGGATAGGTGAAAGCATTCCGGAGTTATTACCACATAAAGTTACACATGTCAGATTTGAAAAATGAGGCTCTGTCAGGAAGGTCAAAAGTGGCTAAAGAGGGAAGGGGTTAATTCAATGGCGTAGCATGCAAATAGGGGCGTGGCACGCAAATAGAGATGTGGCCTAAATAATCGTTCAATTATCATAATCGAGGTTACATGTTCAATTAATCATGATTTTGGTTTAGGTCATAATTGCCCAGCGCTACTTTGAGGGTGCTTGTAATGCTCAATTCGTAATTGCCATTGAGTGGAACATGACTACCTAGGTGTCTTGTGTTGTTTCATTATTTTGTTTTTTCCTATAGAAAACTTCATCCATTAGAAAACATCCAGCTTTGAATCGAGTCAGGAAAATTGTATCTAGTGATTCGTCAAGAGAGAGTTCCTCACAAAGTCGAAAAGATAAGAAATCGTCTTCTACTTTCCAAGTAAGAATTTGTAGTTGCCTTTTTAGAATAAGACGCATATTTTGTCCTTTTTTCCCCCCAATTATTTTGTACTCGTGTATTTTTATGTATAGGATTACATTTTGAGAGGAATGTGAGGAAAGTATAAATTGAGAGGTTGTTATTATCCTAAAGAGATTCTGACTGTAAAGCATTGTTAACCGCTTGGTGACCTTTTTACGTATAGTTATGTCGCTGTTTCAAAGGTTATAACGCAATCCAACGTACAGTTATACTGGATTGTTAAGCCGTCACCGTGTCTAATGTGACCGAGTAAAGATGGCTGCTATCCTTGACAGCAGACAATTTTTTTTATATTTAAATATTTTTATTTCTGTATTCATAACAAATATTCACAAATTCCAATTATACATACAAAAATTCAATGAACAATGTGACATACAAGACCGGTCTGAGAACTACTTCATTCCCATTTTTCCCACAAAGTACTTCTTTATTGAACCCCCATACTATTATAATATAACTTCTCATATTTTATTATGGTTACAAGATTTTGTTTCCATAATTAGATTTCTAAGGGGCAACTTGAAATCCACTTTCTAACTATTTGTAATTTTGCAGCAAACAGTAACTTTCTTAAAGAGGTTTTCCCAATACTGTTTGTTTTTTTTTTAATCACTGCAACACTTATCAATTTATCTATTAATGCCCTCTAAATATAGTTATCTTCATTTTTATTTTGTAACCCGTTCCCGCCGCAGCCACTTTTGGACCAAATGACAGAGCCTCATTTTAAAATATGACATGTGTTACTATATGTGCTTTTTCTCCTTTAGTCCTTGTGGAAATGAGAAAAAAAATCGCTAAACCTACATTTTCTTTGAAGAAATGTTGATTTTAATTTTCACGGCCTACTTCCAATAATTTCTGTAAAAAACCTGTGCTCACTACAAAAATGCTCACTACACCCCTAGATAATTTCCTTGAGGTGTCTAGTTTCCCAGATGGGGTCACTTTTGGGGGATTTTTACTGTTTTGTCACTGCAAGAGCCCTTCAAACCTGACATGGTGCCTAAAATATATTCTAACAAAAATAAGGCCCCAAAATCCACTAGGTGCTCCTTTGCTTCTGAGGCCGGTGCTTCATTCCAGTAGCACGCTACGGCCACATGTGGGATATTTATTAAAACTGCAGAAACTGGGCAACAAATATTGAGTTGCATTTCTCTGGTAAAACCTTCTGTGTTATACAAAAAATTGTATTAAAAATTTATTTCTGCAGAAAAATATGAAATTTGTACATTTCACCTCTACTTTGCTTTAATTCCTGTGAAATGTGTAAAGGGTTAAGACATTTTCTAAATGCTGTTTTGAATACTTTGAGGGGTGAAGTATTTAAAATGGGGTGACGTTTTGGGGGTTTCTAATATATAAGGCCCTCAAAACCACTTCACAACTGAACTGGCCCCTGTAAAAATAGCCTTTTGAAATTTTCTTGAAAATGTGAGAAATTGCTGCTAAAGTTCTAAGCCTTGTTAGGTCATAGAAAAATAAAAGGATGTTCAAAAAACGATGCCAATCTAAAGTAGACATATGGGTGATGTTAATTAGCAACAATTTTGTGTGGTATAACTGCCTGTCTTACAAGCAGATACATTTAAATTGAGAAAAATGCTAATTTTTGCAATTTTTCGCTAATTTTTGGTGTTTTTCACAATTAAATACTGAACATATCGAGCAAATTTTGCCAGTAACATAAAGTCCAATGTGTCACGAGAAAACAATCTCAGAATCGCTTGGATAGGTGAAAGCATTCCGGAGTTATTACCACATAAAGTGACACATGTCAGATTTGAAAAATGAGGCTCTGTCAGGAAGGTCAAAAGTGGCTAAAGAGGGAAGGGGTTAATTCAATGGCGTAGCATGCAAATAGGGGTGTGGCACGCAAATTGAGATGTGGCCTAAATAATCGTTCAATTATCATAATCGAGGTTACATGTTCAATTAATCATGATTTTGGTTTAGGTCATAATTGCCCAGCGCTACTTTGAGGGTGCTTGTAATGCTCAATTCGTAATTGCCATTGAGTGGAACATGACTACCTAGGTGTCTTGTGTTGTTTCATTATTTTGTTTTTTCCTATAGAAAACTTCATCCATTAGAAAACGTCCAGCTTTGAATCGAGTCAGGAAAATTGTATCTAGTGATTCGTCAAGAGAGAGTTCCTCACAAAGTCGAAAAGATAAGAAATCGTCTTCTACTTTCCAAGTAAGAATTTGTAGTTGCCTTTTTAGAATAAGACGCATATTCTGTCCTTTTTTCCCCCCAATTATTTTGTACTCGTGTATTTTTATGTATAGGATTACATTTTGAGAGGAATGTGAGGAAAGTATAAATTGAGAGGTTGTTATTATCCTAAAGAGATTCTGACTGTAAAGCATTGTTAACCGCTTGGCGACCTTTTTACGTATAGTTATGTCGCTGTTTCAAAGGTCATAACGCAATCCAACGTACAGTTATGTTGGATTGTTAAGCCGTCACCGTGTCTAATGTGACCGAGTAAAGATGGCTGCTATCCTTGACAGCAGACAATTTTTTTTATATTTAAATATTTTTATTTCTGTATTCATAACAAATATTCACAAATTCCAATTATACATACAAAAATTCAATGAACAATTTGACATACAAGACCGGTCTGAGAACTACTTCATTCCCATTTTTCCCACAAAGTACTTCTTTATTGAACCCCCATACTACTATAATATAACTTCTCATATTTTATTATGGTTACAAGATTTTGTTTCCATAATTAGATTTCTAAGGGGCAACTTGAAATCCACTTTCTAACTATTTGTAATTTTGCAGCAAACAGTAACTTTCTTAAAGAGGTTTTCCCAATACTGTTTTTTTTTTTTTTAATCACTGCAACACTTATCAATTTATCTATTAATGCCCTCTAAATATAGTTATCTTCATTTTTATTTTGTAACCCGTTCCCGCCGCAGCCACTTTTGGACCAAATGACAGAGCCTCATTTTAAAATATGACATGTGTTACTATATGTGGTAATAACTTTGGAATGCTTTTACCTATCCAAGCGATTCTGAGATTGTTTTTTTTCGTGACATATTGTACTTTATGTTAGTGAACAAATTTGGTCGATAAATTCAATATTTTTTGTGAAAAACACCAAAACGTAGAGATAATTTAATTAGCATTTTTCTAAATTCAAATGTATGTGCTTGTAAGACAGATTGTTACTAGTTAACATTTCCCATATGTCTACTTTATGTTTGCATCGTTTTTTGAACATCCTTTCATTTTTCTAGGACGTTACAAGGCTTAGAACTTTAGCAGCAATTTCTCTTATTTTAAAGAAAATGTAAAAAGGCAATTTTTTTCAGGGACCAGTTCAGTTCTGAAGTGGCTTTGAGGGCCTTATATATTAGAAAGTCCCCATAAATCACCCCATTTTGAAAACTGCACCCCTCAAAGTATCCAAATCAGCATTCATAATGTGTTTTAACCCTTTAGGAGTTTCACAGGAATTGAAGCAAAGTAGAGGTGAAATTTACAAATTTTATTTTTTTTGCCATGTTAAATACAGTATTTAACATTGCATATTGTTTCTGGCTAATACGCTACTACACTATTTTTTTACTGTATTTTTTGCCGAAATTCATTTGTAATACATTTTTTTTTGTACCACAGAAGGTTTTACCCGAGAAATGCAACTCAATATTTTATTGCCCAGATATTATTGGAGTTTTTAGAAATATTCCACATGTGGCCCTAGTGATCTAATAGATTGAAACACAGGCCTCCAAAGCAAAAGAGCACCTAGTGGATTTTGGGCCTCCTTTTTTTTAGAATATATTTTAGGCACCTTGTCAGGTTTAAAGAGGTCTTGTGGTGCCAAAACAGTGGAAACACCCCAAAAGTTACCCCATTTTGGGGACTACACCTCTCAAGGAATTTATCTAGGGGTATAGTTAGCATTTTGACCAGACAGGTTTTTGGGTAAATATATTGGAATTAGTCTGTAAAAATTAAAATCTACTTTTTTTCTGAAAAAACATTATTCATTTTTAATATTTACAAAGAACAAAGAAAAAAATGTACCCCAACATTTGTAAAGCAATATCTCCCGATTACGTCAATACCCCACATGCATTAATAAACTGCTGATTGGACCCACAGCAGGGCTCAGAAGGGAAGGAGAGCCTTGGATTTTGGAGCACAGATTCCGCTGGAATGGTTTTCGGTGCCATGTCACGTTTGCAACGCCCTGGAGGGACCTAAACAGTGAAAATACCCCAAAAGTTACCCCATTCTAGAAACTACACCCCTCAAGGAATTTTTCTAGTGGTAAAGTTAGCATTTTGACCCCACAGTTCTTTTGCATAATTTATTAGAGTTAGGCTGCGCAAATTAATCTAACTGGTTTTTTCCACTAAAATGTTGAATTTTCTTATTTTCACAAGGGATAAATGAGATAAAACACACTAATTGTAAAGCAATTTCTCCCGAGTACGGAAATACCCCACACGTGGTCATACATTTTTGTCATTACAAATGAATTAACCCTTCCAGGACTGATCCATTTTTGCTTTCTTATTTTCGTTTTTCACTCCCAGCATTCCAAGAGCCATAACTTTTTTCTCTTTCCGTCAATAGAGTGGTGTGAGGGCTTATTTCTTGCAGGAGGAGTTGTAGTTTCTATTGACACTATTTAAATTACCATCAAATGTACTGGGAAACTGAAAAAAAATTCTTTGCGGGCTGAAATGAGAAAAAACTGTGATTCCTCCATTTTTTGTTTTTACGGCTTTCGCCGTGTGGTTAAAAAAAAGTTACATTATTCTGCGGATTAATACAATTACGGTGATACCAAGTTCATATACCGTATTTTTCGGACTATAAGACGCAGTTTTTAGCAAGAATAAATCTTGCTAAAAAGTCCCTGCGTCTTACTGTCCGCAGTCAAGGGACCCGGCATCGCCGGGCGCCATGACCGCTTCATTACTTAACCCCTTCCCGACCCATGACGTGCCGGCACATCATGGAGCTGGAGGGGGGTGATGTATGGTGCCATAAAACACATGTATCCCCTATCCACAGGATAGGGGATACATGTGTGATCGATAAGGAGAACGGGGACCGAAAGTTACCAAGAGCGCTGCATGGTAAGCTATGACTTCCGCGTTCTGTGTCCGGCAGCTTCATAGAGATCACTGGGATTCTTCTGCGCATGCGCGAGCGGCTCTCCATTAGTCTCTATGGAGCTGCGGAACAGATAAGCCGGACACAGAACCCGGAAGTTCAGGCTTCTCATGTAGCGCTCTGGGTGATTTTCGCTCCCCTGTTCTCCTTATTGCTGGGGTCCCAGCGGTCGGACCCCCAGCGATATCACATGTAGCCCCTATTCTGTGGATAGGGGATTCATGTGTTTTATGGCAAACCCCCTTTAACTAGTTAAATGCCATGGTCAGTAGCGACTGCGGCATTTATAGGGGTTTTTCTATGAAGGACATTTATGACGTATCCACAGGATATGTCATAAATGTCAGATAGATGCAGGTCCCACCTCTGGGACCCGCACCTATCTCTAGAACGGGGCCCCCTAAACCCCGTTCTAGATTTCTGTGCTGTCCCGGCCACTGAGCTACGCTGTTTCTGTAACTTCCATAGAACTGAACAGCAGTTACAGAAACAGCGTAGCTCGCATGCTACGCTGCTTCCGTAACTGCCATTCACTACTATTGGAGTTAGGGAAACAGTGTAGTTACGCTGTTTCAGTGACTCTACATGTAACCAAGTGGCTGCTGGTTCAAGTCCCCTAGGGGAACTAAAAAAATGTGTAAAAAAAAAAAAAATGTTAGATACATTTTTAGGAATGTTAATAAAAAAACCTTTTCCCATTTTTCCCCAAGCACAATGTAAAAAATAAAAGAATTTCGTCCCGCAACAAAATAAGACCTCACACCGCTCAATCGATAAAAAAAATATAAAAGAAGTTTTGGCTTTCATTTTTTTCTTATTTTCTGTTGTCCAATACCTGGGTGCGTCTTATGGTCAGGTGCGCCTTATAGTCCGAAAAATACGGTAGTCGTTTTTTATATTTTACTATTTTTACAAAGAAAAATCTGTTTGTTAAATTAAAAAATTGTTTTGTTTCACAAATCAATTTGAGCGGTACGAGGGCTAATTTTTGGTGGGACGAGCTGTTGGTTTCAGTGGTACCATTTTTTGGTGCATAAACAGTGATCAAAAAGTTGTAATACATTGTTTTCAATAAAAAAATTTACAGTGTTTACCGTGCAAGTTAAATAACTGTATATTGTAGTAGTTCAGAATTTTACAGATGTAGCAATACCAATTTTGTTTTGTTTTTTTATTTTTTGACATTACTTTACAAGAAAAATGGGAAAAGTGTTTTGTTTTTTTTGAACTTTTAAAGTTTTTTTTTGTCTCACTACTAATAACTTTAATTATTTTACACATTTTATTAGTCCCCTATTGGGACTTGAACCAGCGATCATTTTACTAATGTATTGCAGTGTATTGTTAATTTTACAGGTTTCTGTAAAAGCACGATCGCTGTTCCTGTCTGTTAGTCACGGGTGTCAGCTGTAATACACAGCTGAGACCCGCAGCGTATGGATCAGGCTCAGCACGTGAGCCGGCTCCACACATCAACCTCCGCACCGCGATGTGCTATTAAGTCGTGGTGCGCAAAGGGGTATATGCGCAGCGGATGGTTCAAAGTGAAAATTGCAACTTTCCACTGATATGCCATTTTAGTGCATAATATGTTGTACCCAGTTTGTGCCACTGAAGACAAAATAGCTCATAAAACGTTAAGCGGGTTCTCCCGGGTATGGCGATGCCATGTATATGTTTTTTAGTTTATATTTTTTACAGCATTCACCGTGCGCTATAAATTACATTTGACTTTATTCTGTGGGTCGATACGATTACGGCGATACCAAATGTATATCGTTTTTTTAATGTATTGCAGCATTTGTACAATAACATCACTTTGTTTTAAAATAATTTATTTTCTGTGTCACCATATTCTGGGAGCCATAACTTTTTTAATTGGTACAATTTTCGGGTACATGCGACTTTTTGATCACTTTATATTCTCTATTTTAGGATGGGTGGTGACCAAAAAATAGTGATTCCTGCATAGTTTTTTTATAGATGTTTTTTCTTGGTGTTCATCGTGCGGGAAAAATAACATTATAGTTTGGGTCATTACGAATGCGGTGATACCAAATATGTGTACTTTTTTTAACGTTTTCAGTCTCAGACTTATAGGAAAAGAAGCATTTCTTGTTTTTTCTAACATAACTTTTATTTTTACACTTTTATTTTTACACTTTTATTTTTACACTTTTCTTAACTTTTTTTTACTTTTTGTACTTGTCCCACTAGGGGACTTGAGGACTTGCAGCTCTGATCGCTGCTATAATACATTACGCTACCTACGTATTGTAATGTATTCTAACTGTCATTGTGACGTGACAGTCCGTACATGGCAACCCGAAGCCCATTGTCTAGCCTCCGTTTGCCATGACAAGCATTGGCAGCCCCCACAGTCACTTAGTGGGGGCTGCCGATATGCTTCAAACCCATTTAATGCGTCGGTCGCCAAATTTAAGGGGTTAATTGCCAAAATCAGCGGCGATGGTCCGCTGACCGGCAAGACTGGAGTGTCAGCTGTGGGGACAGCTGACCTCCCGATTCCCGGACACAGTCCATTAGGACAGTGTGCCTTGGGGACCGGTCCGCAACTGTACGTCCTGGTGCGGGAAGCAAGCCCTCTCGAGGACGTTAAACAACCCATTTATTTTGGAGTGGACCATCTACTTTTTACAAATCAATAAACAATAAGGATAATATTTATTTATTTCATATCAATTTTCTTCAAGGATAAACAATACTTTTATTATTCATCGTTTTGTGCATTGATACTGGCCAATTATCCTTATGAACACTCGGAATTGTTTAACCGGTTAAGGACTAGGCTGTTTTACAGCTAAATGACCAGAGCAAATTTCACAATTTTGCTATGCGCTTCTTTAGATGACTATAACTCAGCAGGTGAATAAAGTTCATCTTTGAATTTTACACTCTTTTTAAAGGACAGATAGGGCTTTGTTTTAGTGGCATTTGTCAGTATATATCATTTTTATTTTTTTCTCTAAAGTGGGCAAAATTGGAAAAAAATGCAAGAATTTAGCAATTGCGCCAGTTTATGCTAGCATTTTTCTCACACGGTATGGACCACGGACAAAATTAATCTCCTTTCACATTCTTCCACTTCTCCCGTGCATGGGGATACCAAATATGTGTGCCTTATTCACTGTGCGGGCATGTGCCAGGGCTTGGCATAAAAGGAGGCTTTTCGGTCCAGGAATTTTGCATTTGATTTTATAGCAGCATACTGTTTTCTGGGGGGTGTAATGCTGCTGAAACATTAGAATCACCCCATAAATGACTTCATTCGCACAAGTAGACCCCACAAGGTTTCCTTCAAGGGGTTTATCATATTTTTAGCAAGTCCAGTTTTCTTCTGAAAGTTTCTTGAATAAGATGGAACAAAAAAAAATCAGCTATTTTTTAGCAAATGCGTCAGTTTAGGCTAGTATTTTTCACACACGGTATGGACCACGGACAAAATTTATCTCCTTTCACATTCTTCCACTTCTCCCGTGCATGGGGATACCAAATATGTGTGCCTTATTCACTGTGCGGGCATGTGCCAGGGCTTGGCATAAAAGGAGGCTTTTCGGTCCAGGAATTTTGCATTTGATTTTATAGCAGCATACTGTTTTCTGGGGGGCGTAATGCTGCTGAAACATTAGAATCACCCCATAAATGACTTCATTCGCACAAGTAGACCCCACAAGGTTTCCTTCAAGGGGTTTATCATATTTTTAGACAGTCCAGTTTTCTTCTGAAAGTTTCTTGAATAAGATGGAACAAAATAAAATTACCTTTTTTTTTAACAAATGCGTCAGTTTATGCTAGCTTTTTCACACACAAAATGGACCACGGACAAAATTCATCGCATTTCACATTCTTCCACTTCTCCTGTGCATGGGGATACCAAATATGTGTGCTTTATTCACGGGCATGTGCCAGGGCTTGGCATAAAAGGAGGCTTTTTGGCCTTTTTGGTTTCAGGAATTCTGCACTTGATTTTATAGCCGCATACTGTTTTCTGGGGGGCCTAATTCTGCTGAAAGATTAGAATCACCCCATAAATTACTTCATTCACGCAAGTAGACCCCACAAGGTTTTCTTCAAGGGGTTTATCATATTTTTAGACAGTCCAGTTTTCTTCTGAAAGTTTCTTGAATAAGATGGATCAAAATAAAATTAGCAATTTTTTAGCAAATGCGTCAGTTTATACCAGCATTTTTCACACACGGCATAGACCACGGCCAAAATTCATCTCCTTTCACATTCTTCCACTTCTCCTGAGCATGGGGAAACCAAATATGTGTGTCTTATTTATCACATAGAGAAGTAGGAGGGCGGACGATAGAAGAAGCTTATTTCACAAATCGCTTTTTTTCAAAGCTGGTTTTACAAAACTCAACAGAGTTTCTATAACACTTCCAAAATATCTGCTCTTGAAGCAGAAATCCCAAAATATTCATCTAGGGGTATAATGGGAATTTATTTTTTGGGGTTTTCTAAAATAAGAAATTGCAGGTTTATGCAAATGGAGCTCTCCAGCAGATGAACTTTAGAGAATATGCAAACATGACATCCACCCCCCACCCATTCCCTCCCTCACCCTTGGAGTAAAATCAGGGGAAAAATAAAAACGTAATGTAGGGCAAATATATTTTCAACGAATTAACTAAAATCTAATAATTCAGAACAGCTCAATGCACAGGCCTGGTTGTGAGGGACACGAGGGACAGAAATATCGGGAATCTTTGCGGTGCCCGTCTTTTCTGCAGACGCGGCACTTTTTCTGAGGGTTGCTTCTGGTTGGTGTTGGGGGAATCCGACTGATGAAGTGTCTTTCAGTCAGTCGCGTGACATCCTCAGACTGGGGGCATTCTCGGGTGTCCTGAACATCAAAAATGAGGCCTTCAATAATTTTTTCCTGGAAATCCGGGTATGTGTCTCTGCCTCTGTTTTTTTTGTAGAGCACAAATGAGTTGTGGATGGCCACCTGTAACAAATAAATGGCCACTTTTTTGTACCAGGTTTTTGTTTTTCGCTTCACTAAATAGGGCTGTAAAACCTGGTCGCTTAAATCCACCCCCCCCCATGTACTTGTTATATTCGGACACGCTCACTGGTTTGTGCTTGTCCGATGTTGCCCCCCTTTCCCTCACTGCCACTGTTCCTGCGGTATGAATCGTGCTTAGCACATACACATCTTTGCGATCCCTGAACTTGACCGCCAGCAATTCTTCAGATGCATAAGCACAGGAGTCCCCCTTTACCATGCGCTTCCCCACTAATTGCTGCGGGAAACCAATTCTGTTTTTGCGCATGGTACCACATGCCCCAGTCCTTGCAGCATGCAAATGCCTAAACAGGGGCACACTGGAATAAAAATTATCACAGTACAGGTGGTACCCCTTGTGAAGCAGAGGCTGCATGATCTCCCACACGATCTTACTGCTGGTGGAAAGATCAGGGGGGCATCCAGGAACATTTATTGTGCGGTCCCGCCCTTCATAAATTCTGAAGGCGGTGGTATATCCTGACCCGCTTTCACACAATTTGTAGAGCTTAACGCCATATCTTGCCCTTTTTGAAGGTAGATATTGGCGAAAGCTAAGTCTGCCATGAAAGTTGAGGAGGGATTCGTCCACACTTACATTCTGCTCAGGGGTGTAGAGTTGCAGAAATAAATTATTCAGGGAATTTATTAGCGGTCTTATTTTGAACAACCGATCCCGGTTTGCATCGGTACTTGGGGGGGCCTGTGCCCCCCTTTCCCTCACTGCCACTGTTCCTGCGGTATGAATCGTGCTTAGCACATACACATCTTTGCGATCCCTGAACTTGACCGCCAGCAATTCTTCAGATGCATAAGCACAGGAGTCCCCCTTTACCATGCGCTTCCCCACTAATTGCTGCGGGAAACCAATTCTGTTTTTGCGCATGGTACCACATGCCCCAGTCCTTGCAGCATGCAAATGCCTGTGCAGGGGCACACTGGAATAAAAATTATCACAGTACAGGTGGTACCCCTTGTGAAGCAGAGGCTGCATGATCTCCCACACGATCTTACTGCTGGTGGAAAGATCAGGGGGGCATCCAGGAACATTTATTGTGCGGTCCCGCCCTTCATAAATTCTGAAGGCGGTGGTATATCCTGACCCGCTTTCACACAATTTGTAGAGCTTAACGCCATATCTTGCCCTTTTTGAAGGTAGATATTGGCGAAAGCTAAGTCTGCCATGAAAGTTGAGGAGGGATTCGTCCACACTTACATTCTGCTCAGGGGTGTAGAGTTGCAGAAATAAATTATTCAGGGAATTTATTAGCGGTCTTATTTTGAACAACCGATCCCGGTTTGCATCGGTACTTGGGGGGGCCTGTGAGTTGTCATTGAAGTGGAGGAACCTCATTATTGTCTCATAACGAGACCTGGGCATTACTGCAGAATATACTGGGGTGGCTTGGGCGGGTCTTGTTGACCAGTAAGACCTAATGGAGGGCTTTTTGACAATACCCATATTTAGGGTGAGCCCCAAATTTTTTTTTAATTCCAGCAAATAGGTGGGCGTCCAATCTCTGGCATGGGTGGATGAAGGTTTCTGCCTTATATATTGAGTGGCATATAAATTTGTTTCGTGGACAATCTGATTTAGGATGTCGTCCGTTATAAATAAATGGAAGTAATCCATTTGGACAAAATTTGTATTGTCCACGGTTATGCCAGGAGTGGCAGTAAATCCGTGGATTCTAGGCCCAAAAGATGGGGCAGGTGCCCATACAAGAGCCTGGACTGAAGGGACCAGGCTGTCCCGTGCTACAGCGCTACTTGGCCCTGCGCTTTCAAGTTCTGCAGTTTCAACTGCATCAGGGACAACGTCCCCTGAAGATGAACCTGAAGTGACGCTGTCATCGTCACTACCTAAAACAGGTTCCATCTCGGACGCCATCTCTGATGCGGTCTCCGACTCAGACCACAGCATGGCGTATGCCTCCTCGGCGCTAAACAACTTCCTCGCCATAACGTAACTAACACTAACACTAACTAAACAAATTGTTTTTTTTTTGTTTTTTTTATATAAAACACACAAACTAACTGCTATATATATCTACACTACCGCTAACAAAAAAATAAACCGCTATTGCTATATATATTATATATATGTGGATATATATATAATTATATACTCCCTACCTGCCTATTCTAATAGAATAAAAGATAGAAAGGTAGATATATAGAAAAAAAGATAGATGGATAGATAGATTGTATAGATAGATAGAAATCTATCTATACAGAGAATGTTTTAGAGTGTAACTGTATTTTTTGTGTAACTGTAACTGTATTCTTCTGGCAGCAATTCTCCCGAGTCTCTTCTTCTCCTCAAACTGAAACAATGTTTGAGGAGAAGAAAAGAGGCAGGAGATTTACTGCCAGAAAAGTCAAAATAAAACAAATGTGGTCGCTGTGATAGGTTTTCACAGCGACCACATGTTCAGGGACCATCAGATTGGTCCCTGATACTCTGCCCAGTGCCCAGAGCTGTTGGTAACAGCGTGGGCACAGGGCTGTGTGCACGCGATCGCGTGCACACTGTTTTCTATGCAGAAATGCATGTGATCGCTGTGATTGGTTGTCACAGCGATCACATGTTCAGGGGCCAAAAGATTGACCCCTGACATTCTGCCCAGTGCCCATGGCTGTTAGCAACAGCCAGGGCACAGAGCTGTGTGCACGCGATCGCGCGTGCACAGTCTCTGAAGTGCCGCCGTAAATAGTCTATACGGCGGACTTTAGAGACCCTGACCGCTGGCCGTATATTTACGGCCAGCGGTCGGGAACCTGTTAAATTACAACGGCAGTGTAGTCTGGCCACACCGATTTCCTCCCCCACTCCAAAAACATACTGATAGATTATATATAATATATTAGCAATTTGAAATACATAAGAAGATATTGATCTTGTAGCTGTTCTAGAATTCCATAGAATTACTGCATTTCTTTTTAATACTTTACTCATTGCTTCTTTGTTTTTTTTCTTTAGGCTTTAGAAGATGTTCGTAGTGAACAGCACATTGCTGGTAATAACATTTAAGTCTATATTTTATTTTTGCATTAAACCTAAAGTATATAAAGCTCTTCTTTTATATGTTGTCTGGGCATAACCCAAAAAAATCAAGTATTTGATCATAACCAAAAAGTGATATAGGAGAATGTAAGATGTTTTTATTTTTGTTGAGAATGTTAATGACAAATTAGGGACGATCATAACATGCAAAACAGATAAAAACAAGGACATTTATGCAAAAACACCGAAAAAGGCCATACTTACAAATGGATCATAACATGATCATAACATACTTACAAAACGATCATAACATGGATGAAGATCCCTATTGGTTATAGGTTTCAGTAGAAGATAAAATATGTGAAGTAACATTTTCAGGAGAGGTAAGAAAATGCTGGAACTTGAGGAAGGGTAAATTAAACAGGAAGAGATACAGGGAGAGAACATATCTTTGTGCATTTATAAGGGGAGTCCTGTTTTTCAGCCCCTACGAATTGGATCGGGGTCGGCAGATCAGCTGTTTTGAAGGGGCCGCAGCCCTCGTACAAGCGCTGCTTCCCTTTTATTTCTAGTTCCTCACTGAATCATCGACACGTAAGTAGCGGCGATACACAGGTATTGCAGCCTGTTCTTTCATTGACTTCAATGTCAGAATGCATTACTGTGATCCGCCGCTGCTGCTGTGTCGGCAATTCAGAGTGTAATCAAGTAAGGAAAATAAAGGGAAAGGAGCGCTCGAATGAGCACTGTGACCCCTTCAAAACAGCTGATCGGCCCGGGTCCCGACAGTAGGACCCCGACCCATCAGCTATTGATGGCCTATCCTGAAAATAGGCCTTCAATTTTTAGGGGCTGGAAAAACCCTTTAATTCTTTTTGAGGGAGAATGGCATGGTCAAATTTTAGCCATGGTGAAAATGTTTTTTTTTAAATATATGTTACGTCACAAAACCTGGTTTAATTTGAAAAATTTCCTGTGCATTTTCTATGTACTTACTTTTGTCTTTTAATCTATCTTAGAAACTGTAGACTCAAAGGGAACATATTCTAAGGTAAATACAAATATATTTCCTATCAGGTGAAAAGGGTATTTCTCATGGAGTTTCTACTCTGCATATAACATTAAGAATTCTATCATACTACAGCCGCTAGAACCTGTATAGGACCACACTGGACATTTATGGACTAAATTATTATTCTTTTGATTCATACTCTTTAAATTTGTGCAATGTCATTATTTCAAGCTAGTGGAAAATGCTTTCCCGGGGCTCATTAAATTTTCCCATACCATTTGATTCACCTCTAATCTTGCTATTCAAGTTAAACTCTATAGGATATAGTTTAAGTCTCCAGTGGATATATTGATATCTTTGCGGTCAACAGTGACGTACAGATGAGGTTCACTATAGGTTTTGGGATGCACATGGACATATCTGAATTTCTATGGGTCTTTCAATTATTTGATGTGTGTCTGTTAGAATTTATGTTCTGTAAATGTACAATTGTAATTTGTATAGTGTAGTGTATAGCTAGTGTTGGGATTAAGTATAACACCGGTATATAAACGAGAATGCCCTCTCCTTATGTTAGAGATTGGCAGGTTTAGTGAAAAAATTAGGTCCTAAGAACCTGCCCCAAGAAATCAATTTATACAAGTAAGGCTGTGTTCACATCAGCATTGGTTTCCGTTCATGGGTTCCGTTGCAGCTTTCATTCGGAGGAACCCATAAACGGAAACCAAAGATTCTGTTTGCATTACCATTTTTTTTTGGTAATTCTTCCGTTGCAAATGTTTTGCATTTGTCTTCGTTCCATAAGGTTTGTGACTACGCTATTGTTTCCGCTAAGAAAACTGACACCTTACGGAACCTAGACGTAGACAAGCGAAAACCATTTGCAATGGAGGCATTACCATTGAAATCAATGGTAATGCAAACGGAAGCTTTGTTTTCAGTTTGGCTTTAAATTCATGGATTCCTCCGACGGAAAGCTACAACGGAACACATGAACGGAAACCAACGCCGATGTGAACGAGGCCAAGAGACTAAACCCGAAACATTGTCACTGGTTTTGGAGACCATTACAAAATACTGGATTGTGTATTATTGTCTCTACAAAGCCCAGAAACACAGACTATATGAACATGCATGCTAACTATTGGGTTCTGTTAATTTCTCTTTTTTATTTTTCTAACTCTTTTGGATGTTCCTGTATCTGTTATTTTTAGTTACTTTAAAGTTTTGCCTTGTTACTGTAACAAGCCAAAAAGTTCTTCTTGGATTGTAAGTGTACGTGTGGATTTTGAGGCAGATTAAACCATGTGTTGTGACAAAAATCCAGAAGAAATCCAGGACATACAGTTAGGTCCAGAATTATTTGGACTGTGACACAAGTTTTGGCATTTTTGCTGTTTACCAAAACATATTAAATATACAGTTATATAATCAATATAGGGTTAAAGTGCAGATTCTCATCTTTAATTTGAGGGTATTCACATCCTAATTTGAGGAAAGGTATAGGAATTACAGCTCTTTAATATGTAGCTGCCTCTTTTTCAAGGGACCAAAAGTAATTGGACAATTATCTCCAAAGCTATTTAATGGGCTGCATGGGCTATTCCCTCGTTAATCCATCATCAATTAAACAGGTAAAAGGTCTGGAGTTGATTCCAGGTGTGGGATTTGCATTTGGAAGCTGTTGCTGTGAACCCACAACATGAGGTCAAAGGAGCACTCAATGAAAGTGAAAACAGACCATCATTAGGTTGAGGAAAATGAAAAAAAAAAAAAAAACATCAGAGACATAGCACAAATGTTAGGATTGGCCAAATCAACAGTTTGGTAAATTTTAGACAAAAAAGAGCGCACTGGTGATCTCGTGAACTCCAAAAGGCCTGTATGTCCATGGAAAGCAACAGTGGTGGATGATCGCAGAATCCTTTCCATGGTGAAGAAAAACCCCTTCACAACATCTACACCAGTGGAAAACCCTCTCCTGGAAGTAGGTGTATCAGTATCCAAGTCTACCATAAAGGGAAGATTTCATGAGAGCAAATACAGAGGGTTCACCACAAGGTTAACCATTAATCAGCCTCAAAAATAGAAAGGCCGGATTAGACTTTGCTAAACAACATCTAAAGAAGCCAGTCCAGTTCTGGAACAGCATTCTGTGGACAGATGAAATTGAGATCAACCTGTCTCAGAATGATGCGAGGAAAAAAGTATGTAGAATGCTTGGAATGGCTCATGATCCAAAGCACACCACATCCTTTGTATAACATGGTGGATGTAGTGTGATGGCATGGGCATGCATTGCTGCCAAAGGCACTGAGTCACTAGTGGTTATTGATGATGTAACTGAAGACAGAAGCAGCCGGATGAATTCTGAAGTGTTCAGGGATATACTTTCTGCTCAGATTCAACTAAATGCAGCAAGGTTGATTGGACATCGCTTCACAGTACAGATGGACAATGACCAAAAACATACTGCGAAAGCAACCCAGGAGTTTTTTAAGGCAAAGAAGTGGAATATTCTGCAATGGCCAAGTCCATCACAAGATCTCAACAGGATCGAGCATGCAATTCACTTGCTTAAGACAAAGCACAGGCAGAAAGACCCACAAACAAGCAACAACTGAAGACATCTGCAGTAAAGGCCTGGCAATGCATCACAAAGGAGGAAACCCAGCGTTTGGTGATGTCCATGGGTACCAGACTTCAGGCAGTCATTGCCTGCAAAGGATTCCCTACAAAGTATTAAAAAAACAACATTTTATTTATGGTAATGTTAATTTGTCCAATTGCTTTTGAGCCCCTGAAATGAGGAGGCTGTGTAGAAAAATGGTTGCAATTCCTAAACGTTTCACAGGATATTTTTGTTTAACCCCTTGAATTAAACCTGAAAGTCTACACTTCAATTGCATCTCAGTTGTTTAATTTTAGATCCAATGTGGTGACATGCAGAGCTCAAATCATGAAGATTGTGTCACTTTCCAAATAATTCTGGACCTAACTGTATACAGTATTCTATAGATTTGAAAATCTGCAGATTACCCTAAAGTCTGTACTGATTTTCTTTTACTGCATGTGAATGGGGTTTTGTAAAACTCTTTTGACTTGTGCTGTACTTCATTATACATTTTTTGTACGGAAGGTGTTGCTTGGTTGTGCTAACATTTTGATTGCTAAACTTTACTTTGCGAGTGAGTTCCCAGTGTATTGTTTCTTCTGTGTACTCTGGTTTCTTCTCACATTCTCAGAACATATTGATAGATTAATTGACTTCCGGGAGGAATCTTGCGACTTTTGGGTTTATCAATTATTTTCTCCCGGTTTAAACAGTATCTGCATCTTCAGGACGCAGATACAGTTGAATCCAATGGTAGAGCAGGGGGCCGTAAGGTAACTGCTCCACCATACACTATATATCGCTGGACGCGAGGCAGTAACGTCATTGAGCCTGTCGGCATTATACTGTGTGGTGGCAGTTATGAGGGGCACTTTACTCTGGGGGCATTATACTCTGTGGAGGCAAATATAGGGGCATTATACTTTGTGGATGCAGTTATTGGGGGCATTATGTTGTGGTGGCATTTATGAGGGGCATTATAATGTGTGGGGGCAGCTATGGGGGCATTATGCTGTGTGGAGGTAGTTATAGGGGCATTATAATGTGTGGGGGCAGCTATGGGACATTATACTGTGTGGGGAGCACTATGGGGAAATATACTGTGGGGGCAGTTTCAGGGGGTATATTATATACAGTAGTATGCAGCAGGCTCAGGGGATAAATATTAATTCAATGGCGTAGCATGCAAATAGGGGCGTGGCACGCAAATAGAGATGTGGCCTAAATAATCGTTCAATTATCATAATCGAGGTTACATGTTCAATTAATCATGATTTTGGTTTAGGTCATAATTGTATCTAGTGATTCGTCAAGAGAGAGTTCCTCACAAAGTCGAAAAGATAAGAAATCGTCTTCTACTTTCCAAGTAAGAATTTGTAGTTGCCTTTTTAGAATAAGACGCATATTTTGTCCTTTTTTCCCCCCAATTATTTTGTACTCGTGTATTTTTATGTATAGGATTACATTTTGAGAGGAATGTGAGGAAAGTATAAATTGAGAGGTTGTTATTATCCTAAAGAGATTCTGACTGTAAAGTATTGTTAACTGCTTGGTGACCTTTTTACGTATAGTTATGTCGCTGTTTCAAAGGTCATAACGCAATCCAACGTACAGTTATGTTGGATTGTTAAGCCGTCACCGTGTCTAATGTGACCGAGTAAAGATGGCTGCTATCCTTGACAGCAGACAATTTTTTTTATATTTAAATATTTTTATTTCTGTATTCATAACAAATATTCCAAAAATTCCAATTATACATACAAAAATTCAATGAACAATTTGACATACAAGACCGGTCTGAGAACTACTTCATTCCCATTTTTCCCACAAAGTACTTCTTTATTGAACCCCCATACTATTATAATATAACTTCTCATATTTTATTATGGTTACAAGATTTTGTTTCCATAAGTAGATTTCTAAGGGGCAACTTGAAATCCACTTTCTAACTATTTGTAATTTTGCAGCAAACAGTAACTTTCTTAAAGGGGTTTTCCCAATACTGTTTTTTGTTTTTTTTAATCACTGCAATACTTATCAATTTATCTATTAATGCCCTCTAAATATAGTTATCTTCATTTTTATTTTGTAACCCGTTCCCGCCGCAGCCACTTTTGGACCAAATGACAGAGCCTCATTTTAAAATATGACATGTGTTATTATATGTGGTAATAACTTTGGAATGCTTTTACCTATCCAAGCGATTCTGAGATTGTTTTTTTTCGTGACATATTGTACTTTATGTTAGTGAACAAATTTGGTCGATAAATTCAATATTTTTTGTGAAAACACCAAATCGTAGAGATAATTTAATTATAATTTTTCTAAATTCAAATGTATGTGCTTGTAAGACAGATAGTTACTAGTTAACATTTCCCATATGTCTACTTTATGTTTGCATCGTTTTTTGAACATCCTTTCATTTTTCTAGGACGTTACAAGGTTTAGAACTTTAGCAGCAATTTCTCTTATTTTAAAGAAAATTTAAAAAGGCAATTTTTTCAGGGACCAGTTCAGTTCTGAAGTGGCTTTGAGGGCCTTATATATTAGAAAGTCCCCATAAATCACCCCATTTTGAAAACTGCACCCCTCAAAGTATCCAAATCAGCATTCATAATGTGTTTTAACCCTTTAGGAGTTTCACAGGAATTAAAGCAAAGTAGAGGTGAAATTTACAAATTATTTTTTTTTGCCATGTTAAATACAGTATTTAACATTGCATATTGTTTCTGGCTAATACGTTACTACACTATTTTTTACTGTATTTTTTTGCCGAAATTCATTAGTAATAAATTTTTTTTTTGTACCACAGAGGGTTTTACCTCAATATTTGATTGCCCAGATTATATTATTGCAGTTTTTATAAATATCTCACATGTGGCCCTAGTGTGCTAATAGACTGAAACACAGGCCTCCGAAGTAAAGGAGCACCTAGTGTATTTTGGGCCTCCTTTTTTTTAGAATATATTTTAGACACCTTGTCAGGTTTAACTCCTTAATGAGCGGGCATGTTTGTACCTTAATGACCAAGCCAGATTTGTCAAATCTGGTATGTCTGACTTTATCAGAGAATAACTCTGTGAAAGTTTTGAATATCCAAGTAATTCTGACATGGTTTTTTCGTCACATGTTGTACTTTATTTTAGTGGTAAAAGTAGACTGATACGATTTGCGGAAATAACTTAAAAAATAGAAAAAAGGAAGAAATTTTGTAGAAATTACCATTTTCTCCTATTTTTAACTGCAATATGTCACATATGTACATACATACAGTACAATTTTTTTAATTAAATATATATTACTATCTCTTTACTCTATTTTGGCAGCACTTTTGAAAAAATTCAATAAATTTTCAGCAATTTAGAGGACTTACAAATTGAATAATCATTTTATAAATTTTGAAGTACATTTTGTTTTCCTGCACCAAGCCAGGTTTTCAGAGGCTCATATGTCTCAGAGTGATGGAAACCCCCACAAATGACCCCATTTAGAAAACTAGACCCCTTAAGGTATTTACCTAGGGGTATAGTAAGTATTTTGACCCCACAGTTTTTTGCTAAATTGAATACATAGCAGGTGGAAAAAATAATAATTTCACTTTTTTTCATAAAAGTATCAGTTTGAAGACCAATTTCTTTGTAAAGCGACCATGAAAATGAAGAAACACACCCCAAAATCTATCACCCTGTTTCTCCTGTTTTCAAAAATACCCACATTGTGGCCCTAAAGCGCTGCCTGGACACGGCAGGGCCCAAAAGGAAGGGAGCAACCGGAGGCTTTCAGGACTCATATTTTGCTTGAAAATGTTTTAGGCCCCACTGTACATTTGGAAAGGCTTTGAGCTGCCAGAACGATAGAAACTCCCCATAAACTACCCCATTTCGAAAACTAGACCCCATAACGTAATTATTTAGGTGTATAGTAATTATTTTGACCCACAGTTCTTTGCTAAATTTAATGCATATCAGGTGAAAAAAATAATAATTTCACTTTTTTCATACAAGTATTTGTTTGAAGACCGATTTCTTTGTATGGCGAACATGAAAATGAAGAAACACACCCCAAAATCTATCACCCTCTGTCTCCTGTTTTCAAAAATACCCACATTGTGGCCCTAATGCGTTGTTTGGACACACGGCAGGGCCCCAAAGGAAGGGAGCACCCGGAGGCTTTCAAGACTCATATTTTGCTTGAAAATGTTTTAGGCCCCATTGTACATTTGGAAAGGCTTTGAGCTGCCAGAATGATAGAAACTCCCCATAAACGACCCCATTTCGAAAACTAGACCCCTTAAAGGGAACCTGTCACCAGCATTTCACCTATTGAACTTTACTTATCTCTCACTGGCCGCTGCTATCAAAAGTTCATTACCTTTATCTCCTCACCTAAACTCCTCCTCCGACTGTAAATAACGGACTGCAAACATTATGCACCTTTTATCGTAATAATCAAGTGTCCCTTTGTGCGCACACACAAGAAGAGGACATCAATGCACAAGCGCAGGATTTTGTGTGCTGGGAGAAGGCGAGGAGCTGTCAATCAAAAGTAAGGAGGCGGGAAATACTCGGAAAGACTTGAGGAATGAAGATATGACTCTTTTCAAACGAAGATATGACTCTTTTCAAATGAAGATATGACTCTTCAAATGAAGATATTACTCTTTTTTGCTCATTTGCATACGGTGTGGGAACGCTAAAAAACTGAATATTAAAGCTACGGAGTCGACTAAGAAGACAATTATAGGTTATATAGAAATGATTTTTCACCCTCTACCACCATGCATTGCTGGTTTAATAGGTGGAATGCTGGTGACAGGTTCCCTTTAAGGTATTTATCTAGGGGTATAGTTAGCATTTTGACCACACAGGTTTTTCGCTAAATATATTGGAATTAGTCTGTAAAAATTTAAATGTACTTTTTTTCTGAAACAACATAGAAATTTTTATTATTTACAAGGAATAACGAAGAAAAAGCACCCCATCATTTGTAAAGCAATGTCTCCCGATTACGACAATACCCCATATGTGGTAATAAACTGCTGTTTGGACCCACAGCAGGGCTCAGAAGGGAAGGAGCGCCATTTGGATTTTTGATTTTGCTGGAATGGTTTTCGGTGCCATGTCGCATTTGCAATGCACTGGAGGGACCAAAACAGTGGAAACCGCCCAAAAGTGATCCCATTTTGGAAAAACCTTCAAGGAATTTTTCTAGGGGTATAGTGAGCATTTACACCCCACGGGTCTTTTGCAGAGTTTATTAGAATTAGGGCGCGAAAATTAATAGCAAAATTTTTTCCACTAAAATTTAGAATTTTCTCATTTTCACAAGGGATAAAGAAGGAAAAAAACAAACATTTTTTATAAAGCAATTTCTCCCGAGTACGGAAATACCCCACATGGGGTCATACGTTTTTTCATTAGAAATGAATTAACCCTTTCAGGACTGATCCATTTTTTGCTTTCATATTTTAGATTTTCCCTCCCCGCTTTCCAAGAGCCATAACTTTTTTATTTTTCCATCAATAGAGTGGTGTGAGGGCTTATTTCTTGCGGGAGGAGCTGCAGTTTTTATTGGTACCATTTTTTGGTACATAAAAAGTGATTCAAAAGTTGTATTACATTTTTTTTTATAGAGCGAAGGTGACAAAATAAAAAAACTGCGATTTTGGCGGTTTCAATTATTAATTTTTTTTAAGGTGTTCACTATGCAAATTAAATAATGGTATATTGTAATAGTTTGGACTTTTACGGACGTAGCGATACCAATTTTGTTCATTTTTTTACATTACTTTAGAAGAAAAATGCGAAAAGGTGTTTTGTTTTTTTAACTTTAAAAAAAAAAAATTCTCACTACTAATAACTATAATTCTTCTACACATTTTATTAATCAATCCCCTTAGGGGACTTGATCCAGCGATCATTGGATCACTGGTACAATATACTGAAATACTAATGTATTGCAGTATATTGTTATTCTTACAGGCTTCTGTAACAGAGCGATCGCTGTACCTGTCCGTTAGTACCGAGGGGGCCTGCTGTAATACACAGCCGACACCCGCAGCGTATGGAGCGGGCACAGCACGTGAGCCGGCTCCATACATCAACCGCCGCACCGTGACGGGCAATTAAGTCATAGTGCGCAAAGGGGTTAATGCGCAGTGGATGGTTCAAAGTGAAAATTGCAATTTTCCACTGATATGCCATTTTAGTGCATAATATGTTGTGCCCAGTTTGTGCCACAGAAGACAAATACCTCATAAAACGTTAAGCGGGTTCTCTCGGGTATGGCGACGCCATATGTGTGGGCGCAAACTGCTGCTTGGGCACGCTGCAGACCTCAGAAGGGAGGGAACGCCATTTTGCTTTTGGAGCGCAGATTTTGCTTGGTAGGTTTCTGTTTTGGGTTTTGCTGGTATTTCAGTTTATCATGTGGGGGGCATGTGTAATCTGTGCGGAGAACATCAGGGCATGATAAGAGGGTATAATAATGGGGTAAATAAATAATATTTCATAGATAGGTGCCCGGTGTCGCACTGATAAATGGCGCCCGATCTTATCCACTTTTGGACTTTCTTCACATTTTGCATCGCCATATTCTGAAAGCCAGAACTTTTTTATCTTTTCACCACCGGAGCCCTGTGAGGACTTATTTGTTGCGGATCTGTAGTTTTCATTGGTACAAATTTGGGGTACGTGCGATTTTTTTTTTATATCACTTTTTGTTAAATTTTTTTGCAATCCTGAGCAAAAAACAGGAATTCTGACACCGTTTTTTAGGTTTTCTTTTTGCGGCGCTTACCGTACGCTATAAATTACATTTTTACTTTATTCTGCGGGTCGGTACGATTACTGCGATACCATATGTATATAGGTTTGGTCCTTTTTTTTAGCGTTTGCACAATAAAATGACTTATTTATAAAAAAAAAAAAATTCTGTGTCACCATATTCTGAGAGACATAATTTTTTTATTTTTTAGTCAAAAAAGCTGTGTAAGGTCTTGTTTTTTGCGGGACGGATAGAAGTTTTTATTGGTACTATTTTTGGGAACATGCGACTTTTTGATCACTTTTTATTCTTTATTTAGGGAGCGGTGGTGACCAAAAAAATTGTGATTCTGTCGTCGTTTTTTATTGATTTTTTTGGGGTGTTCATCGTGCGGAGAAAATAACATTACAGTTTTATAATTGGGGTCGTTACGAACGCGGTGATACCAAATATGTGTACTTTTTTAACGTGTTCATTTTTTTTCTATAATAAAAGTCTTATTATAGGAATAAAAGCATTTTGTGTTTATAGAACTTATAACTTTTATTTTTACACTTTTTTGAAAACATTTTTATTACTTTTTTTTACTTTTTTCACTTGTCCCACTAGGGGACACTTAGACTTGCAGCTTTGATCGCTGCTAGAGTACATTACACTACATACTTAGTGTGATGTACTCCTAACTGTCATTGTGACGTGACTGTCACACTGACAGGAAGCAGAGGAGGAACGGCCGGAGGCTGTTCCTCCGAGGCTTCCGTACATGGCAACCCGGAGGTCATTATCTGACCTCCGATTGCCGTGACAAGCATCGGTAGCCCCCACGATCACTTAGTGGGGGCTGCCGATGTGCTTCAAACCACTTAAATGCGGCGACGGCAATCCGTCGCCGCACTTAAGGGGTTAACTGCCGAAAGCAACGGCCATGTTCCGCTGTCCGGCGAGACTGATGTCTCAGCTGTCTAGGACAGCTGTCAGTAAACACAGAGTGACAGTTTGAAATGCGGACGAAAATGCACGTCCTGGAGTCGGAACTAGCAGCTGACCAGGACGTGCATTTTCGTCCTTGGTCGTGAAAGGGTTAAAGAGGTCTTGTGTTGCCAAAACAGTGGAAACACCCCAAAATTAACCCCATTTTGGAAACTACACCTCTCAAGAAATTTATGTAGGGGTATAGTCAGAATTTTGACCTCACAGGTTATTGGCTAAATATATTGGAATCAGTCTGTAAAAATGAAAATCTACTTTTTTTCTGAAAAAAACATAGAAATTTATAATATTTACAAGCAATAAAGAAAAAAATGTACCCCAACATTTGTAAAGCAATATCTCCCGATTACGTCAATACCCCACATGCAGTAATAAACTGCTGATTCGACCCACAGCAGGGCTCAGAAGGGAAGGAGCGCCATTTGGATTTTGGAGCACAGATTCCACTGGAATGGTTTTCAGTGCCATGTCACGTTAGCAACGCCCTGGAGGGACCTAAACAGTGGAAATACCCCAAAAGTTACTCCATTCTAGAAGCTACACCCCTCAAGGAATTTTTCTAGGGGTAAAGTTAGCATTTTGACCCCACAGTTCTTTTGCATAATTTATTAGAGTTAGGCCGCGCAAATTAATATAACTTTTTTTTCCACTAAAATGTTGAATTTTCTTATTTTCACAAGGGATAAATGAGATAAAACACCCTAATTGTAAAGCAATTTCTCCCGAGTACGGAAATACCCCACACGTGGTCATACATGTTTGTCATTACAAATGAATTAACCCTTCCAGGACTGATCCATTTTTGCTTTCTTATTTTCGTTTTTCACTCCCAGCACTCCAAGAGCCATAACTTTTTTCTCTTTCCATCAATAGGGTGGTGTGAGGGCTTATTTCTTGCGGCAGGAGTTGTAGTTTCTATTGACACTATTTAAATTACCATAAAATGTACTGGGAAACGAAAAAATAATTATTTGAGGCTGAAGTTGGAAAAAACTGTGATTCCTCCATTTTTTGGGGGTTTTGTTTTTACGGCTTTCGCCATGTGGTTAAAAGCGAAAAAACGTAACTTTATTCTGCGGATTAATACAATTACGGTGATACCAAATTCATATACCGTATTTTTCGGACTATAAGACGCAGTTTTTAGCACGAATAAATCTTGCTAAAAAGTCCCTGCGTCTTACAGTCCGCAGTCAAGGGACCGGCATCGCCGGGCGCCATGACCGCTTCATTACTTAACCCCTTCCCGACCCATGACGTGCCGGCACATCATGGAGCTGGAGGGGGGTGATGTATGGAGCGGGCTTACGCACTGACACGCTGCTATAACAGCCAGGAACAGCAATTTCGCTGTTCCTGGCAGTTTAATGGGCTTGTGCCATAAAACACATGTATCCCCTATCCACAGGATAGGGCATACATGGGTGATCGATAAGGAGAACGGGGACCGAAAGTTACCAAGAGCACTGCATGATAAGCTGTGAGTTCCGTGTTCTGTGTCCGGCAGGTTCATAGAGATCAATGGGATTCTTCTGCGCATGCGCGAGCAGCTCTCCATTGATCTCTATGGAGCTGCGGAACAGATAAGCCGGACACAGAACCCGGAAGTTCAGGCTTCTCATGTAGCGCTCTGGGTGACTTTCGCTCCCCTGTTCTCCTTATTGCTGGGGACCCCAGCGGTCGGACCCCCTGCGATCTCACATGTAGCCCCTATTCTGTGGATAGGGGATTCATGTGTTTTATGGCAAACCCCCTTTAACTAGTTAAATGCCATGGTCAATAGCGACCGCAACATTTATAGGGGTTTTTCTATGAAGGACATTTATGACATATCCACAGGATATGTCACAAATGTCAGATAGATGCAGGTCCCACCTCTGGGACCCGCACCTATCTCTAGAACGGGGCCCCCTAAACCCCGTTCTAGATTTCTGTGCTGTCCCGGCCACTCAGCTACGCTGTTTCTGTAACTTCCATAGAACTGAACAGCAGTTACAGAAACAGCGTAGCTCGCATGCTACGCTGCTTCCGTAACTGCCATTCACTACTATGGGAGTTAGGGAAACAGTGTAGTTACGTTGTTTCAGTAACTCCACATGTAACCAAGTGGCTGCTGGTTCAAGTTCCCTAGGGGAACTACAAAAATGTGTAAAAAAATAAAATAAATGTTAGATACATTTTTAGGAATGTTAATAAAAAAACCTTTTCCCATTTTTCCCCAAGCACAATGTAAAAAATAAAATGAATAATTTTTTACGGGACGAGCTGTTGATTTTATTGGTACCATTTTTTCGGGGCATAAAAAGTGATCAAAAAGTTGTAATACATTGTTTTCTTGAGAGCTAAGGTGACCAAAAATGTGCAATTCTGACGATCTTTTTTAGTTTATATTTTTTCACAGCGTTCACTGTGTGCTATAAATGACATTTGACTTCATTCTGCGGGTCGATACGATTACAGCGATACCAAATGTATATAGTTTTTATTATGTATTGCAGCGTTTGCCCAATAACATCACTTTGTTTTAAAATAATTTAATTTCTGTGCCACCATATTCTGGGAGCGAGCCATAACTTTTTTAATTGTTAGTCAAAAAAGCTGTGTAAGGGCTTGTTTTTTGCGGGATGTGTTGTCGTTTTTATTGGTACAATTTTCGGGTACATGCAACTTTTTTTTTACATTCTTTATTTATGTTTATTTTCATCAGAAAAAGTATTTTTCAGCAAATCAGAAAATATACTCATCCATCATACATATTCGGCAAGTGGAAACAAAAAGAAAACAAAGGCAAGATAAAAGTAAAAAAAATATTATGCATATACACTTCCAAGCACAATGCATAACAGTCCTCTATTCCAGCAGAAGAGTAGGTAATATGGTGGACAGAATACATGGATATCATGAATACATAGCAATATACCTTAAGTAATACTGACAATGCATCCAGGACAGTGGGCACCACGACAAACTGCATCAGAACCACTACACATCATAATGAGTTGATTCTACGCTTCGCATCGGAGAGAGGATAAAAGAACTAGGCAGAACCAGAGAACCCGCACACCAGCCACAAGGACAGATCAAGCCAATTCCCCCCTATCCTACATACCCCATGCAACCTATGCATAAAGTAAATAATCTTCCAACTCACAGAACTCCCTTCATCCCTGCCAGACCAATCCCACCGACCCTGGATTCCCGTGATGGGCCTGTGTTACCTCCTCCATTCTCTGCAGATGCAGTATCTCCTGGAACCATTCAGTAATGGTTGGCCCGCTACTGTTCTTCCATAACCGTGTTGTGTGTGCTGCGATCAACAGGAAACTAATTAGGGTTTTCGTATATCTTTTGACTGCTCCTGGGAGCATGGAAAGTAGTAACACCTCCGGGGTATTGGGAAGCATCTGACCTGTGATTTTCTGTATCAGGTCCACTACAGTAAACCAGAATGTGTTGATTAACGGGCACCCCCACCAGATGTGTAACATAGTTCCACCGGCCCTGCTACCATGCCAACATTCATCAGGTACTGCCGGATAAAAGGAGTGAAGCAATGCTGGAACCCTATACCACCACGACAATATCTTGTAATTAGTTTCCTTGGCCTTACAAGAGATAGAGATTCTATGGCACAGGGCAAAGGCTTTCGACCAGTCAGCCGGCGACAGAGGCGAAGTAAGCTCCCTCTCCCACCCCTTCACAAAGGATGGAGGAACATCATTACTTAAGTCCTGTAAAAAATTGTAAATGAGGGAGATAGTTCTAACTGGGGGAGTTGAAGCAACACATAACTGCTCCAGCGGTGTTAGATCCCTGTGCAAAGACAGCCTCGTCTTATTAGCAGTGTAGAAATGTTGCATCCTCAAAAAGTCCCACCGCCCAACCGGTGATCTCTCCAGCTCCGGGACAAGCGCCTCAAAAGACTTCAAACCCCGATTCGTCAGTACATGGCGAAAAGTCACGCGAAGGCCTGGGCGTACAGGCCAAGAAGGTGGGCCGTATCCCAGGGAGAAAATCCACATTATGGGATATCGCCACCAATGGACCATCGGTAGGTATCACTATTGCCAGAGCTCGGAAACTTTTATATGTGACTACCACTTGTCCCGCAACCAAAGGGAGCAGAGCGTTCTCCCGCCTCTTATAGTACCACAACCGGAGCGACGGAAGTGCAGTAAGAGGAGTCGGCGCCAAAAAGTCCTCCAATCTCACCCATAACTTAGAGTTCGCATGGTGGAACCAGTCCAATACTCGAGCACTCCCCGCCGCAAAGTAATAGGCCAGACAGTCAGGCAATCCTAGTCCCCCACAACGCTTTCTCTTGAAAAGGGTAGCTTTCGCGATCCTCGGCGGTCTACCTCGCCAAATGAACCTAGCCAGTGCTTTATTTAACTGAAGAAAAAAAAACCTGGGCAGTACACACGGAACCGTCTGAAAGAGATACATCAAACGTGGCAGGATATTCATCTTTACCACACTTATTCTGTCCAGCCAAGAAAAATCCTTGGCTTCCCACTTAGCCAAGTCAGCTCTAAGAGTTTGGAGAATGGGCAGAAAATTAAGAGAGTTGGAATCCGCAAGAGCCACAGGTATCCGCACCCCTAAATATTTCAGCGAGCCCGACTTCCATGAGAAAGAATAATTACTACGCACCTGATGAGCTTCCGACACCGGCAAGGAAATATTCATAGCCTCGCTCTTAGATAAATTCATCTTATAATTACTAAAATAGCTATACGTCTGGATGGATTTCATCAGAGGCGGCAATGATAGGTGTGGTTGTGTAATATAGAATAATAAGTCATCAACGAACGCAGATACCTTAAAATGCATATCACCAACCTGAACCCCCCTTATGTCATTATTATTCCTCTCCATCACCAAAAGATGTTCCATCACCACTGCAAATAGCAGGGGTGAAAGTGGGCAGCCCTGTCTAGTCCCATTCCCAATCCTAAATGGAGCAGAAAGAGAACCATTAACCCTAATTCTCGCCTGAGGATGATTGTAAAGGGACAATATATGCGTCAACATTAACCGACCAACTCCCATCTGACTTAGAGCCGCCTCCAGAAACCCCCAATCCACCCGATCAAAGGCCTTCTTAGCATCTAGCGACAAAAGCATACATGGAATGCTACTTTTCGTCACGTGATGAATCAAGGAGAAAGTCTTCAGCGTATTATCTCTGGCTTCGCGCCTTGGGACAAAACCCACTTGATCCGGGTGAATCAGGGACCCCAGGAACCCGGCCAGTCTATTCGCTATCAACTTCGCATACATCTTAGCGTCCGTGTTGATGAGAGAGATTGGCCTATAGCTCGCACAATGTTGCGGATCCCTACCCTCTTTTGGGATGACCATGATATGTGCCTGCAAAAATGAATCAGGGAACCTCACCTGGTCCGACATGGAATTAAACGACTCCTGCAACAACAGTACCAACTCCTCTGCTAGTGACTTGTAAAAACCCGCCGTTTACCCATCTGGCCCCGGACTCTTCCCGGCTGGTAAAGTTTTAATAACCTGCATTAACTCCTCTCCTAAATGGTAAATCCAGGCCCAGAGCCTCATCTTGAGACAACCGAGGTAACGCCGTGTCCCTAATATACTCCAATAGAGAGAGAAGTGGTTCGGGAGGAACATTACCCAGAGTAGGAGAAGGCAGGTTATAAAGCGAGGAATAATACTTACAGGAGACCGATGCTATATCCTCCGTCTTAAACGCCAACTCCCCCGCCACAGTTCGTACCGAGGGTATAAAGGAAGTCGCCCCCACGCCCACACATTGCCCTCGCCAACGCCCTCCCCGCCATATTACCCCACTCATAATAATAGCGGGAACACACCTGACGGAGCCGAGCACTATTCCCATCCAGCAGAAGTTGAATATCATGGCGTGTCCTATTCAGTTCCTGAAGTGTACGTTCTTGTAACGTCTGCTTATGCTGGGATTCTAGAGACTGCAACTGAACTAGAAGCGCTTGCAGCTTCGCCCCTCTCTCCCTCTTAAGGCGAGCACCATGCTTGATGAGGACCTCCCTAAGCACACATTTGAGAGCCTCCGGAGCACTTCAGCGCTGGAGCAGTTTCATCCCTAGCGTGATCCTACCGAAAATTCTCCACTGTTTTTTTCAAATCTATCAAACACAATGAATCCTTCAGCAAAGACTCGTTTAGATGCCAGGTAAATTCTCTGCGACGCTGCGGTGAAAAGCACAGTACACAAGACACCGGAGCGTGGTCAGAGAGAAGTATACTGCCGATGGAAGTCTCCTCCACAAAAGATAATAGATTATGGTGAACCATGATGTAGTCTATCCTGCTGTAGGAGTTATGGGAAAATGAATAGAAGGTGAAATCTCTATCGTCCGTATGAGTCAACCGCCACGCATCACAACTTTGCATATCTTTGAGCCTCTTCCTCAATTTATTCAACTTATTGTATGCCAGGGAAGTCCGCCCAGAGGACGTATCAAACAAAGGATTAATGGCCAAATGAAAATCCCCACATAGGATAGGCGCGCCCGACGAGAAGGAGCCCAACTCGTCTAACATTTTCAGGAAAAAAGGAACTTGGTTAGTGTTAGGAGCATAAATATTGGCTACCGTGACTGTGCTATCTCCTACCTCACATTTCAGAAAAATAAACCGTGCCTCAGAGTCCAGATATGTATCTACCACTCTACCCTGAAAAGATTTATGCAGGAATATAGACACCCCTCTAGTCTTCCCATGTGGGTTACTGCAATGATAGCCTACCGGATAATATTTATTTTGAATTAACGGAACCTAATCTGCCCCGAAATGGGTTTCCTGAACACAAAGTACCTGGATCCTCTATTTGTGCGAAGCATACAAGATCTGAGACCTCTTCTCCGGAACATGAAATCCCTTCACGTTCAGGGATAAGATGGTAAAATCAGCCATTATCCATGAACTTAAAGAGATTCATGATGTCACTAATCACAAAATACTTTTGTTCCCTAGCCGATGCCGCCGTACCCACCATCCCTTCAATGACATTGAGTACATTACAAACACTCCATGTGTACATTGCATTTCCATAAAATATCATAGAGAGCATAAATGGAAAAATGAAAAAAAAAAAAGAAAAAGTAAACAGATGACAAATAAAACATCCTGTCAAGACAAATATACTATGTTGTGCCTCTAAGCACCTGTATCACTGGAGTGAAACAGTCTAGTCTCAGCGATAGTCCTATGTGGGGGTCACAGAAGACTACCTTCAAACAATACACCGCTACCTATAACAGAAAATACGTGTGTCGGATTAAACTCCTCAGTCTCTATTATCACCTTCTTCTGAACCAGCTACTTTAACCCCTTCCCGACATTTTCCGTATGGGTACGCCATGGAAAGCATTGACTTCCCGCAAATTGCCGTACCCATACGCCAAATGTTTGGCACCGGCTCAGAAGCTGAGCCGGTGCCATCATTGCCGGATCTCAGCTGTATCTTACAGCTGACATCCGACTGTAACGGCGGGGACCGAAATTAGCTTAGATCTCCGCCATTAACCCCATTTTTCCCCCTTTTTTAACTACTTAATAAAATTATTTATTTTTACTACATACCCATGTGAGTGCTGATATATCCTAGAGGGTTTTTTTCTTTTTTCCCCGCCATTAACCCCTTAAGTGCAGCGCTCAAACGCGAATGCTGCACTTAAGGTGTTTGCAGCTCATCGGAACCCCAGCAATGAAATTGCCGGGGTTGCGGTGGCTGCAATGGCAACCGGAGGCCTAATACTTGCCTCCCGATCTGCCTAGCACGGAAACCGGTCAAGATCCTCCCCGACGGCGGAGCCTGATTGGCTTCCTTAGCCGCCGGCAAGATTGCGCCGGCTCAGGAGCTGATCCGGTGTCTTCAGCGGTGGAAGTCAGCTGTATGTTACAGCTGACATCCAGCTGTAGCGGCAGGAACCGGAGCTAGCTCCGATCCCTGCCATTAACCCCTTTGATGCAGCAATCGAAAGCGATTGCTGCATCGTAGCTGTTACTAGCAGATCGCCAGCCCTGACAGGAAATCAGGACTGGCGACTGCTGCTATGGCAACAGGAGACAATGGCCTCCTGCTCTGCCATTACGGAAGCCGATTAGGCCCCGCCGGGAGGCGAAGCCTAATCGGCTTGCTGTCAGTGAATAACTGACAGATCTAATACATTGCACTACGTAGGTAGTGCAATGTATTAGAAAAAAATAAATCTGACAGCTGGACCTCAGTGGGACTTGAGAAAAAGTGTAAAAAAAGTATAAAATTTTTTAAAAAAAGTGAAAAAAATAATAGTTTGAAAACAATAAGAGTTTCAAGTGTTAAAATAAAACACAATCCCCCTTTTACTCTTATCAAGTCCTTTATTATTGAAAAAAAATAATAAACCATATGTATTTGGTATCGCCGCGACCGTAACGACCTGAGGTATCAAAATCTTATATTATTTATTGCACGCGGTGAACAGCATAAAAAAAACTATACCAGAGTTTCTGTATTTTCTTCACTTTGCCCTACAAATATAGGAATAAGAAGTGATCAAAACGTCGCACGTATTCCAAAAATGGTACCTATAAAAACTATAGCTCGTCTCGCAAAACACAAACTCTCATACAGCTGCGTCGACAAAAAAATTAAAAAGTTATGGTTCTCACAACTTGGCGACAGAAAAAATACATTATTTTTACAAAAGTAGTTTTATTGTGCAAAAAGTTGTAAAACATAAAAAAGTGCTATAAATTAGGTATCGCCGGAATCGTACTGACCTGCAGAATAAAGTTAACATGTCATTTATAACGTATGGTGAACGCTGTATAAAAAAAACTAACTAAAACTATGCCAGAATTGCGGTCGTTTGTTTACCTGGCCTCCCAAAAAATAGGATAAAAGGTGATCAAAAGGTCGCATGTACCCCATAATGGTACCAATAATAACTACAGCTTGTCCCGCAAAAAAAAGCCCTCATACCACTACGTCTATGAAAAAATAAAATTAGTTATGGCTCCAATAAGTCAGGAAATAAAAAATATGCAGTTGTGCAGCCCGAGGGGAACATTTCTTCTGTTTGAAGAGGCGATTTATCAAGGACCTAAAATTAGGGAACCAGGAAAAGGGAGGGCCCAAACATCCGCTGGAAGCGACGGTGCCCGTATTATACCAGGACAACACTTTCCCAGCAAAATTCCCCTAACTGCAAAGGTGCGGAGTGTGGACCAAAAGGGGGATTTACACTATTATTAACTTTTTTTTACTTTTTGTACTTGTCCCACTAGAGGAATTGAGGACTTGCAGCTCTGATCGCTGCTAAAATACATTACGCTACCTACGTAGTGTAATGTATTCTAACTGTCATTGTGACGTGACGCTGACCGGTAAGACTGGAGTGTCAGCTGTCGGAGACAGCTGACCTCCCGATTCCCGGACACTGTCAGTTAGGACAGTGTGCGCCGGGGACCAGTCTGCAACTGTATAAGCCCTCTCGAGGACGTACAGTTGCGGCGTAGCGCGGGAAGAGGTTAAACAACCCATTTATTTTGGAGTTGACCATCTACTTTTTACAAATCAATAAACAATAAAAACAAAAAAACATTTATTTCTTATCAATTTTCTTTAAGGATAAACAATACTTTTATTATTATTATTATTATTATTTATTATTATTTGTGCATTGATACTGGCCAAATACAATGAACACTCGGAATTGTTTAAATCACAACAGCAGTGTATGTGTGTGTGTGTGTGTGTGTGTGTGAGTGTGTGTGTGTGTGTGTGTGTTCTCTGTACAGCGCTGTGGAATATGCTGGTGCTATATTAGCATTTTGAAATACATAAGAAGATCTTGATCTTGTAGCTGTTCTAGAATTCCATAGAATTACTGCATTTCTTTATAATACTTTACTCATTGCTTGTTTGTTTTTGTTTTTTTCTTTAGGCTTTAGAAGATGTTCGTAGTGAAGAGCACATTGCTGGTAATAACATTTAAGTCTATATTTTATTTTTGCATTAAACCTAAAGTATATAAAGCTCTTCTTTTATATCTTGTCTGGGCATAACCCCAAAAAATCAAGTATTTGATCATAACCAAAAAGTGATATAGGAGAATGTAAGATGTTTTTATTTTTGTTGAGAATGTTAATGACAAGTTAGGGACGATCATAACATGGATGAAGATCCCTATTGGTTATAGGTTTCAGTAGAAGATAAAATATGTGAAGTAACATTTTCAGGAGAGGTTAGAAAATGCTGGAACTTGAGGAAGGGTAAATTAAACAGGAAGAGATACAGGGAGAGAACATATCTTTGTGCATTTATAAGGGGAGTCCTGTTTTTCAGCCCCTACAAATAGGATCGGGGTCTGTAGATCAGCTGTTTTGAAGGCCGCAGCCCTCGTACAAGCGCTGCTACCCTTTTATTTCTAGTTCCTCACTGAATCATCGACACGTAAGTAGCGGCGATCCACAGGTATTGCAGCCTGTTCTTTCATTGACTTCAATGTCAGGATGCATTTCTGTGATCCGCAGCTGCTGCTGTGTCGGCGATTCAGAGTGCAATCAAGTAAGGAAAATAAAGGGAAAGCAGCGCTCGAATGAGCAATGTGGCCCCTTCAAAACAGCTGATCGGCCCGGGTCCCGACAGTAGGACCCCGACCCATCAGCTATTGATGGCCTATCTTGAAAATAGGCCTTCAATTTTTAGGGGCTGGAAAAACCCTTTAATTCTTTGGGGGAGAATGGAATGGTCAAATTTTAGCCATGGTGAAAATGTTTTTTTTAAATATATGTTACTTCTCAAAACTTGGTTTAATATGAAAAATTTCCTGTGCATTTTCTATGTACTTACTTTTTTCTTATAATCTATCTTAGAAACTGTAGACTCAAAGGGAACATTGTCTAAGGTAAATACAAATATATTTTCTATCAGGTGAAACGGGTATTTCTCATGGAGGTTCTACTCTGCATATAACATTAAGAATTCTATCATACTACAGCCGCTAGAACCTGTTTAGGACCACACTGGACATTTATGGACTAAATTCTTATTCTTTTGATTCATACTCTTTAAATTTGTCATAGACCCACCATGTGCAATGTCATTATTTCAAGCTAGTGGCAAATTCTTTCCTGGGGCTCATTAAATGTTCCCATACCATTTGATTCACCTATAATCTTGCGATTCAAGTTAAACTCCATAGGATATAGTTTAAGTCTCCAGTGGATTTATTGATATCTTTGCAGTCAAAAGTGAAGTACAGATGAGGTTCACTATAGGTTTTGGGATGCACATGGACATATCTGAATTTCTACGGGTCCTACAATTATTTGATGTGTGTCTGTTAGAATTTATGTTCTGTAAATGTACAATTGTAATTTGTATAGTGTAGTGTATAGCTAGTTAGTGTTGGGATTAATTTTAACACCGGTATATAAACAAGAATGCCCTCTCCTTATGTTAGAGATTGGCAGGTTTAGTGAAAAAATTAGGTCCTAAGAACCTGCCCCAAGAGATCAATTTATACAAGTAAGGCTGTTTTCACATCAGCATTGGTTTCCGTTTATGGGTTCCGTTCCAGCTTTCAGTCGGAATGATTTCAATGGTAATGCTTCCGTTGCAAATGTTTTCCATTTGTCTCCGTTCCGTAATGTTTGTGACTCCGCTATTGTTTCCACTAAGAAAACTGACACCTTACGGAACGTAGACAAACGAAAACCATTTGCAACGGAGGTATTACCATTGAAATCAATGGTAATAATGCAAACAGAAGCTTTGTTTTCCGTTTGGCTTTCCATTGATGGATTCCTCCGACGGAAAGCTGCAGGAGCACAGACTATATGAACATGCATGCTAACTATTGGGTTCTGCTAATTTCTCTTTTTATTTTTCTAACTCTTTTGGATGTTCCTGTATCTGTTATTTTTAGTTACTTTAATGTTTTGCTTTGTTGCTGCAACAAGCCAAAAAGTTCTTCTTGGATTGTAAGTGTTATTATGTCGTGGTGCGCAAAGGGGTATATGCGCAGCGGATGGTTCAAAGTGAAAATTGCAACTTTCCACTGATATGCCATTTTAGTGCATAATATGTTGTGCCCAGTTTGTGCCACTGAAGACAAAATACCTCATAAAACGTTATGCGGGTTCTCCCGGTTATGGCGATGCTATGTATGTGGGTGTAAACTGCTGTTTGGGCATGCTGCAGGGCTCAAAAGGGAGGGAGCGCCATTTTGCTTTTGGAGCGCAGATTTTGCTTGGTAGTAGTTGTTTGGGGTTATTTTGGTTTTTCATTTTATAATGTGGAGGCATATGTAAACTGGGCAGAGTATATCGGGGCATAATAAGAAGATATAATAATGGGGTAAAAAAAATAATAATCCGCAGATATGTGGCCAGTGTCGCAGTGATAAATGGCGCCCGATCATATCCGCTATTGCAACGCTTTGCACATTTTGCATCGCCATATTCTGAGAGCCAGAACTTCTTTATTTTTTCACCACCGGAGCTGTGTTAGGGCTTATTTGTTGCGGGACAATCTGTAGTTTTCATTGGTACCATTTTGGGGTACATGCGTTTTGTTATCACTTTTTATTCCATTTTTTTAAAAGCAAGGTGACCAAAAATTATAAATTCTGACGATGTTTTTTAGCTTATATTTTTTACAGCATTCACCGTGCACTAAATGACATTTGACTTTATTCTGCGGGTCGATACGAATACGGCGATACCAAATGTATATAGTTTTTTTTATGTATTGCAGAGTTTGCACAATAACATCACTTTGTTTTAAAATAATTTATTTTCTGTGTCACCATATTCTGGGAGCCATAACTTTTTATTTATTAGTCAAAAAAGCTGTGTAAGGGCTTGTTTTTTGTGGGATGGGTTGTAGTTTTTATTGGTACAATTTTCGTGTACATGTGACTTTTTGATCACTTTATATTCTCTATTTTATTATGGGTGGTGACCAAAAAATAGTGATTCTGGCATAGTTTTTTTTATAGATGTTTTTTCTTGGTGTTCATCATGCGGGAAAAATAACATTATAGTTTGGGTCATTACGAATGCGGTGATACCAAATATGTGTACTTTTTTTTAACGTTTTGATTTGTTTTTCCTATAATAAAAGACTTATAGGAAAAAAAGCATTTCTTGGTTTTTTTTAACATAACTTTTATTTTTACACTTTTATTTTTACACTTTTATTAACTTTTTTTTACTTTTTGTTCTTGTCCCACTAGGGGACTTGAGGACTTGCAGCTCTGATCGCTGCTATAATACATTACGCTACCTACGTAGTCTAATGTATTCTAACTGTCATTGTGACCTGATAGTGACGTGACAGTCCGTACATGGCAAACCGAAGCCCATTGTCTAGCCTCCGTTTCCCATGACAAGCATTGGCAGCCCCCACAGTCACTTTGTGGGGGCTGCCGATATCCTTCACACCCCTTTAATGCAGCGATCGCAATCGGTCGCAACATTTAAAGGGTTAATTGCCAAAATCAGCGGCGATGGTCCACTGACCGGCAAGACTGGAGTGTCAGCTGTCGGGGATTTCCTCCCCCACTCCAAAAACATACTGATAGGTTATATAGTTTACTTTTACATTTGTGTGTGTGTGTGTGCGTGTGCGTGTTCTCTGTACAGTTCTGTGGAATATAGAATTCCATAGAATTACTGCATTTCTTTATAATACTTTACTCATTGCTTGTTTGTTTTTTTCTTTAGGCTTTAGAAGATGTTCGTAGTGAAGAGCACATTGCTGGTAATAACATTTAAGTCTATATTTTATTTTTGCATTAAACCTAAAGTATTTAAAACTCTTCTTTTATATCTTTTCTGGGCATAACCCAAAACAAATCAAGTGTTTGATCATAATCAAAAAGTGATATAGGAGAATGTAAGATGTTTTTATTTTTATTGAGAATGTTAAAGACAAATTAGGGACGATCATAACATGGATGAAGATCCCTATTGGTTATAGGTTTCAGTAGAAGATAAAATATGTGAAGTAACATTTTCAGGAGAGGTAAGAAAATGCTGGAATTTGAGGAAGGGTAAGGCGGAATTCACACGACAGGGATTCCCGGCCGGGTGCCGGCCGTTCATAAATCGGCCGGCACCCGGCTGCATTAGCAATAATAGACGCCTAATGGGGCTATTCACACGACCGATTTTTTGGCGGCCGGGAAAACCACCCGTCAAAAAATAGGACATGCTCTATTTTCAGCCGGGTGCCCGGCCGCCCGGCTCCCATAGAAGTCTATGGGGCCGGGTAATACACGGCCATCACCGGAATGTGTCCCGAGTGATGGCCGGGTCGACCGTCGCTCGCGCACTCTCTCTCCTCCTCCTCACAGTGCAGAGTGCATGTGAGGAGGAGGATCTTTTATTGCTCGCTGTAGGAGTCGGAATCCCCAATCCCCGGCTGGGGATTGGGGATTCCGCTACAGGAGAAGTGAGTGACTACACTGTCCATATATGGACACAGCGAAGTCACGCACTTCTGCAGCGGAATCCCCGACTCTATGGCCGGGGATGCCGCTACAGGAGAAGTGAGTGACTACACTGTCCATATATGGACACAGCGAAGTGACTCACTTCTGCAGCGGAATCCCCGACTCTATGGCCGGGGATTCCGCTACAGGAGAAGTGAGTGACTACACTGTCCATATATGGACACAGCGAAGTCACTCACTTCTGCAGCGAAATCCCCGACTCTATGGCCGGGGATTCCGCTACAGGAGAAGTGAGTGACTACACTGTCCATATATGGACACAGTGACGTCACTCACTTCTGAAGCGGAATTCCCGACCTGTGGCAGGGAATTCCTCTTCAGGAGAAGTCAGTGACTACACTGTCCATATATGGACAGTGTAGTCAGTGACTTCTCCTGGAAGGGGGGGGGATGGGTGCAACCTACAGGGGACTGTGTGGCATCACCTACAGGGGGCAGGGTGGCATCACCTACAGGGGGCAGGGTGGCATCACCTACAGGGGGCAGGGTGGCATCACCTACAGGGGGCAGGGTGGCATCACCTACAGGTGGCAGGGTGGGTGGCATCACCTACAGGGGGCAGGGTGGGTGGCATCGCCTACAGGAGGCTGGGTGGGGGGCATCGCCTACAGGGGGCAGGGTGGGTGGCATCGCCTACAGGGGGCTGTGTGGCATCGCCTACAGGGGGCTGTGTGGCATCGCCTACAGGGGGCTGTGTGGCATCGCCTACAGGGGGCTTGGTGGCATCGCCTACAGGGGACTTGGTGGCATCACCTACAGGGGACTTGGTGGCATCACCTACAGGGGACTTGATGGCATTACCTACAGGGGGCTGGGTGGCATTACCTGCAGGGGACAGGGTGGCATCGCCTGCAGGGGGCTGTGTGGCATCGCCTGCAGGGGGCTGTGTGGCATCACCTACAGGGGGCTGGGTGGCATTACCTACCAGGGGGGCTGTGGCATTATCTACAAAGGGCTAAATTCATCCGATTTTAAAACGGACAGGGAAAAAAACGGATGCAAATCGGGTCCAAATCGGCCGGTAAAAACGGCAACTCGGCCCGGAACGGAATCGGAACGGATGCAAAACGGATGCAAACCGGCCGATTTTCCCGGCCGACACTCGGACCCTGTCGTGTGAATGAGGCCTAAATTAAACACGAAGAGATACAGGGAGAGAACATATCTTTGTGCATTTATAAGGGGAGTCCTGTTTTTCAGCCCCTACGAATTGGATCGGGGTCTGCAGATCAGCTGTTTTGAAGGGGCTGCAGCCCTCGTACAAGCGCTGCTTCCCTTTTATTTCTAGTTCCTCACTGAATCATCGACACGTAAGTAGCGGCGATCCACAGGTATTGCAGCCTGTTCTTTCATTGACTTCAATGTCAGAATGCATTACTGTGATCCGCAGCTGCTGCTGTGTCGGCGATTCAGAGTGTAATCAAGTAAGGAAAATAAAGGGAAAGCAGCGCTCGAATGAGCAATGTGGCCCCTTCAAAACAGCTGATCGGCCCGGGTCCCGACAGTAGGACCACGACCCATCAGCTATTGATGGCCTATCCGGAAAATAGGCCTTCAATTTTTAGGGGCTGGAAAAACCCTTTCATTCTTTGGGGGAGAATGGCATGGTCACATTTTAGCCATGGTGAAAATGTTTTTTTTAAATATATGTTTTGTCACAAAACTTGGTTTAATATGAAACATTTCCTGTGCATTTTCTATGTTCTTACTTTTTTTTTTTTATCTATCTTAGAAACTGTAGACTCAAACAGAACATTGTCTAAGGTAAATACAAATATATTTCCTATCAGGTGAAAAGGGTATTTCTCATTGAGGTTCTACTCTACATATAACATTAAGAATTCTATCATACTACAGCCGCTAGAACCTGTTTAGGACCACACTGGACGTTTATGGACTAAATTACTATTCTTTTGATTCATACTCTTTAAATTTGTCATAGACCCACCATATGCAATGTCATTATTTCAAGCTGGTGGCAAATGTTTTCGTGGGGCTCATTTAATATTCCCATACCATTTGCTTCACCTCTAATCTTGCTATGCAAGTTAGGGTATGTGCACACGATAACTGCAATTACATCTGAAATTACAGAGCTGTTTTCAGCTCCTGAATTTCAGACGTAAATGCATGTACTTGCGTTTTGCGGGGCATCTTTTACGGACGTAATTTGGAGCTGTTCTTCATTGGAGTCAATGAAAAACGGCTCCAATTACGTCCCAAGAAGTGTCCTGCACTTCTTTTGACGAGGCTGTAATTTTACGCGCCGTCTTTTGACAGTGACGCGTGAAATGACAGGTCGTCGGCACAGTACATCGTAAAGCCCATTGAAAGTAATGGGCAGATGTTTACCGACGTATTGGAGCCGGTTTTTCAGACGTAATTCGAGGTGTAAAACGCCTCCATTACGTCTGAAAATAGGTCGTGTGAACCCAGCTTTAAACTCCATAGGATATAGTTTAAGTCTCCAGTGGATTTATTGATATCTTTGCAATCAACAGTGAAGTACACATGAGGTTCACTATAGGTTTTGGGATGCAAATGGACATATCTAAATTTCTATGGGGCTTTCAATTATTTGGTGTGTCTGTTAGAATTTATGTTCTGTAAATGTACAATTGTAATTTGTATAGTGTAGTGTATAGCTAGTTAGTGTTGGGATTAAGTTTAACACCGGTATATAAACGAGAATGCCTTCTCCTTATGTTAGAGATTGGCAGGTTTAGTGAAAAAATTAGGTCCTAAGAACCTGCACCAAGAGATAAATTTATACAAGTAAGGCTGTGTTCACATCAGCATTGGTTTCCGTTTATAGGTTCCGTTGCTGCTGTCCGTCAGAGGAACCCATAAACGGAAACCAAAGCTTCTGTTTGCATTACCATTGATTTCAATGGTAATGCTTTCGTTGCAAATGTTTTCCATTTGTCTCCGTTCCATAAGGTTTGCGACTTACGCTATTGTTTCCGCTAAGAAAACGGACACCTTGCGGAACGTAGACAAACGAAGATCATTTGCAACAGAGGCATTACCATTGAAATCAATGGTAATGCAAACGGAAGTTTTGTGTAAAGGATCTGCCAGACACAGCTTCTGTGTCGACGCCCGTGGGTAATCAGTCTGCACCTACTCCTAAGTCTGAGAGAGTGACACGATCTTCTACCAGTCAGGCTGGGAGGCTAAGGAGTGGGAGAGCCTATCACAGCCTGGCCAGACGGAGCTAGCTCCCGCCCTTTGTCTATTTATACCTGCATTTCCTGCTCCTCATTTGCCTGTGATTCTTTTCTGTTTCCTGGCTCTGCTGCTCCTGCTATGATTATTGACCTTGCTTCATTTTTGACCCTGGCTTTACTGACTACGCTCCTGCTCTGCGATTTGTACCTCGTGCACTCTTGGTTTGACTCGGCTCGTTCACTACTCTTGTTGCTCACTGTGTTGCCGTGGGCAACTGCCCCATTTCCCTTAGCTTCTGTGTACGCTTGTCTGTTTGTCTGTCGTGCACTTATTGAGCGTAGGGACCGTCGCCCAGTTGTACGCCGTCGCCTAGGACGGGCCGTTGCAAGTAGGCAGGGACTGAGTGGCGGGTAGATTAGGGCTCACCTGTCTCCTTACCCCGTCATTACACTTTGTTTTCCGTTTGGCTTTCCATTCATGAATTCCTCCGACGGAAAGCTGCATCGGAACACATGAACGGAAACCAGCGCTGATGTGAACGAGGCCAAGAGACTAAACCCGAAACATTGTCACTGTTTTTGGAGACCATTACAAAATACTGGATGTGTATTATTGTCTCTACAAAGCCCAGGAACACAGACTATATGAACATGCATGCTAACTATTGGGTTCTGCTAATTTCTCTTCTTATTTTTCTAACTCATTTGGATGTTCCTGTATCTGTTATTTTTAGTTACCTTAAAGTTTTGCCTTGTTGCTGTAACAAGCCAAAAAGTTCTTCTTGGATTGTAAGTGTACGTGTGGATTTTGAGGCAGATTAAACCATGTGTCGTGACAAAAATCCAGAAGAAATCCAGGACATACTGTTAGGTCCAGAATTATTTGGACTGTGACACAAGTTTTGGCATTTTAGCTGTTTACTAAAATATATTGAATATGCAGTTATATAATCAATATGGGCTTAAAGTGCAGATTCTCAGCTTTAATTTGAGGGTATTCACATCCTAATTTGAGGAAAGGTATAGGAATTACAGCTCTTTAATATGTAGCTGCCTCTTTTTTAAGGGACCAAAAGTAATTGGACAATTATCTCCAAAGGTAGTTAATGGGCTGCATGGGCTATTCCCTCGTTAATCCATCATCAATTAAACAGGTAAAAGGCCTGGAGTTGATTCCAGGTGTGGCATTTGCATTTGGAAGCTGTTGCTGTGAACCCACAACATGAGGTCAAAGGAGCTCTCAATGCAAGTGAAACAGACCATCATTAGGTTGAGAAAAATGAAAAAAAAAATCTGAGAGATAGCACATATAATTTTTGACAAAAAATAGCGCACTCGTGAACTCTCAAAGGCCTGTACGTCCATGGAAGGCAACAGTGGTGGATGATCGCAGAATCCTTTCCATGGTGAAGAAAAACCCCTTCACAACATCTACCATTCACTATGTATCGCTTGACGCGAGGTAGTAACGTCATTGCGCCTGTCGGCATTATACTGTGTGGTTGCAGTTATAAGGGGCACTTTACTCTGGGGGCATTATACTCTGTGGAGGCAGATATAGGGCCATTATACTGTGTGGATGCAGTTATTGGGGGCATTATACTGTGGTGGCAGTTATGAGGGGCATTGTACTCTGTGGGGGCAGCTATGGGGGCATTATACTGTGTGGAGGCAGTTATAGGGGCATTATAATGTGTGGGGGCATCTATGGGGCATTATACTGTGTGGGGAGCACTATGGTGGCAATTTACTGTGTGGGGGCAGTTTCAGGGGGTATATTATATACAGTAGTATACAGCAGGCTCAGGGAATAAATATTAATTCAATGGCGTAGCATGCAAATGGGGGCGTGGCACGCAAAAAGGGATGTGGCTTAAATAATCATTCAATTATCATAATCGAGGTTACATGTTCAATTAATCATGATTTTGGTTTAGGTCATAATTGCCCAGCCCTACTTTGAGGGTGCTTTTAATGCTCAATTCGTAATTGCCATTGAGTGGAACATGACTACCTAGGTGTCTTGTGTTGTTTCATTATTTTGTGTTTTCCTTTAGAAAACTTCATCTATTAGAAAACGTCCAGCTTTGAATCCAGTCAGGAAAATTGTATCTAGTGATTCGTCAAGAGAGAGTTCCTCACAAAGTCGAAAAGATAAGAAATCGTCTTCTACTTTCCAAGTAAGAATTTGTAGTTGTCTTTTTAGAATAAGGCGCATATTTTGTCCTTTTTTCCCCCCAATTATTTTGTACTCGTGTGTTTTTATTTATAGAATTACATTTTGAGAGGAATGTGAGGAAAGTATAAATTGAGAGATTGTTATTATCCTAAAGAGATTCTGACTGTAAAGCATTGTTAACCGCTTGGTGACCTTTTTACTTATAGTTATGTCGCTGTTTCAAAGGTCATAACTCAATCCAACGTACAGTTATGTTGGATCGTTAAGCCGTCACCGTGTCTAATGTGACCGAGTAAAGATGGCTGTTATCCCTGACAGCAGTCAAATTTTTTTATATTTAAATATTTTTATTTCTGTATTCATAACAAATATTCACAAATTCCAATTATATATATAAAAATTCAATGAACAATTTGATATACAAGACCGGTCTGAGAACTACTTCATTCCCATTTTTCCCACAAAGTACTACTTTAGAACCTATCCATAGGGTATATACATGCATCATTTTACATAGACATTTCCCCACGTAACACGACTGTGCTCCTTTAAATATTGTACCAAGAAAGAGTGCATGGAGTCTTTAAGTCAAGAAATAAAACATATACTTTATTTTGCAAGATCTAAAAAGTTACTACATGAACTATTTAAAAATAAAACACCACAGATGACAGACAAAAAGATCGCCAAAACATGAGGCAATTAGATCATGAGATTTCACATAACCATTATGTATCCACATATACATTGGTATACAGTGCCATGAATAAATAAAGTGCATAGTGCATCATGATTACTTTGACCATTAGTATATCTGTTTTTAAGGGTATGGAAATTTGTGTATACTGTTACCAGCCTCAATGCAAGGGCCAATAGGGACCCCCCTACTACTATTCTATTGAGTAAAGTGCTAAGTGCAACAATGAACAACTTGAAAAAAGGTGGACTACTGACCCATGATTCTGTGTCTCAAGAAAAGGCGACCTGCCCCGACGCGCGTTTCGGCTTCCGCCTTCATCAGCCATGACTAAGGACGCGTGTAGCGTTTGAAACGCGTAGGCTTTACTCAAATACAGATATCTTCTCCTTACACTACCAGGATTGCACACTTTCAAACTTATATCCTGGTGTCTTTTTCCCCTTTTTTTTAATTGAACAATTTTTTCATTAAACTCGGAACTTCGTTCCATTTTATTCAACAAATCCACGCTGGATCCAAATCCTTTTGTTTCTACTATTGTCTACATATCGTGTGCCGACACGAGGATCCGTGCCGGATGATATATATCTGCTATACAAGGTGAGCTGGAGGTCTCTATTTTTCTACTTTTGTCTATGCAACAATGAACAACTTGAAAAAAGGTGGACTACTGACCCATGATTCTGTGTCTCAAGAAAAGGCGACCTGCCCCGACGCGCGTTTCGGCTTCCGCCTTCGTCTGGGGGTGGCACTTGCTAGTTTCTACTTCCTATTTATCCTATTTCCTGACCAATTACAAGCCTTTGTGCTCATGTGCAAGTTATTATTACCTGAGAGTATCTGTGTCATTCCTCGGCGTCATGACCGCGATTGTCCATGGCAGCTCATCACATGATGTGGGAGTCATGTGACACGTGGAGTGCGTGATTACATCATCGCAGCGCATCACCATCACGTGTGTATTGCAGACGCTAACTCATAGTGAGTCGCCATGGACGCCTGCGCATGCGCACTTGACACAGATTTGTACTTTGAGAAAAATGAAGAAAAGAACTTCTCTACATGTCTATAGTAAGTGTCATACTAGATAGCAATTATCATATATATGATCGGACATATATACTGTTACAAGTATATGGAGAGGAATAGTATCATCGCGAGATGTTATAAAATATGTTTGTTCTTATGACATTAATGTCTATACATTTTTATATGATACCTACATCTAAGGTCATAACCACGATATTATCTCACTATTCCAAAATTCATATCTTTCAGGTACATAGATGAACTTATTTACATGCATGTACACAGTAAAATATACACAAGAAGGTTTATATATAATCGTGCATGAATATTACCAAATATGAAAATAAAATAAATAAATATTACGAAAAAATACAGAAAATGTATAATAATATATATGTTTATACAGCAAACAAGAATTTATTTTAATTATACACAAATATATGTGAAAAAGAAATATAATATAATATAAAAGAAAGAAATAATTATATATTTTTATTTATGTGTAGATGTAGCTATACTACTTTACAATTAGTGCATTCCAGTGGAAAAATATATTTGTTATATATAATAAAGTGAATTAATAGTAAGAACAAAATAATATTTGTATAAAAAGTGAGATCTAAATATTGTGTATTAATGTGTCATTGTTACAATTGTGCCATTAGGTCTATATGTCTTCTTGTGTATATGTATGTATGTGTTCTGCACATAATCGTCTATATATATGTATATGTTATAAGAGTATATGTCCTGCCAGCGGTATTCATTTGCATCTAGAGTATAAGAGAACATGGTAGACGAAAAAACGTCTTATTTTTATCTTGCGTAGATCCATCAGATGTTATAGTGTGAATTGCAGTGTAGAACAATGTCCTACATATCAAGATAGATCGCAACATCTGTAACTAAAAATAGGAAGGGAAAGAGCATAAATTAAAATCATGGCATCATATTGAAATAATACTTTAACCAGTTACGGAATGCCACAGCACATAATAATAGTCAGAGAAAAGAGGCATAACCATGGGATTCATTTAGCCCCCTGGGCTGCATGGTCCCCAACGTCCATATCTACTTGCTCTCAAGTCTTAGTAATTTTTTCATTAAATCACCCACTCTCATATTCATTTCTATATGATCTATTCCTTTTACTTTCAGTAGTCTGGAGTTACAATTATGATACAGCTTGAAGTGACGGGGAATGGTTTTTAATTTTTCCACTTTGTCCGCATCATGAATTTCTTTTGCGGACTCAATATCGCGTACATGCTCCCGAACGCGAACCCTAAGTTCGCGTGTGGTCAGTCCTACATAAATTTTATCGAAAGGACATGATGCATAGTAAATTACACCCCGTGTGGCACAAGTAATGTGCCATATAATTTTAAATATTTTATCCCTTTTTGAGTTACTGAATTCGACAGCCCGCTCGATATTTGGACATGAGATACAATCTCCACAAGGAGAGCAGACCCACTTTGGCCCTTTAGTTCCAAAATACTTTTTACCTGGTGCTAATGGAGCATAAAAACTCTGTACCAGGTGATCTTTGAGGTTCTTTGCCCGTCGGTATGTTACCGAGGGGAATTGTGGTAGAATTTTATTAAGTATTGGGTTAGCTTTTAGTATTGGCCAATATCTGTTCAATTGATATTTCATTTCATCCCAACGAGAATGGTATGAAGTAATGAACCTTACCTCGTTATTCTTGGTTGTTTTCACAACTGGTTTTAGAAGTATGTTTCTTTCAGCGTTTTCTGCTCGCTTTTTGGCCTTCCTAATACATCGTCTACTGTATCCGCGGTCAATGAATCTGTTTGTCAGATCTTTCGCTTGCTTTTGAAAATCTTCTTTTCTTGAGCAAGTGCGTTTCAGTCTAAGGAATTGGCCTGTGGGTATGGCTGCAATGGTCTGTTTTGGTGCGTGGATGTGGCGTGGAGAAGTGAATTTACCGATGACTCCTTCCTAAATAGATCAGTTTGAATTAGCGTCACATTGGATCAAAATATCCAAAAAATCTACTTTTTCTTTATTATATTTATATGTTCATTTAATATTCTGGTCATTTGAATTCAAGTCAGACATAAATTGCTGTAGCTGTTCCAATGTCCCCTGCCAGATCATGAAGATATCATCAATGAAGCGGGCCCAAAATATGACCTGCTCCATTGATGTACCACAATCTGACATAAATAGGTCTCTCTCCCACAGCCCCAGGAACAGGTTTGCATATGAGGGTGCACATGCTGCTCCCATCGCAGTTCCCTGGAGCTGCAGGAAAAATGACCCATTAAATGTAAACACATTGTGTGTTAGAGCAAACTCTAGTAGGGTGGTGAGTAAATGAGCAAATTTCTCATCTAAATTGCTCATACCTAGAAAGTATCTAGTAGCTTGTATTCCGTCACTGTGTCTGATGCTGGTATACAGCGATTCGACGTCACACGTCACCAGCCACATATCCGCATCCAGATGTATATCTTCTAATTTCTGTAATAAATCAGATGAGTCTCTAATATAGGATGGCAAGCATTCTACTAAAGATTTGAGATGATGATCTATAAATTTACACACATTCTCGGTGAAATTACCTTGCCCGGAAATGATGGGTCTACCCGGTGGATTCCTCAAGTTTTTATGTACTTTTGGTAGTAAATATAAAGTTGCAATCACGGGTGTTGGTACAATGAGTGCATCGTGTTCATTTTTAGTTATGATTTCATCATCCATTGCTCGTTTTAAAATATTTGTTAATTGCTCACTGTAAGAGAGGATTGGATTGAAAGTTAGCCTCTTATAACATTTGATGTCTCTTAATTGGCGATTTGCCTCTTTCTCATACATAGCCCTAGGCCATATTACGATGTTACCCCCCTTATCAGCTGATTTATACACCACGTCTTTCAGAGCTTTCAATTTCTGAAGACTCGCTCTCTCATTTTTAGTTAGTTTAGTTTGACAGCAGTCAAATTTTTTTATATTTAAATATTTTTATTTCTGTATTCATAACAAATATTCACAAATTCCAATTATATATATAAAAATTCAATGAACAATTTGATATACAAGAACGGTCTGAGAACTACTTCATTCCCATTTTTCCCACAAAGTACTACTTTATTGAACCCCCATACTACTGTAATATAACTTGTCATATTTTAATATGGTCACAAGATTTTGTTTCCATAATTTGATTTCTAATGGGCAACTTGAAATCCACTTTCTAACTATTTGTAATTTTGCAGCAAACAGTAACTTTCTTAAAGGGGTTTTCCAATACAGTTTTGTTTTTTTTTAATCACTGCAACGCTTATCAATTTATCTATTAACCGGTTAAGGACTAGGCTGTTTTACAGCTAAATGACCAGAGCAAATTTCACAATTTTGCTATGCGCTTCTTTAGATGACTATAACTCAGCAGGTGAATAAAGTTCATCTTTGAATTTTACACTCTTTTTAAAGGACAGATAGGGCTTTGTTTTAGTGGCATTTGTCAGTATATATAATTATTTTTTTTTTCTCTAAAGTGGGCAAAATTGGAAAAAAATGCAAGAATTTAACAATTGCGTCGGTTTATGCTAGCATTTTTCACACACGGTATGGACCACGGACAAAATTAATCTCCTTTCACATTCTTCCACTTCTCCCGTGCATGGGGATACCAAATATGTGAGCCTTATTCACTGTGCGGGCATGTGCCAGGGCTTGGCATAAAAGGAGGCTTTTTGGCCTTTTCGGTCCAGGAATTTTGCATTTGATTTTATAGCCGTATACTGTTTTCTGGGGGGCCTAATGCTGCTGAAACATTAGAAACACCCCATAAATGACTTCATTCACACAAGTAGACCCCACAAGGTTTCCTTCAAGGGGTTTATCATATTTTTAGACAGTCCAGTTTTCTTCTGAAAGTTTCTTGAATAAGATGGAACAAAATAAAATCAGCACTTTTTTAGCAAATGCGTCAGTTTAGGCTAGTATTTTTCACACACGGTATAGACCACGGACAAAATTCATCTCCTTTCACATTCTTCCACTTCTCCCGTGCATGGGGATACCAAATATGTGTGCCTTATTCGCTGTGCGGGCATGTGCCAGGGCTTGGCATAAAAGGAGGCTTTTTGGCCTTTTCGGTCCAGGAATTTTGCATTTGATTTTATAGCCGTATACTGTTTTCTGGGGGGCCTAATGCTGCTGAAACATTAGAAACACCCCATAAATGACTTCATTCACACAAGTAGACCCCACAAGGTTTCCTTCAAGGGGTTTATCATATTTTTAGCAAGTCCAGTTTTCTTCTGAAAGTTTCTTGAATAAGATGGAACAAAATAAAATCAGCACTTTTTTAGCAAATGCGTCAGTTTAGGCTAGTATTTTTCACACACGGCATAGACCACGGCCAAAATTCATCTCCTTTCACGTTCTTCCACTTCTCCCGTGCATGGGGATACCAAATATGTGTGCCTTATTCACTATGCGGGCATGTGCCAGGGCTTGGCATAAAAGGAGGCTTTTTGGCCTTTTCGGTCCAGGAATTTTGCATTTGATTTTAGAGCCGCATACTGTTTTCTGGGGGGCCTAATGCTGCTGAAAGATTAGAATCACCCCATAAATGACTTCATTCACACAAGTAGACCCCACAAGGTTTCCTTCAAGGGGTTTATCATATTTTTAGCAAGTCCAGTTTTCTTCTGAAAGTTTCTTGAATAACATGGAACAAAATAAAGTCAGGTCTTTTTTAGCAAATGCGTCAGTTTAGGCTAGTATTTTTCACACACGGTATAGTCCACGGACAAAATTAATCTCCTTTCACATTCTTCCACTTCTCCCGTGCATGGGGATACCAAATATGTGTGCCTTATTCGCTGTGCGGGCATGTGCCAGGGCTTGGCATAAAAGGAGGCTTTTTGGCCTTTTCGGTCCAGGAATTTTGCATTTGATTTTATAGCCGTATACTGTTTTCTGGGGGGCCTAATGAGCTGAAACATTAGAAACACCCCATAAATGACTTCATTCACACAAGTAGACCCCACAAGGTTTCCTTCAAGGGGTTTATCATATTTTTAGCAAGTCCAGTTTTCTTCTGAAAGTATCTTGAATAAGATGGAACAAAATAAAATCAGCACTTTTTTAGCAAATGCGTCAGTTTAGGCTAGTATTTTTCACACACGGCATAGACCACGGCCAAAATTCATCTCCTTTCACGTTCTTCCACTTCTCCCGTGCATGGGGATACCAAATATGTGTGCCTTATTCACTATGCGGGCATGTGCCAGGGCTTGGCATAAAAGGAGGCTTTTTGGCCTTTTCGGTCCAGGAATTTTGCATTTGATTTTAGAGCCGCATACTGTTTTCTGGGGGGCCTAATGCTGCTGAAAGATTAGAATCACCCCATAAATGACTTCATTCACACAAGTAGACCCCACAAGGTTTCCTTCAAGGGGTTTATCATATTTTTAGCAAGTCCAGTTTTCTTCTGAAAGTTTCTTGAATAACATGGAACAAAATAAAGTCAGGTCTTTTTTAGCAAATGCGTCAGTTTAGGCTAGTATTTTTCACACACGGTATAGTCCACGGACAAAATTAATCTCCTTTCACATTCTTCCACTTCTCCCGTGCATGGGGATACCAAATATGTGTGCCTTATTCGCTGTGCGGGCATGTGCCAGGGCTTGGCATAAAAGGAGGCTTTTTGGCCTTTTCGGTCCAGGAATTTTGCATTTGATTTTAGAGCCGCATACTGTTTTCTGGGGGGCCTAATGCTGCTGAAACATTAGAAACACCCCATAAATGACTTCATTCACACAAGTAGACCCCACAAGGTTTCCTTCAAGGGGTTTATCATATTTTTAGACAGTCCAGTTTTCTTCTGAAAGTTTCTTGAATAAGATGGAACAAAATAAAATCAGCACTTTTTTAGCAAATGCGTCAGTTTAGGCTAGCATTTTTCACACACGGTATAGACCACGGTCAAAATTCATCTCCTTTCACATTCTTCCACTTCTCCCGTGCATGGGGATACCAAATATGTGAGCCTTATTCACTGTGCGGGCATGTGCCAGGGCTTGGCATAAAAGGAGGCTTTTTGGCCTTTTCGGTCCAGGAATTTTGCATTTGATTTTATAGCAGCATACTGTTTTCTGGGGGGCCTAATGCTGCTGAAACATTAGAATCACCCCATAAATGACTTCATTCACACAAGTAGACCCCACAAGGTTTCCTTCAAGGGGTTTATCATATTTTTAGCAAGTCCAGTTTTCTTCTGAAAGTTTCTTGAATAAGATGGAACAAAATAAAATCAGCACTTTTTTAGCAAATGCGTCAGTTTAGGCTAGTATTTTTCACACACGGTATAGTCCACGGACAAAATTAATCTCCTTTCACATTCTTCCACTTCTCCCGTGCATGGGGATACCAAATATGTGTGCCTTATTCGCTGTGCGGGCATGTGCCAGGGCTTGGCATAAAAGGAGGCTTTTTGGCCTTTTCGGTCCAGGAATTTTGCATTTGATTTTAGAGCCGCATACTGTTTTCTGGGGGGCCTAATGCTGCTGAAACATTAGAATCACCCCATAAATGACTTCATTCACACAAGTAGACCCCACAAGGTTTCCTTCAAGGGGTTTATCATATTTTTAGCAAGTCCAGTTTTCTTCTGAAAGTTTCTTGAATAAGATGGAACAAAATAAAATCAGCACTTTTTTAGCAAACGCGTCAGTTTAGGCTAGCATTTTTCACACACGGTATAGACCACGGTCAAAATTCATCGCATTTCACATTCTTCCTCTTCTCCCGTGCATGGGGATACCAAATATGTGTGCTTTATTCATGGGCATGTGCCAGGGCTTGGCATAAAAAGAGGCTTTTTGGCCTTTTCGGTCCAGGAATTCTGCACTTGATTTTATAGCCGCATACTGTTTTCTGGGGGGTGTAATGCTGCTGAAAGATTAGAATCACCCCATAAATGACTTCATTCACGCAAGCAGACCCCACAAGGTTTTCTTCAAGGGGTTTATCATATTTTTAGACAGTCCAGTTTTCTTCTGAAAGTTTCTTGAATAAGATGGAACAAAATAAAATTAGCAATTTTTTAGCAAATGCGTCAGTTTATACCAGCATTTTTCACACACGGTATAGACCACGGTCAAAATTAATCTCCGTTCACATTCTGCCACTTCTCCCGTGCACGGGGATACCAAATATGTGGCCTTATTTATCACATAGAGATGTAGGAGGGCGGACGATAGAAGAAGATTATTTCACATATCGCTTTTTTTCAAAGCTGGTTTTACAAAACTCAACAGAGTTTCTATAACACTTCCAAAATATCTGCTCGTCCACACTTACATTCTGCTCAGGGGTGTAGAGTTGCAGAAATAAATTATTCAGGGAATTTATTAGCGGTCTTATTTTGAACAACCGATCCCGGTTTGCATCGGTACTTGGGGGGGCCTGTGCGTTGTCATTGAAGTGGAGGAACCTCATTATTGTCTCATAACGAGACCTGGGCATTACTGCAGAATATACTGGGGTGGCTTGGGCGGGTCTTGTTGACCAGTAAGACCTAATGGAGGGCTTTTTGACAATACCCATATTTAGGGTGAGCCCCAAATTTTTTTTTAATTCCTGCAAATTGGTGGGCGTCCAATCTCTGGCATGGGTGGATGAAGGTTTCTGCCTTATATATTGCGTGGCATATAAATTTGTTTCGTGGACAATCTGATTTAGGATGTCGTCCGTTATAAATAAATGGAAGTAATCCATTTGGACAAAATTTGTATTGTCCACGGTTATGCCAGGAGTGGCAGTAAATCCGTGGATTCTAGGCCCAAAAGATGGGGCAGGTGCCCATACAAGAGCCTGGACTGGAGGGACCAGGCTGTCCCGTGCTACAGCGCTACTTGGCCCTGCGCTTTCATGTTCTGCAGTTTCGACTGCATCAGGGACAACGTCCCCTGAAGATGAACCTGAAGTGACGCTGTCATCGTCACTACCTAAAACAGGTTCCATCTCGAACGCCATCTCTGATGCGGTCTCCGACTCAGACCACAGCATGGCGTATGCCTCCTCGGCGCTAAACAACTTCCTCGCCATAACGTAACTAACACTAACACTAACAAAACAAATTTTATTTTTTTATTTTTTTTATAAAACACACAAACTAAGGCCCCATGCACACGACCGTGCCCGCAATTGCTGTCCGCGATCGCGGGCACGGCCGGCCGCTGACTGACAGCCGCATTTTCGGGCCGTGCTCCCATACAAAGTATGGGAGCACGGCCCGCAAAATGCGAAAGAACGGACATGTTCCATAATTCCCGGAACATTTCCACGGCACTGACACCCTTCCGTAGTGCTACTGAAAGGTGTCAGCGTTCAATGAAAGTGAATGGCTCAGTTTTTGCGGACCGCAGTTGCGGTCCGCAAAAACGGAGGTTTTTTGCTGTCGTGTGCATGGGGCCTAACTGCTATATATATCTACACTACCGCTAACAAAAAAATAAACCGCTATTGCTATATATATTATATATATGTGGATATATATATAATTATATACTCCCTACCTGCCTATTCTAATAGAATAAAAGAAAGAAAGGTAGATAGATAGAAAAAAAGATAGATGGATAGATAGATTGTATAGATAGATAGAAATCTATCTATACAGAGAATGTTTTATAGTGTAACTGTTTGTTTTTTTTTCACTGTAATCTTCTGGCAGCAATTCTCCCGAGTCTCTTTTTCTCCTCAAACTGAAACAATATTTGAGGAGAAGAAAAGAGGCAGGAGATTTACTGCCAGAAAACTCAAAATAAAACAAATGTGGTCGCTGTGATTTTCACAGCGACCACATGTTCAGGGACCATCAGATTGGTCCCTGATACTCTGCCCAGTGCCCAGAGCTGTTGGTAACAGCGAGGGCACAGGGCTGTGTGCACGCGATTGCGGGCACAGGGCTGTGTGCACGCGATCGCGTGCACACTGTTTTATAAGCAGAAATGCATGTGATCGCTGTGATTGGTTGTCACAGCGACCACATGTTCAGGGACCATCAGATTGGTCCCTGATACTCTGCCCAGTGCCCAGAGCTGTTGGTAACAGCGAGGGCACAGGGCTGTGTGCACGCGATCGCGTGCACACTGTTTTCTAAGCAGAAATGCATGTGATCGCTGTGATTGGTTGTCACAGCGATCACATGTTCAGGGGCCAAAAGATTGACCCCTGACATTCTGCCCAGTGCCCATGGCTGTTAGCAACAGCCAGGGCATAGAGCTGTGTGCACGCGATCGCGCGTGCACAGTCTCTGAAGTGCGGCCGTATATATACTATACGCCGGACTTTAGAGACCCTGACCGCTGGCCGTATATTTACGGCCAGCGGTCGGGAACCTGTTAATGCCCTCTAAATATAGTTATCTTCATTTTTATTTTGTAATCCCTTCCTGCCGCAGCCACTTTTGGACCAAATGACAGAGCCTCATTTTTAAAATATGACATGTGTTACTATATGTGGTAATAACTTTGGAATGCTTTTACCTATCCAAGCGATTCTGAGATTGTTTTCTCGTGACATATTGTACTTTATGTTAGTGATCAAATTTGGTCGATAAATTCAATATTTTTTTGTGAAAAACACCAACATTTAGAGATAATTTAATTAGCATTTTTCTAAATTCAAATGTATCTGCTTGTAAGACAGATAGTTACTAGTTAACATTTCCCATATGTCTACTTTATGTAGGCATCATTTTTTGAACATCCTTTTATTTTTCGAAGACGTTACAAGGCTTATGAGTTTAGCAGCAGTTTCTCACATTTTCAAGAATATTTCAAAAGGCTATTTTTTTAGGATACAGTTCAGATCAAAAGTGGCTTTGAGGGCCTTATATATTAGTTACCCCCATACATCAACCCATTCTAAAAACTGCACCCCTTAAAGTATTCAAAACAGCATTTAGAAAGTTTCTTAACACTTTAGACGTTTCACAGGATTCAAAGCAAAGTATAGGTGAAATTTACAAATGTAATGTTCTTTTTTAAGAAATTTTTTCCATTATTGTTTTTTTGTAACGCAGAAGGTTTTACAAGAAATCATGTAACTGTACATGATAAGGGTTAAGGGGAAGCATGGAGCAAGCTCACAGGCTGAGCTCTCTCCATACACAGCGGGTGACGGCTGTTACACACAGCCGACACCTCACTGCTACAGTTTAACACCTTAAATGACATTTAAAGTGTTTTAATCAGGGGGGCGCCCCCTCAAACACGCCATTGCGCCCCCCCGGGACGTTCGGCCGGTAACAACGGTTGGTATGGCAGCCTGCGGGCCTACATTTTTTAATCCTTTATGCGTTTCACAGGAATTAAGGCAAAGTAGAAGGGATATTTGCAAATTACATTTGATTTTTTTTCAGGAATTCAGTTTTAATCAATTTTTCCTGTATTACTGAAGGTTTTTACCAAAGAAAAACAACTGAATATTATATTTTATCCCACATGTGGCCTTAGTGCGCTAATGGACTGAAACAAAAGCCCCAGAAGCAAAGGAGCACCTAGTGCATTTTACACCCCAAAAAAGACCCAATTTTGGATACTACACCCCTACACCGTCATAAACTGCTCTTTGGGCAAGTAGGCAGGACTCAGAAGGGAAGGCACACCATTTAGCTTTTGGAGTGCAGATTTTGCTGGATTGATTTCTCTGCACCATGTCGCATTTGTAAAGCCCCTAAGGTACCAGTACAATGGAAACCCCCAAAAGTGGCTGCATTTGGGAAACTACACCCCTAGAGGAATTCATCTAGTGGTGTAGTGAGCATTTTGACCCCCCAGGTGTTTCATAGATTTCATTTGAATTGGGCAGTAAAAATGACAAATGACATTATTTTCCAATAAAATGTAGCTTTACCTCAAAATGTTTAACTTTTTCAACAAATAAATGAGAAAAAGCACCCCAACATTTGTAAAGCAACTTCTTCAGAGTACGGAAATACCCAACATGTGGTCATAAATGGCTGTTTGGTCATACGGCAGGACTCAGAGGGGAAGGCACATCATTAAGCTTTTGGAGCGCAGATTTTGCTGGATTAATTTCTCTGCACCATGTCACATTTGTAAAGCTCCTAAGGTACCAGTACAGTGGAAACCCTCCAAAAGTGACTCCATTTGGAGTTTTTTCCACTAAGACGTAGTTTTAGGTCAAAATGGTTGATTTTCTCATCAAATAAAGGAGAAAAAGCACACCAACATTTATAAAGCAATTGCTCCCATACCCCATATGTTGCAATTAACTACTGTATAAATACAAATCAGGGCTCAGAAGGGAAGGTGCACCACTTGGCTTTTGGAGCACAGATTTTCTGGATAGGTTTCTTAACACCATGTCGCTTTTGCAAAGCCCATTAGATACCAGTACAGTGGAAACTACCAAAAAAGTGACTCCATTTGCCAAACTAAACCCATTGACGAATTCATCTAGGGGTGTAGTGAGCATTTTGACCCCACAGGTGTCACATAGATTTTATTAGAAATGGGCAGTGAAAATGAAAACTTACATTATTTTCCAATAAGACGTAGCAGTGGTTCAAAATTTTTCATTTTCTCAAGAATTAAAGGAGAAAAAAGCACCCTAACATTTGTAAAGCAACTTCTTCAGAGTAGGGAAAAACCCCATATCTGGGCATTAACTGCTGTTTAGATACACGGCAGGACTCAGAAGGGAAGGAGCACCATTTGGCATTTGTAGCGCAGATTTTGCAGGATTGATTACTGGGTGCCATGTTGCATTTACAAAGCCCCTGAGGTACCATTGCAGTAAGAACCCCTGAAATGTGACTCCATTTGGTAAACTACACCCATTGAGGAATTAATCTAGGGGTGTAATGAGCATTTTGGCCACACAGGTTCTTGCTGAACTTATTAGAATTGGGATGTGAAAAGAAAAAAAAAAACGTTATTTTTTTTGCGAGAAGATGTAGTTCTAGCCCAAAATTTTCACAAGGACTATAGGAGAAAAGCACCTGAACGTTTGTAAAGCATTCACTCCCGAGTAAGACAATACCCCACATGTCATAAACTGCTATTTGTACACACAGTAAGGCTCTAAAGGGAAGGAGCGCCATTTAGTATTTGGAGTGGAGATTTTACAAGATTCGGTTTTTTGACACAATGTTGCATTGAGCTATAGTACCAGTACAGTGTAACCCCCGAAAATGTACCCCATTTTGGAAACTAGATTCCTCAAGGAATTCATCTAGAAGTGTAGTGAGCATTTTGACCCCACAAGTGCTTTGCAACATTAGTACACAATAGATGTTGCAGATTGAAAATTTCCATTTTCCACAGATATGCCATTTCAGTGCCCAATGTGTTGTGCCCAGCTTGTACCACCGGAGACACACACTCCATAAATTGGTAAGCGGGTTCTCCAGAATACAGTAATATCCCATATGTGGTCATAAATTGCCGTTTGGGCACACTGCCAGGCTCAGTTGGACCACCATTTGGCTTTTGAAGCGTAGATTTTGCTTGTGTTTTACTGGTATTTCAGCTTACAATGTGGGGGCATATGTAAGCTGGGCGGAGTATATCAGGGTATATGTAAGCTGTGCGGAGTACATCAGGGTATATGTAAGCTGGGCGGAGTACATCAGGGTTTATGTAAACTGGGCGGAGTACATCAGGGCATAATAGGATGATGTAATAATGGGGTGAATGAATAATAAAATGAATAATCTATGGATTGGTGTGGTACATTTTGAACCAATCCATTATGCACAGGCCGGGTTTATTGGGTATTATACAAAATATCTGTGCTCCAGTATTGCCTAATCTATGACTTCTTCACTAGTCCTATAAGCAGCACAAGGAGTTAAAGTTTCCTCATCTCCGCTGCATCTTCGGGGTTCACATGTAGGGTCTAGCAAATGATGATGTGGGGTATTTAGTGAAAAACTACTGGACCTAAAAAATGTATTTGGTCCTTCATTTTGCATCATTGCGTTTTGAGAGTGATAACGTGTTGTTTTTCCGTTGATGGAGCTGTGTGAGGGCTTGGTTTTTGTGGAACGGGCTGTAATTTTTATTGGTTCCATTTTGGGGTACATTTTTTTGCTTTTTTTTTATCACTACTTTTTCCATTTTTTGGGAGATAGGGAAACCAAAAAACAGCAATTCTAGCACGGTTTTTTTTTTTAATTTTTTACAGTGTTCACCATGCAGTACAAACAACATGTTAACTTTATTCTGCGGGTCAATACGATTACAGCGACACCACATTTATATAGTTTTTTGACGTTTAACTAATTTCCCACAATAAAAATACTATTTTCTAACAAAAATCATATTTTAGTATCGCCATTTTCTGACAGCCATAACTTTTTTTTTTTTCCGTAAATACCGCTGCGGGAGGGCTTGTTTTATGCTTGACGAACTGTAGTTTCTAATAGTACCATTCTGGGTTACTTGCAACTTTTTGATCACTTTTTATTAAAAAAATTTTGAGACAAGATGACCAAAAAATAAAATGCTGTCATTGTTTTTGATTTAATTTTTTTTACGGTGTTCACTGTGCAGCAAAAATAATGTGATATTTTTATCGTTCAGGACGTTCCAAACGCGGCGATACCTATTATGTATAGTTTTTTTCATGTTTTAATTTTTTTTCTAATTATAAAAGACTTTTCATGGAAATAGGGCGATTATTGTTTTTATTAGTTGAAACTTTTTATTTATTTATTTTTCTTTAACATTTTCTTTTTACTTTTTTCACTTTCTTTTTTTACACTTACCTGGTGACTTGAAGATCTGGTCTTCTTATGTTCTGTACAATACACTGCACTACTTATGTAGTGCAGTGTATTGTAACTGTCATTCTTCATCTGACAGTTAGCCTGTTAGGTAACCTAATAGGCTTCCGTACATGGGCAACCAGGAAGCCGTTGCCACCCGTGATCTCTTGCGGGGGGGGCGCGGGGTACAGAGTGAGCCCCCTCCCTCTGTCAACCACTTCAATGTGGGGACGCCATTGACAGCCGCATTGAAGGGGTTAAACGGCGGCTATCTGCGGTATATTACAGCTGTCACCTGCTGAAGATGAAGCGCGCACAGCTCCTGTGCCCGCTTCATCTATATGGCGTGACTATACTCCCTATTGCGGGAATGCGCTGTATATCAGGATGTACAGTCACGCCCAATAGCGGGAGGGGGTTAATTTACCATTATTCTCTTTTGTTTACATTGAGAGGTTTGTTTACCTCTGTCTGTTGTCTTGCTTTTCCAGTCATGCAGTTCCCGGCATGCACCGCTTGTATCCCAGCATGTAATGCGCCGGCAGCAGGGACTCATCACGCCTACTACACCCAGCTATAAACATTTTCCGTTGCCATTTTACTGCTCTCATTAGATCAGTGAGAGCTAATGATAAACCTGCAACATATCAGTGCTGAACTAAACAACACTCTCTGACATAATGGTAAAAAAAAACTTCATTTGACCCCAGAACCGGAGTCGCAGAGCGCTAGTATAGGCTCTACTCTGGGACTCTGTGGAATCCCCTGACATCACTGCCCATATATAGACAGTGTTGTCAGGTTCTTCCCCAGAGCCGGAGTCCCAGGCAGAGTGCTAGTTAGTATAGGCTCTTTTCCGGGATTCTGTGGAATCCCCTGACATTACTGTCCATTTATGGACAGTGTTGTCAGGGTCTTCCCCAGAACCAGAGTCCCTGGCAGAGCGCTAGTTTAGACTCTACTCCGGGACTCTGGGGAACCCTAATATCACTATTCAAATATGAACAGTGTTGTCAGGGTCTTCCCCAGAGCCGGAGTGAAACACAGCGCTAGTATAGGCTCTGCTCCGGGACTCTGTGGAATCCCCTGTCATCACTACCTATATATGGACAGTGTTGTCAGTGGCTTCCCAAAAGACGGAGTCCCGGGCGGAACGCTAGTATAGGCTCTGCTCCGGGATTGTATCGAATCCCCTGACATGACTATCCATATATGTACAGTGTTGTCAGGGTCCTCCCCAGAGCTGGATTCCCGGGCAAAGCGCTAGTATGGGCACTGCTTCGGGACTCTGTGGAATCACATGACACCACTATCCATATATATGGGCAGTGTTGTCAGGGTCTTCTTCAGAACCGGAGTCCCGGGCAATGCACTAGTATAGGCTCTGCTCCGGGACTCTGGGGAATCATCTAACCCCAGTGCTGGAGTCCTTGTCAGAGTGCTACTAGCAACTGGCTCCTGACATCACATAATTTCTTCTGATAGTTTCCGATCCGTTGCTAGGGGTGAGAAAATTACGCGCAGACGCTGTGATAGCACAGGAGTGGGCATGCCTGCTAAACTCTGCTAGTGTAGAAACCACGCATGCTCAGAGACTAGCAGTGTTTCTCTCCCCTAGCAGCAGACCGGAAACTATCAGAAGAAAGGGAGTATCCGTTCCACCACTTCCCTCAGTGTACAATGACATCAGGAATAACGTACCCGTACATTGAGTCAACCGGAAAACGGAACTCAGATCATGGACGGGCTATCGTGGAAAGTAAGGATTTTGCTAATGGAGATGCATCACGTGATCAGCGCTGGAATCGGGTGTTAGAAGATGAAATCAAGACTTAAGTATATTACAAATTACATAATTTTTATATGTGCAGTGAAATAGATATTGGTTCCTGAAAACCCCTTTGGGCCATTTTTCTTTGCTTTTGAAATATTTACTTTCGAGTCATCTCCTAAAATCACCAAACGTGGCGAGAAATAAATATTTAATTCGAGGCAATCAGAGATTTCAGAAAAAATGTAATCCCAGAACCTGACCATAGCGAGACATTTCTTTATCATATGGAGATAGTCCGCCACTTCTTTTCCACATATGGAGCAGGTATCCATCCTACTTCTATACATTTTTCTAAATCTTTGTGGAGTGTAAGGCTGGATTCACACAAGCATGTTCGGTCCGTAAAGGACGGAATGTATTTCGGCCGCAAGTCCCGGACCGAACACACTGCAGGGAGCCTGGCTCCTAGCATCATAGTTATGTACAACGCTAGGAGTCCCTGCCTCGCTGCGGGACAAATGTCCTGTACTGTAATCATGTTTTCAGTACGGGACAGTAGTTCCACGGAGAGGCAGGGACTCCTAGCGTCGTACATAACTATGATGCTAGGAGCCAGGCTCCCTGCAGTGTGTTCGGTCCGGGACTTGCGGCCGAAATACGTTCCGTCCTTTACGGACCGAACATGTTTGTGTGAATCCAGCATAGTAGATTCTATGTATTCGATTAAATTGAATCAATTGATGATTGAAACTAATTCAGGTTTTCTTTATATTTGTGAATACAGTGTTCCAACTAATTCCCCCTATATCATTCATTTCTGACTCCCAAGTACTAACACTTAAATTTTAACTGTTCTATCTCCCTATCCATTAATTGTCAATCGATTTGTGATAAAGGCTTTTTTCTCGATGCCTTGTACCCATAGCAGCTTATATATAATATTCATAATATCCTTATTAAAGATCTTCTTATTTTCAGTATGTGATATTGCATGTTCCAATTGAGCATAGGAAAACCTTTCTTTTTCTGGTAAATTGAACTCCTCAACTAGTTTACTCCACTTCTTAATTTTACCTCCCTCAACCACATCTAATGCCATTCTTATACCCTTATTTCTCAAAAGGGGGAGATCTAATATATATAAAAATTTCAGAATTTTCAAATTATACCATAATGGGGTTAACTCCAACAACCCTTTTTGGCCCAACTCCTAAGGCCCTATGCAAACGAACGTAAAAACGCCTGTAATTACGGGCCCATAGACTTCTATTGGCCATGGTAAGCTTCTATTTGCTAACGGGAAGGTGCCCGGGCTGTTGAAAAATATGGAACATGTCCAATTTCAGGTCGTTTTTACGGCACAGGCAGGCCCATAGAAGTCTATGGGGCTCCCGTAATTACGGGTGGTTACGTGTGTGCACCCGTAATTATGGGAGCGTTGCTAGGCGACGTCAGGGGATAGTCACTGTCCAGGATGCTGAAAGATTTAACTGATCGGCATTAACTTTTTCAGCACCCAGGACAGTGACTACCGCTGGAGTAAATAGTATTAAAAGTTAACTTACCCAGAACTCCCTAGTTTTTCCTCCAGTCTGGCCTCCCGGGATGACGTTTCATCCCATGTGACTGCTGCAGCAGTCACATTGGCTGCCGCATCATCCAGGGAGGTCGGACTGGATGTCAAAAGAGGGACGCGTCACCAAGACAACGGCCGGGGTACGTATGAACTTCTTTTACTTTCAATCGCTGCGGAAACTCTGACCGAAAGGGTTGCCCCTTCTCTCTATCCAGCACTGATAGAGGGAAGAGGCTGCCTATTAGTGCAGAGAAAACGGGTCCGTAAATACAGGTGGAATACTGATGACAACGAACCCGTATTTACGGGCACAGGTCCGTACATACTGGAAAAATACGAGTCGAATACGTGTGACAAACCAACCGTATTTACGCCGGTATTTACGGGAGGAAAAAAATAAGTTTGTGTGCATGGGGCCTTAACCAATAATTTCCAACATTTATAAAGATGTAAAGCTGTTGCTTTTGTCTAAAAGAGTTTAGTTGTTCTGATTAGAGTACCTCAAATATATCCACATAATGATATTTTGCTTTCTTTATTAACCACTGCAAAAATCCATCTTTTCTCCATTCTTTTATATACTGCAGTTGGGCTGTGTCACGATCTGTGGGTATGTGGGCCCTCTGGGCCATACCGCCGTAGCGGTACAGCAGCTGGCCAAACAGGGTACAAGGTCAATGTCTAGTACGGATAAAGGTACCTGTGGCAATTTAGACAGTAGCGATGGTTTAGGCTCTGATGGAAGGCTGGCAACACACAGACAACAGGTGCGGTGAAACACAGCGGGTGTAGCAGGCGACACAACACGACTCCAACTCTGTACACCACAGGAACATGGAAGCACAGGATACAGGTAGCAGGAACGGGAACACTCGGAACTGGAGAACACTCAAGGGACCATTTGCAGAGACTGACACGGGTAGGTACAAACACTGCTCAGGCAATGAAGAAAGGGGCAGGGCCCTTCTTATAGTCCAGGGTGATCTGTGAGCAATCAGCTCAATCTCACACATGTGTGTGCTCTGGCTCTTTAAGGCTGGGCTGAGCTCGAGCGCGCACCCTAGTGGTCACTGTGGTCAATGCGGGACAGGACGGCCGCATGTGCTGGCATTTCTGGAGAGAAGGGCGTCGACAGGATGAGAAGAGTTCGTGGTCAGCGACTGCGGACGTTACAGGCTGCCACATAGTGTGATATAATATTAGGGAAAGATACTCCAACATTACCCTTGGGAGGCATAAAAGCTCTTGTTTCATACGGACTCTCTTCCTTCCCCAGACTAAACTATTAACCCCTATCCGCACGAGGAAGTAACTGTACGTCGTTGCGGGAGGTTACTTCCTGCACGAGGACGTACAGTTACTGAGTTTTTCCCGGTGTACACTTTTCGCGACAGTGTGCACCGGGAACCGGGAGGTCATCTGTCACCGACAGCTGACACTCCACTCTTGCCGACCAGCGGTCCTTTGCTGTTGATGTCGGCGACTAACCCCATAAATTCGGCGATCGGTTGCAATCACCGAATTTTGGGGGTTTCTAACATATCGGCAGACCCCGGTCCGAAATCGCGGGGTTTGCCGATAGTTAGTATGGCAAACGGAAGCCAAACAATGGCTTCCGTGTCTGCCATGGACGGAAGCCCATCAGGACCAACTTTCGGCTGGTCCTGATAGGCTTCCTGTCAGAGTGACAGGAAGTCACTGTGTCGTTCCCGATGCACACTGTCGGCGACAAGGTGTGCATCGGGTACTTGGAGATCATCTGTCCCCGACAGCTGACACTCCAGTGTTGCGGATCAGCGGCTCATCGCCGCTGATTTCGGCAATTAACCCGTTAAATGCGGGGCTCGATTGTGATCTCCGCATGTAGGGGGTTTGTAGCACATCAGCAGCCCCCATGCAATCGTGGGGGCTGCTGATGCTTGTGACGGCATCCGGAGGCCAGGCAACGGCCTCCGGGTCTGAGATGTATGGAAGCCTATGAGGATCAGCCTCTGCTGATCCTCGTAGACCAACTGTCAGAGTGACTGTGACGTCACACTGACAGTTGGAATAGATTACACTACCTAGGTAGTGTAATGTATTCTAGGAGCGATCAGAGCTGCAGGTCAAAAAAATAAAGTGTAAAAAGTAAAAGAAAAGTTAATAAAAATGTTTTATAAAACCGTAAAAATAAGTTTTTGTTTTCCTATAATAAGTCATTTATTATAGGTAAAAAATGAAACCGTTAAAAAATAAAAGTACACATATTTGGTATCACCGTGTTCGTCACGACCCAAACTATGAAACTATAATGTTAATTTTTCCGCACGGTGAATGCCGCAAACAAAATAAACGGAAAACTTTGTCAGCATCGCTATTTTTTGGTCACCACCCCTCCCAAGATATAGAATAAAAAGTGATCAAAAAGTCGCATTTACCACAAAATAGTACCAATAAAAACTACAACCCGTCCCGCAAAAAACAAGATCTCCCACAGCTTTTTTGAAGAAAAAATAAAAAAGTTACGGCTCAGAATAGCGTGTCTCAGAAAATATATTATTTTATAGAAACGTAATTTTATTGTGCAAACGCTGCAAAACGTTAAAAAAAACTAGACACATATGGTATCGGCGTAATCGTACCGACCCGCAGAATAAAGTAAAACGTAATTTATTGCGCACGGTGAACGCTGTAAGAAATAAAGAATTTAAAGCGCCAAAATCGTTGTTTTTTGGTCACCTTCGCTCTAAAAAAGATCCTGTGGGGTCAAAATGCTCACTGTACCCCTAGAAAAATTCCTTGAGGGGTGTAGTTTCCAAAATAGGGTCACTTTTGGGGGGTTTCCACTGTTTTGGTCCCTCCGGGGCGTTGCAAACCCGACACGGCACTGAAAACCAATCCAGCAAAATCTGCGCTCCAAAATCCAAAAGGCGCTCCTTCCCTCCTGAGCCCTGCTGTGGGTCCAAACATCAGTTTACGACCACATATGGGGTATTGCCGTAATCGGGAGAAATTGCTTTACAAATTCTATGTTTCCACAGAAATATAGGTGATTTTCATCTTCACAGACTAATTCCACTAAATTCTGCAAAAAAAACTGTGGGGTGAAAATACTAACTATACCCCTAGAAAAATGCCTTGAGGGGTGTAGTTTCCAAAATGGGGTCACTTTTGGGGGGTTTCGACTGTTTAGGTACCACAAGACCTCCTCAAACCTGACATAGTGCCTAAAATATATTCCTAAAAAAAGGAGGCCCCAAAATCCACTGGGTGCTCCTTTGCTTCTGAGACCTGTGCTTCAGTCCATTAGGACACTAGGGCCACTTGTTGGATATTTCTAAAATCTGCAGAATCTGGGCAATAAATATTGAGTTGCGTTTCTCTGGAAAAACCTTCTGTGTTACAGATTTTTTTTTTTATTACAAATGAATTTCGGTAAAAAAAATTAAATTTGTAAATTTCACCTGTACTTTGCTTTAATCCCTGTGAAACGCCTAAAGGGTTAAAAAACACTTTCTGAATGTGGTTTTGAATACCTTGAGGGGTGCAGTTTTCAAAACGGGGTGATTTATGGGGACTTTCTAATATAGAAGGCCCTCAAAACCACTTCAGAACTGAACTAGTCCCTGAATGGACTATTGAAATTTTCTTGAAACTATGAGAAATTGCTGCTAAAGTTCTAAGCCTTGTAACGTCCTAGAAAAATAAAAGTATGTGAAAAAAAATGATGCAAACATAAAGTAGACATATGGGGGATGTTAACTAGTAACTATTTTGTGTGGTATTACTATCTGTTTTACAAGCAAACACATTTAAATTTAGAAAAATTGTAATTTTTGCAAATTTTTGCTAAAATGTTACATTTTTCACAAATAAATATTGCATTTATCGACCAAATTTTTTCACTAACATAAAGTGCAATATGTCACGAGAAAACAATCTCAGAATCGCTTGGATAGGTAAAAGCGTTCCGGAGTTATTACCACATAAAGTGACACATGTTACATAGTTTGTACGGTTGAAAAAAGACACATGTCCATCAAGTAAGACACATGTCCATCAAGTAAGACACATGTCCATCAAGTGTCAGATTTGAAAAAATCATCTGTGTCCACAAGGCCAAAACAGGCTGTGTCCTAAAGGGGTTAAACATTGTTAAATTGTTAAATTGTTTTAAATTTTTTATTTATGATCCAGATGGGGCTGCCACAAAAACACACAGCAACTTTGGCATCAAATCTAATTTTACTAGAATTATTCTATCTGCTATAGAGATAGGTAGTTTATTCCATATTTAATTTTATTTTCCAATTCCATTATTATTGGATTAAGATTTAATGATGTAAGTTGTTTAATTTCATTTGATATATTTTTTTATCAAATTTGTTTTTATTCGAAAAAAAGAATTGCAATATCAAATAAACATTGGCACATTTGCCCAATATGCAAATAAGTGGAGTTACAATTCCAGTACATGAAGCTTGTAATACAAATCGCATAAACTGTAGACAATCATACAAAAAAAAAAAAAACTAATCATGTAAAATATAAAAAATAAAAATAAAGGGGTAGACATACAATGACAAACATACAGAGACAATAGTGGCAATAAGCATCAAATTGTGTTCTGAACCAGTTTCTACTGAAAAGCGATATAAGCAGTGAAAGACATGAGCAATAAACATGTATTCAGAGAACCAATGTAACAGAAGCCTGAGTATATGGTAATATTAAGCCAAAGTGAATGGTCTATGATTCCTCCAAAAAACAACCCAAGGCTGCCATAAGTTCATATACTTGACATGACTTCCCGTCTCCCAGCTGGCCAATTCCTCTAATCTCGAGATCTGATTTACCTTATCAATCCACTGTTCCATAGTGGGGGGTTCTACAGATCTCCATTTAAGTGGAACTAGCAGTTATGCCGCCGTTATTAATATTGTGGGTAAATTATGGGCTGAAACTGTTCAATGGGAAGCCACAACAAAACTAACTCGGGGGTCAAGGAATATACTCCCCCCCACACACACTTATTTGTGTAATATACAGTTGTACTCCTGACCAAAAGGGTTGAATCAAATCACAATGATACCAGATATGTGAAAGAGTGCCTATACCTCTACCACACCACCAGAAGCAGTCGTCCTGTGACAGCCCCATCAACTTTAAGTTGTATGGCATCTTGTACCATCTGGTCAATGTTTTGAACGAATTCTGTTGTATTTTGATACATCTAGAAAATCCATGGGAACTTGAAAGGACTTTAATAACTTCTGACGGCGTGAAATGCACACCAAGTTCCCTTTCCCAGACGGCTAAATAACCTGGTACAAGCGGAGTGGATTGTGTCAGCAATCGTTTATAGATATTAGAAAATAAACCTTTAGGGAGTTTGGAAAGAACTAGAAAATCTTCAAGCCAGTTGGTATCCCTTATTGGAGCTTCCAGTTGAGCAACAAAACCTTCACACCAGTATTGAAAAGAAATTTCATGTAAGAAAGTGGAGGATTGTGAAGATGCATCTAGTAACACATTATTCAATGTTTGTAAATGAGTTTTATCTTTAAGATGTGGGGAGATAAATACATTTTGGAGATTAGTCCAAGGAAAAGTTAATGGGATAGGTTTCTTTTGAATATAAGCCGAAACGAAACTCATGGGCAGAAGTGGAGATGGACCTCTATATATTTGTGTGAGGGAGAAATGCTTCTGACATATTGCAATAGAGCCTAAGAGTGTCAAGCTATAAATCCGTTGGTGCAGGTGTATATCTGACCAGAGATATAAAAGCCCTCCTTCCCCGAGCATGTCTTTCTATCTGTAAATGTGGTGCTGTATCCTGAGTACGCACCAAGGTGATCCACCTAACTAAGTGATTTGCTACATAATAAGTAGATACATCTGGAAAGGTGCACAAACCCTGCAGTTTGTGTTGTTTCAGTTGTGAGAAGGATATTCTAGCTCGTTTATTGTTCCATATAAACCTTGTCAAAAGGGAATTTATTTGTTTAAAAAAGGCCACTGGTAGCTTTATAGGTACTGTTGAAAGGACATAAAGTATTTGAGGTAAAATATATCTCTTGACTAGATTCTTTCTCCCTAGCCAAGAGACATAAGGAATCTTAAGTTGAGAAAGTTGCGTGGAGATTTTGTGCAAGAGTGGCTTATAGTTGTGAAGATATAGTTGACTTGGGTCTGATGAGACGTTTACTCATAAATATTTGATCGTCGTTGAAGACCTAAAGGGCACTGAGATTTTAAGTTTAGTAATAACTCTATCAGGGAAGTTATATGGAGAGCTTCCGACTTTTCAAAATTGATCTTAAAATTAGATATTCTCCCAAATTCCTCAAACGCGTCCAGAAGTTTCGGAAAGGCTCTAGTGGGGTTTCCTATAAAGAGTAATAGGTCATCTGCGAATGCAGCCGTGGAATAGGTAAGCTGGCCTACATCTATACCTTGAATCTCAGGCGTCTGTGTAATTTTTTGTATTAGTGTTTCGATCACAAGTATGAAAAGTGATGGAGATAGAGGACATCCCTGCCTAGTACCATTATTAATTTCGAAAGTCGGGAAAAGTGTACCGTTAATTCTGATCTTTGCGTGTGGAAATTTGTAAAGTGTAAGAACCGCATCAATGAAAAGTGCAGGAAAACCAAAGCGTTCCAACACCCTTGCCATATAATCCCAAGTTACCCTAATTAACCCCTTAAGGACGCAGCCTAGTTTTGGCCTTAAGGCTCAGAGCCCATTTTTCAAATCTGACATATTTCACTTTATCTGGTAATAACGTCGGAATGCTTAAACCTACCCAAGCGATTCTGAGATTGTTTTCTCGTGACTCATTGGGCTTCATGTTCGTGGTAAAATTTGGTCGATATATTCAGTGTTTATTGGTGAAAAATTGCAAAATTTAGAGAAAATTTTGAAAAAATTGCATTTTTCAGAATTTAAATGCATCTGCTTGTAAAACAGACGGTTATACCACCCAAAATAGTTACTAGTTCACATTTCCCATATGTCTACTTTAGATTGGCATCGTTTTTTGAACATTCTTTTATTTTTCTTGGACGTTACAAGGCTTAGAACATAAACAGCAATTTCTCATATTTTTAAGAAAATTTCAAAAGCCTTTTTTTTAAGGTACCTCTTGAGTTCTGAAGTCGCTTTGTGGGGCCTATGTATTAGAAACCCTGATAAAACACCCCATTTTAAAAACTAGACCCCTCAAAGTATTCAAAACAGCAGTTATAAAGTTTTTTAACCCTTCAGGCATTTCACAGGAATTAAAGCAAAGTGGAGGTGAAATTTGCAAATTTCATTTTTCTTGCTGAATTTCAATTTTATTCATTTTTTTTTCTGTAACACAGAAGGTTTTACCAGAGAAACACTACTAAATATGTATTGTCCAGATTCTGCAGTTTTTAGAAATGTCCCACATGTGGCCCTACTGCGCTCGTGGACTAAAACACAAGCCCTAGAAGCAAAGAAGCACCTAGTGCATTTTGAGTCCTCTTTTTTTATTAGAATATATTTTAGGCAGCATGCCAGGTTTGAAGAGGTGTTGAGGTGTCAAAACAGTAGGAATACCCCAATAGTGACCCCATTTTGGAAACTACACCCCTCAAGGAATTCATTTAGGGTTGTTGTTACCATTTTGACCGCACAGTTTTTTCACAGCACGTATTTGAATTGGGCTCTGAAATGAAAAAAATTTCATTTTTTCCAATAAAATGTCATTTGTGATCAAAATTTCTTATTTTCACAGGGAACAAAATACCCCATTTTGTTGCCCAATTTGTCCTTAGTGTGGCAATACCCCATTTGTGTTGATAAACTGCCGTTTGGGCCCATGGGAGGGCTCAGAAGGAAAGGAGCGCTATATGTTTGTTGGAGTCCAGATTTTGTTGGATTGGTTTTCGGGTGCCATGGCGCATTTGCAGAGCCTCAGAGGTATCAAAGCAATGGAAACCCACCAAAAGTGACCCCATTTTGGAAACTACACCCCTCAAGGAATTCATTTATGGTTAGTGTTAGCATTTTGACCAGACAGTTTTTTCACAGCACCTATTTCAATTGGGCTGTGACATTAAAAAAATGAAATTTTTTCCAATAAGATGTAATTTTTTACCAAAATTTCTTATTTTCACAGGGAACAAAATACTCAATTTTGTTGCCCAATTTCTCCTGAGTGCATCAATACCCCATTTGTGGCAATAAACTGCTGTTTGGACCCATGGGAGGCCTCAGAAGGGAAGGAGCGCTGTGTGTTCTTTGGAGTACAGATTTTGCTGGTTTGGTTTTCGTGTGCCATGTCGCATTTGCAGAGCCCCAGAGGTATCAAAGCAATGGAAACCCACCAGAAGTGACCCCATTTTGGAAACTACACCCCTCAAGGAATTCATTTATGGGTAATGTGACCATTTAGACACCATAGTTTCTTCACAGAACTTATTTGAATTGGGCTGGGAATTAAAAAAAAATATATTTTTTCCAATAATATGTCATTTTAGCTCAAAAATTCTTATTTTCACAAGAAATAAAATACTCCATTTTGTTGCCCAATTTGTCCTGAGTGCGGCAATACCCCATTTGTGGTGATAAACTGCCGTTTGGGCCCATGGGAGGCCTCAGAAGGGAAGGAGCGCTGTGTGTTCTTTGGAGTGCAGATTTTGCTGGATTGGTTTTCGGGTGCCATGTCACATTTGCAGAGCCCCAGAGGTATAAAAGCAATGGAAACCCACCAGAAGTGACCCTATTTTGGAAACTACACCCCTCAAGGAATTCATTTATGGGTAATGTGACCATTTAGACCCCATAGTTTCTTCACAGAACTTATTTGAACTGGGCTGGGAATTAAAAAAATATATATTTTTTCCAATAATATGTCGTTTTAGCTCAAAAATTCTTATTTTCACAAGAAATAAAATACTCCATTTTGTTGCCCAATTTGTCCTGAGTGCGGAAATACCCCATTTGTGGTGATAAACTGCTGTTTGGGCCCATGGGAGGGCTCAGAAGGAAAGGAGCGCTGTGTGTTCTTTGGAGTACAGATTTTGCTGGATTGGTTTTCGGGTGCCATGTCGCATTTGCAGAGCCCCAGAGGTATCAAAGCAATAGAAACCCACCACAATTGACCCCATTTTGGAAACTACACCCCTCAAGGAATTCATTTATGGGTGTTGTGACCATTTTGACCCCATAGTTTTTTCACAGAACTTATTTGAATTGGGCTGGGAATGAAAACAAAATTATTTTTGTCAAATAATATGTAGCTTTGGCTGAAAATTTCTTATTTTCACAAGAAACAAAATACCCCATTCTGTTGCGCAATTTGTCCTGAGTGCCGCAATACCCCATTTGTTGTGATAAACTGCCGTTTGGGCCCATGGGAGGGCTCAGAAGGAAAGGACCACCATTTGGCCTACTCGGGATTTTCTAGTGCGAAGTCATGTATGCAGAAGCCCCTGAGGTACCAGTACAGTTGAAACCCGCAAGAAGTGACCCCGTTTTAAAAACTACACCCTTAAGGCATTCATCTAGAGGTGTAGTGAGCATTTTGACCGGAGACCTACACCCCATAAACTGTAATGTGGGTTCTCCCGGGTATGGCAATACCCTACATGTGGCTGTTATCAGCTGCCTGGACACACAGCAGGGCCCATAGGGGAAAGACGAGGGGGGATAAGCTGTGCGGAGTGCATCAGGGTAAGTAAAATTGGGGTAAATTATAAACCAAGGGATGTATGATAAATTTTAAAACACTTTCATACAGAGCTCTGGTTATTCGGGACACGTGTCACATTGATATATTGTGTCCTCCCTTATCCCCCTCTTATAGCAGACTTTGCACCTCTTTTGACTTTTTCCCTTCTTGCCAGTTTGGGGAACTTCTCCTGGAAAGTGTTGCCCTGGTACGATGCGTGTGGGCTCGCTTCCAGAAGTACTGGGTGCCCCCCCCCCCTTCTTGGTCCCTAAAGATTAGGTTCTTGATAATCACCTCTTGAAATTCCAGGAAAGTTCCCGTCTGGCCTGCACATCGACGTAGCATGTACGCATTGTACAATGCCATCTATATGATGTGCCCGGCCAGCTTCTTATACCACACCGCATAGCGCTGTAGGGCTTCAGGGCTTGATCTTACAAGTCCATCCCTCCCATGTACCTATTGTAGTCCAGGATGCAGTCTGGTTTGGGGGTGGCCTTTCCTTCATATATCCTAAACCTGTAGGTATACCCTGATGCACTCTCACAGCTTATACATCTTCACGCCATACCTTGCCCTCTTACCCGGCAGGTACTCGCGGAATTGAACCCTCCCTTTAAAATGTACCAGGGACTCATCAATAGAAATACACTTCTCGGGGGTGTATGCTTGGGAAAACCGGGCACTGGAACGGTCTAATAGGGGTCTCCATTTATACAAACGGTCAAAACTGGGGTCATCTTGGGGTGGGCACTGCTCATTATCAGTATAATGTAAGAAGCGAAGAATTGCCTCATTTATTTATTTTTTTAGGTTCCAGTTCAGTTCTGAAGTTGCTTTGAGGGGCCCATATATTAGAAACCCCTATCAAATACCCCATTTTAGAAACTAGACCCCTCAAAGTATTCACAACAGCATGTAGAAAGTTTATAAACCCTTTAGGTGTTTCACAAAAATTTAGAGCAAAGTAGAGGTGAAATTTACATTTTTTTTTTTGTCAGAAAATCCTCTTTATACCATTTTTTTTATAACACAAAAGGATTTATCAGAGAAACGCAACTTAATACTTATTGCTCAGATTCTGCAGTTTTGAGAAATATCCCACATGTGGCCCTAGTGCGGTAATGGACTGAAGCACCGGCCTCCGAAGCAAAGGAGAACCTGGTGGATTTTGAGGCCTCTTTTTTATTAGGCACCATGTCCAGTTTGAAGAGGTCTTGTGGTGCCAAAACATTGGGAAACCCCCAAAAGTGACCCCAATTTGGAAACTAGACCCCTTGAGGAATCCATTGTAGTTTTCTTGGGGTGCATGCGGCTTTTTGATCAGTTTTTATTCTATTTTTAGGTGGCGTGGTGACTAAAAAACAGCAATTCTACTATTGTTTTTTTTTTTCGTTTTTTTTTTACAGCGTTCCCGTGCGCTATAAATGACATATTCACTTTATTCTGCGGGGCGATACGATTACGGCGATACCCTATGTTTATAGTTTTTTTTTATGTCTTATGGCGTTTGCACAATAAAATACGTTTTGTAAAAAATCATTCACTTTTTGTGTTATCATATTCTAAGAGCCAGAACGTTTTTATTTTTCAATCAATAAAGCCGTGCGAGGACTTATTTTTTGCGTAACGAACTGTAGTTTTGATCAGTACCATTTTTAGGTACATGCAACTTTTTGATCTCTTTTTGTTCCATTTTTTGGGAGGTGAAGTGACCAAAGAATTGTGATTGTGGTTCGGTTTATTATTATTTTATTTTACGGCGTTCACCGTGCGGGATAAATAATGAAATAATTTTGTAGTTCAGGCCGTTACGGACGCGGCGATACCAATTATGTATAGTTTATTTGTTTGTTTATATATTTTTATTAATAATAAAGGACTGATAAGGGAAAAGGGGGGATTTTTACTTTTATTACTTTTAAATCTTTTATTTTCTTATTTTTACACATCTTTTTTTAACTTTTTTTTAACTTTATTACTTTGTCCCACTAGGGGACATGAGGGCAGGAGGCTCTGATCGCTATTCTAATACACTGCACTACATGCGTAGTGCAGTGTATTAGAACTGTCAGCTACTCACTGACAGCAAGCATAGTGGGTCCTGACGTTGTCAGGACCCACTAGGCTTCCGTCTATGGCATAGCCGGACGCCATTGTTTGGTGTCCGGTTGCCATAGTCACCATCGCCGGCCGCTGTCGCGTAGTAGGCCGGCGATGGCAGCTTAACCCCTAAAAAGCCGCGATCTCTATAGAACGCGGCTTTTAAGGGGTTAATCAGCGGGGACACAGCGATCGGTCCCCGCTGTAGGAGCTGTGACAGCTGCTGAACAAGACAGCAGCGTCACAGCTCCTGTATGTGTCGGGAGGACGGCCGAAACGGCCGTTACTCCCGAGACGTACTATTACGGCATGGAGCGCAAACGATACAGCTGCCATGACGTAATAGTACGTCAAGGAGCGGGAAGGGGTTAAAGGCATTCTCGGCATCTGTGCCAAGAAGCAACAATGGAACCTTATGCCTCCTAGCATATGATATTAAAATAATCAATCTGGTCGTTTTGAATTTGCCCTCCTTACCTGGAATGAACCCAGTCTGCTCAGGACCAACCAGATTAGGTAAAAGTTTACTTATATGTTTCGCCCACCACTTAACGTCTGCATTTAGAAGCGATATAGGTCTATAGCTACACAGTTTAAAGCAGGGGTCTGAAGCACGCGGGCCGCATACGGCCCCTGGGGCTGTCATCTGCGGCCCGTGGGACACAGAGCCGCCAGTACAGACTCTGCTCCGGGACTCTGAAATTCCCTGACATCGCTGTCCACATAAGAACAGCGATGTCTGGGGCTTCCCCAGAGCCGGAGTCCCGTGCAGCGCGCTAGTATAGTCTCTGCTCCGTGACTCTGTGGAATTCCCTGACATCGCTGTCCATATATGGAAAGTGTGTCAGGGTCTTCCTCAGAGCGGAGTCCCGGGCACAGCGCTAGTATCGGCTCTGCTCCGGGACTCTGTGGAATTCACTGACATCGGTGTCCATGTTTGGACACACGATGTCTGGGGCTTCCCCAGAGCGGAGTCCCGGGCAGAGCGCTAGTACAGGCTCTGCTCCGGGACTCTGTGGAATCTTCTGACATCGCTGTCCACATATGGACAGAGATGTCTGGGGCTTCCCCAGAGCTAGAGTCCTGGCCAGAGCGCTAGTATAGGCTCTGCTCCGGGACTCTGTGGAGTCTTCTGACATCGCTGTCTACATATGGACAGCAATGTCTGGGGCTTTCCCAGAGTTGGAGTCCGGGGCAGAGCGCTAGCATAGTCTCTGTTCTGGGACTCTGTGGAAGCCTCTGACATCACTGTCCATACATCGACAGTGATGTCAGGGACTTCCCCAGAGCAGGAGTCCCAGTGATTTCAGGAGCACAGCTGGAGTCCCAGGAAGAGCCTGCTAGCGCTCTGCCCGTGACTCCAGCACTGGGGTTGCCCCAGACATCCATGTCCATATATGGACAGTGATGTCAGGAGCAGAGCTGGAATCCCAGGCAGAGTGCTAGAAGCGACTTTGCTCCGACATAACAGCTCTGGGCAAGCCCCTGACATCATTGTCCATATATGGACACTGATGTTAATGGATTCCACAGAGTTCCTGCGCAGAGCCTATACTAGTGCTCTGTTCCGGGACTCCGGCTCCGTGGTTGCCCCTGATATCACATTCTGGTCCAGGAGGATCTCCTGACATCACTGTGTATGGACAGTGACGTCAGGGGCTCCAACAGTAGAGGAATCCCCAGCCAAAGTGTCGGCAATGCTTTGGCTGGGGATTCCACTCCTAGAGGGAGCCCCAATGGAGCTATCTACTTAGGGGGTGTGTAACAGCATCTGCGGAGGGCACTATGGCAGCATCTGCGGAGGATACTGTGGCAGCATCTACGGAGGACACTGTGGCAGCATCTACAGAGCGCACTGTGGCAGCATCTACAGAGGGCACTGTGGCAGCATCTACAGAGGGCACTGTGGCATTATCTAGGGGTGTTATGATTAGACAAAAAAGTCTCACAGGACACATAAATATCAGGGTGGGAAGCAGAAGTCTCAACCACCCACTACATTTATTAGAGATAAGAACTCCAAATCATAATATATAAACAAGAGAAAAGTAGTACATAGATATCAAAATTTTGAGAAAGTAGAAAATCTTTATTATTAATCAAAACATGAGAATCTAAAACAAGTTTTATAACTGGGTCAAGGTAATGTACACTTTGTCAGAAATATGTATAAACAGTACATAACATAAGAAATCACATCTATATTATATCCCAATCCAGGGATGTATCCAGGTGGATAGGTATATGTCAGGGAAAGTGAAAGACTCAAAAATAGGCGCTTACACCCAATAAGCATAACCAATGTAATAAATATATATGAGACCTGACAGAACCTCCATAATGTGCTTACCCATATTTCCGTAGTGTAGTGGTGTGACCCAGAGGATAAGGTAGCGCCACGACGCGCGTTTCGCGTGTAGCTTTTTCAAGGGGTGCTGTTCCTATGTCAATGCCTCGTTTAAGTATTAAACCCTGGTGGTCATGTGGTCTGTTGATAGCCAATCCGTGCCGGTCGTAACGGCGCATAAGCGTGATTTTCAAAAGGATGCGAGAACTCCGCCGCCGGGCGTCATCGCCCATCAGCGCATGGGCGAATCCCAGTACGCGTCACCAGGGAGACGGCGCATAGGGCGGTAATTGACGGCCAACGGGGGAAGTCCGCATCCCTCGTCACTGCTCATGCGCAACCCCAGCAACGGTACAAGGCGTGAGTATGTGTCAGATATATGAAACCCTGTTTAGTTAAGAATAAAAAATATGCAATGGGTATAAATGAACCTGTAATGTAGTATAATTAAACAAAAGAAGTCTCACAGGACACAACAGTATAAGGTGGGATACAATTCTCAACCACCTAGAATTTTGCAAAGATACGGACTCCAAGCAATATCATCTAAACAAGAGAAAAAAAGAGTCCAAAGTATCAAAATATTTAAAGAAGTACAAAATCTTTATTGAATAACACATGAGAATCTAAAATACAATGTATAACTAGATCATCATCAATGGAAGTATATTTTGATAAAAAATTGGGTACAGGCAATGCATGACATAAATTAAAGTTCAATACAAGTAATGTATGGTATTAATGGGATCACTCTTAAAAGCATACTCATGTGAGTACACATAGGTTAGGACAGAAAAGTAAAAAAGAAAGAAAGTGGAAGTAAGATGTAAGTAATCACAGTTCCTGTCAAAAAAACACATAAGGAGTGTCCTAGTTTTGACTACAGCTTGAAACAATCATAGTCAAATGCTTACCCATAATCAGTGGTGTAGTGGTATGACCCAGTAGGTAAAGTGATGCCCCAACGCGCGTTTCGCGTATCGCTTCTTCAGGGGGTATTGTTTCCATGTCCGGACCCCATTTAAATCCTCGACCCTGGTAGTCACGTGGTGTGTCGTTTGCCAATCCCCACCGGGAATTTCGGCGCATAAGCGTGATTTTACAGGGGGACGCGAGATCTCCACCGACGGACGCCATCGCTCATCTGCGCATGCGTGAATCCCGGGACGCGTCACCAGGGAGACAGCGCAGGCGCATAGAGCGTATTTGGCGGCCAGCGGAGAAGACCCGTCCCCCCCATCGCAGCTCATGCGCACCCCGGTGAGGATCCAGAAATGTGAGTATAACCAATATATGTATAGAGAGAGAGATCCCCTCTTGTTTCGTGTGTTATTAAAAATATAATAAATATGTGTATGCTTATGTGCAAATATATAAGAAATATATATGTTGGTGCCATCTTGTGGATTGTTTGGATATAGCAGTGAAAATAAAGTGATGGAAGAAAAAGAATATAGAACAATGTGTCATGGTAAAAAATAATATTAATATATAAAGCAGAAGTTTATTCCCATACAACTACATCTTTCAAGGATAGAATGCAAAATTATAATAAAGATGATAAAAATAAATATAAAAAATAAATAATACCCAGTAATATTACCAATATGTATAAGAAAACAATATTAAAAAAATATATAAAAGAATGTGATTAAGGCAGTACATAAGTCTGCAAAAATAGTATTACGGTGCCAAAAAATAAAAAGAGGCACATGATGTCTCAAGTGAAAAATAATAAATATATATATACATACATAGAAGAAGACCATTGAGTATAATATTAATAAATGAAAAATTGAAACAGTAAATACATTCTATATATACAAAATTTATATAGTGACTACCACATTGGTAAGACGCAGCAATTGTGTCTGTTACATTACACCCGCCAAGGTACAAATATTAAAATGCATATAAATAGTGTAAAACACAGGAGCAAGTGAAAGAGAAGAAGGTGCAATAGTATTCTTTGCTTTCTCTCTTAAATCGGCCATAGTGACGTAGATATATGTTCAGAAGAACCAAATGGGGACGAGAATCGAAAGGGTTATCCAGATCTAGATATAAATATAACTGGAAAGAATGAAAAACGCTTTAATATTGAAATAAAAACATATTTAAAAATGATAAAATAGAGTAGGTAAGAGACATCAAAGGAAGGCTGTGAAGCTTAGTTGTTCATTTAGACCCAGAGAAGTCATGGTTTTCAAGGTCGTAATCCATCTGCATTCCTTTTGGGCCAGTAATGTCCTCGCATCTCCTAAAGGATGCGAGATCTCCGCCGCCGGGCGTCATCGCCCATCAGTGCATGCCCGAATCCCGTGTCACCAGGGAGACGGCGCATAGAGCGGTAATTGACAGCCAACGAGGGATGTCCATATCCCTCGTCACTGCTCATGCGCAACCCCAGCAACGGTACAAGGCGTGAGTATGTGTCAGATATATGAAACCCTGTTTAGTTAAGAATAAAAAATATGCAATGGGTATAAATGAACCTGTAATGTAGTATGTAGATTTTTAGTGAGCTGTATGTGAGTGCGCTCTTGTGGATATTTTTAAAAATGACCAAGAAGAAAATAGGTCTGTTGATAGCCAATCTGTGCCGGTCGTAACTGCACATGAGCGTGATTTGCTTTTGAAAATCACGCTCATGCGCCGTTACGACCGGCACGGATTGGCTATCAACAGACCACATGACCACCAGGGTTTAATACTTAAACGAGGCATTGACATAGGAACAGCACCCCTTGAAAAAGCTACACGCGGAACGCGCGTCGGGGCGCTACCTTATCCTCTGGGTCACACCACTACACTACGGAAATATGGGTAAGCACATTATGGAGGTTCTGTCAGGTCTCATATATATTTATTACATTGGTTATGCTTATTGGGTGTAAGCTCCTATTTTTGAGTCTTTCACTTTCCCTGACATATACCTATCCACCTGGATACATCCCTGGATTGGGATATAATATAGATGTGATTTCTTATGTTATGTACTGTTTATACATATTTCTGACAAAGTGTACATTACTTTGACCCAGTTATAAGACTTGTTTTAGATTCTCATGTTTTGATTAATAATAAAGATTTTCTACTTTCTCAAAATGTTGATATCTATGGACTTCTTTTCTCTTATTATCTAGGGGTGTGTGGCATTATCTACAGAGGACTCTGTGGCATTATCTACAGAGCCTGAGGAAGACGCTAGTACAGCGTTGAAACGCGTAGCCTTAATGTTTCAATAAATATCTATTCATATATCTCCTTATCTATCATCATTGATTATCCATAACAACCGCATTACTTTCAAATTTGATACAATACAAAATTATTGTTCGCAGCAGCGCCCCATAGGATCCTCCCTTTTCCACTATTTTCCCTATGTTCTAACTAGCGGTAACCACCCGGTTTACCGGTTTGGATCCTGGCAGCAGCACTAGTGGATTTACCTACTGCTTTTATCAAACATTAACGTGGTGAGCATAACAGACCACGTTTACTATTCTTTTTATCCTATTGACCTGCACCATGTGGCGCCGTGCTTTTTGCTTCTCTATTTATTATCTACAGAGGGCACTGTGGCAGCATCCACAGAGGGCACTGTGGCAGCATCCACAGAGGGCACTGTGGCACTATCTAAAAATGGGCTGCCCAATCTTGACATGTGTGTCTGCGAAACGCTGCTAACTGAGCCGCCGGACTGCATTTAGCGACACTAAAACTGGAAAACTGGATTGTTGAAATAAGCACGTGGAGAATTCTCTCAAATTTTAAACCTAGCGTTATTATTATAGTAATGTAGTATTATTATTATACTAATATAGTTTTATAGTAGTTCAAATAACTAATTGATTAACAATAATTTTGTATTGTATCAAATTTGAAAGTAATGCGGTCCGTCAACTTCCCATTTTTTCTATATGTGGCCCACTTACCCGGCCGAGTTTGAGACCCCTGGTTTAAAGGGTCCTTCCCGTCTTTATGTAGAACAGTAATGTAGGCTTCTAGCATTTGTCTCGGCAAGTGGCCGCCTTTCAGAACGGAGTTGCAAATAGAGGTGAAATACGGTAGTAAGACAGACAAGAATGTCTTATAGTAGGAGATGGGAAGGCCGTCTGGGCCTGGACTCTTACCTCCTGGAATAGATGATAAAACTAAAGACAATTCCTCAACTGTAAATGGTGCTATGAGGGACTCTTGTTCCACAGTAGTTAGATGTGGTAATGTAATTGAATCTAAGAACATCGTAATGAGAGCACTCTTACTCGACACATCCGTCTGAGCGGAAGTAGACTCAATATTATATAGAGACGTATAAAAATCATGAAATTCTAATGCAATATCTGAAGTATCTGAGATCACACTCACTACCTACCGGTGGTCGTTTTTATATTGGAAATAAACGACTTTTCCTTCTGCTTCTTTAGTAATGCAGACATAATTTTGGAAACTTTGTCACCATGTGCATAAAATTTATATTTACATTTTTGCAGAAATTTTGCCGCTTTCACATTCAAAAGATCTTGAGCTCATTCTGTAGTCTAAGCAGCATTTTGTAGCTGGGTTTTTTTACTTACAGTTTCTAAGGATGAAATTGGATTAATGAGCCTATCAATCTTTGCTGGTCTAGCTTTTTTCAATCTGGCACCCAACTAAATCAGTTCTCCTCTAATATACGCTTTATGCGCCTCCCACACCATAAGCACCGAGGTATCTGGGATGTCATTAAAACTAAAATATTCCTTAAGATGTTCTTGCAAATATGAAACTTGGGTATCGTCACCTAAAAGTGTTTTGTTTAATGACCAATTCCAAATTTTACTCGGCAGGGAAGAAATTGATAGTGTGGCTGAAACCAGGGCATGATAGGACACTGTGATTGGGCCAATATCAGCTGCCATTATTCCAGATATATGCCTTTCAGTTATAAAAATCTTATCCAAACGATGATAAGTACCGTGTATGTGTGAGAAGTAGGAATAATCCTTCCTGTCCTGGTAAAGTGTTCTCCAAGTATCTAAAAGATGAGAATTAGCTAAAGCTTGTTTTATCTTCCTAATGGCCCTATGAGACAAGGAGGGTGATTTGAAAGTGGTATCAAACTCTGGATCTAATATGCAATTAAAATCCCCTCCCAGAACAATCACGCCTTCAGCAAATAGTTGGAGTTCATCCAATGTGGTAGATAACCAAGGTTCTAGATGCGCATTTGGAGAGTATAAATTCGCCAACGTCACTAATGTGTTACCTATGAGACCCTTCACGAATATATATCTAGCATTGGCGTCTGCCTTGTGTGATAAAGCAGTAAATGGAATCTGCTTACTAATGCCTATACTAGTTCCCCGAGATGCTGAGGAGTGGGTGCTATGAAACCAAAGAGGAAAGTAAGTGTGTGATAAGTTGGGTATATGTAAGTGTCTAAAGTGAGTTTCTTATAAGAAGAGAATCTCCGCAATGTATGGAAAACTTGGTATCTTTTCTGTTGGGTGTTAAGCCCTCTAGTATTCAGGGAAACTATTTTGATAGTCACCATTACTTAAACAAAAATAAGGTGTTACAAGGTGATTGAATCTGCCACGTCACATAACACAAAGGGAACAAAAAATACATAGATAGCAAAGCTGAATAATCTAATAAAATGTCCCGGTCAATAATATAGTACAATAATAATACTAACGAGACATAGAAATACTGATGCGAAAAAATGCACTCTCACAAAGCTTTAGATACATCGTAATTACACTAGAACGAATAATATTCTTCCTATAGAAAATAAAAACTTGCAGCCCATTTCAGGACAAATTATCCAATAGGAATAAAGAACAGTTCTGTAATATAAGAACACCCTCTGAAATATTGGACCTGAAATTACATGTCAACTTACGTGACCTAACACTTCTTCAGCAATTCCCAAACAGAGAATGAAGTATGTTCTGCAAGTGAGCAACCAGTTTCGTCACATATCCGAACAGGAACACAAAGGTAGTCCTCATGTCATAGAAGAAGAAGCAGCGTGCTCCTCCAATCTTCGTTTAGTCGATTTCCCCTTGGTAGCGGTCAACCATTCAGCATGATGCGGTAGGCCCGCAAAAGGAGTCTGAAGGTGGATCGGTAGCCAAGAGGGTATGTTCAAGGCTGAATGTCCATCATTTGCCAGAGAGATCCCAGGTCATCCGGATGTCTGATGGTAATTTGCTTACCGTGACACATGGCAGATAAACCAAAGGGGTACAGCCATCTATACGGGACTCTCCTTTCTCTCAATATATCTGTCAGCGGTTTTAGCATTCTCCTTTTGGTCAGCGTGCTGATTGCCAGATCCTGGAGGAAGAGAACCTTAGTTGCCTCACAGACCACATTGGACGCCTCTCTAGCCTTCTGAAGTAGTGCAGCCGCACTAACATAGCTCAAAAGACCGCATATCACATCTTGTGGCGGATCAGTTACTGCTGACTTTGGGCGTAAAGCTCTATGAATTCCTTCTATAGAGATTTTATTTGCTCTGTCTTCTCCCAGTAATCCTAAGAACATTGTCATAGCCACCTTTTGCAAAGCGTCAGATGCTATACTTTCTGGTAGATCTCTCATCCGTATGTTCTTCCTACGGCTGCGATTCTCTTGGTCCTCTAACATGAGAAGAGCGTTGTTCAGATGTTCTTGTTGCGCTAAAATATTAGCCTGTGCAGCTTCACTGTGTGATAGGCTGGAGGATTGTGCAGTTTCAAAGGATTAGATGCTACCACCAATATGTTTTAACTCCGCTTTTATGTCCGAAAGTTCTTTTAAGACTGGAGACAGAGCTTGTGCCAAGCACTGTTTCAAAAAGGATTTAGAGAGATGGCAAGAGTCAGTATCAGTGGCCCTTTCAGAAGTACTACTCTCCTCATCAGAATCGTCAACCTGATCCAGTTGTGTAGGGTCACCTGAAGCATGCTGACGTCGACCCGCTGGTGAAGCCTCCAATTTTTTTATCAGAAACTTATCAAGTTCTTGTTGGCTTTTGTGACGTTTAGGTGTACTGAAAGCATCTTTGACTTTATCTTTAGAAGGTTTGACCATTTTCAATGCAATATATCGTTCCAGTGATAGAGAATACAAGTGTCCCACCAGAGTAGACACACGTTAGAATATTATGGTCAATAAATGGATACCCTGTTTAGAAAAGTATATCTTGCTAGTGATGCAATAGCCAGGGTTGTTGTTTAAGAGACTATTCAATGATCAATTAGTATACTGAGCTTGAGTGCGCAGTGTAAAAAATTGGAGCTATGCTCCTTAAAGGTGAAATATAGAAGTTCTTATGAATACAAGAAATAAGGGGGGTTGATATGTGGCACTTACTCAGTAGTCTGAGGTGCTGAGGGATCTCCACCTGATGTTTATGCTCCATGATCCCTGACAATCCAAGATGGCCGATGTCCCTTTCCACAGGATCAGGCTGCCGATGGCGTTCAAAAGCAAGGCCGCGGACCCACGCCGCCTGCAAGGCCTCAAAGCGTCTGCCCAGCCTATATGAGCAAGATAGTGCCCAAGCACCCAATAATCCACCCTGCGACCGGTATCCCGTCACCTGGGTCCTGTCAATCTTCCACCTCAGCTCTTCTGGGAAGCACCCACGGAGTCAGCACTAAAATCGAGGCTGCGGCTCCACACTGACAAGGCCGCAAATTGTCCTCACGACCCGCTCCAGTCATAGCCGTGCCAAAACCACTGAAATGTCCACCTAGAGTCCCAGAGTATAATGCTGCTGAGAAATAAGGCAGGTAATGTGCTCAACAGACCTGTTTTTGCAGGTTATGAAGGAGAATCTCGCAGTTCGTACAATACACGTCTGCTCTCCTCAGCATTCAAGCCACGCCCCCCCATCTGATATTTGAATACCCAAATAGTAAAGTTTTAACCTTGGAATACCACTCTTATATTTATTTGTATTTTTATATCCATATTATCAAGGAAAACAGTATGGACTTCTTTCAGTTGATTTTTAGTCCTGAGAGTTGACCGAACACTTGGATCTTGAAAATTAAGTATTCTAACTTATCCTCTGGATCCTCTAGAAATAACAGAAGATCATCGGCATAGGACTATCCTTTCCTCCCTCCCCCAAGCTCCAAACCCTATGATGTTCCTCTCTTCCCTAATTAAGCAAGCTGATGGCTCAATAGCTAATGCAAACAGCAGGGGGAGAGAGGACAACCCTGCCTTGTACCCCTAGTTAAATTTAAAAAAAATCTGTGTTTCTTCCATTTATACTAATATTTGCCCTAAGGCTAGTGTATAATAATTTCACTAATTTAATAAATGCATCACCAAAGCCTTTTACATATCCTTGGAAAAAAAATTATGTTCAGATATAAGCAAGGAATACCCTGCACCCCGTCCCAGGATACGGCACAGACGAATTAACAATGACGTTTCAAGAGTAGTTGGAAATTAATCTTTATAGTAGGAACTGTGAATCCAGCTATCCCAATTGTAAGTAAATTTAGAGTATTGTAATAGCTGGGACGAGATTGAGACTATGTTCACATGCTCAGCAGAAAACGTCTGAAAATCAGGAGCTGTTTTCAAGGGAAAACTACTCCTGATTTTCAGCCGTTTTTTTATCAGCTCACATTTTTCGCGACGTTTTTTACGGCCGTTTCTGTAGCTGTTTTTCTATAGAGTCAATGAAAAACGGCTCCAAAAACGGCTTAAGAAGTTACATGCACTTCTTCATGGGCGTTTTTTTAAGCAGCCATTTTTCAAAACGGCCGTGTAAAAAAAACACCTGCCCATCGGAACAGATTTTTCCGGCCCGAAAATAAGCCGTGTGCACATACCCTCACTTTTCATACATACAGGTAGACTTTACTTAATTTATGATTTCTCGTATATGAGGTTGCGAGATGGATTTCCAATATATTGTTATCACCAATTTCGTGGCTATGAGAACATGTGCAATGACAGTTGTTAAGGAATCCGGGAAGTCAGCTAGGCCTATAAATACTAAGGCCACTTCTGGGGTCAGCGGAAAGGACAGTTTAGTTACTACGTGTATGATGTGGTGATCTGCCAGCCATAATTGTCTCATGACCGGACAGTCCCAAAGGGTGTGTAGGAGAGTACCTTTTACCTTTGTTAATGCGCATTTAAGTTCCTCTAGTGTAATTGGTTGATCTAGGCTCTCTCTCTCTCTGGGCATTTGTCAGGTTTACAAATGAGATTGAGTTAAGGTATTCTGTTAGTTGTTCCTCCGCATAAGTTATACAAATTTAAATAAAACTTGTAGATTTTTAGATCAATCTCTGTCTCATCCATAATCAGTCTATCCTCCCCGTTTTTAATTACTAGAATTTGATTACCCTGTATTTGATTCTTAATAATATAAATGAACATTTTATTTGGCTTACCAGATTCTCAATATTTTTCTGTCCCAAGAAAAATAGCTTCATTTGTGCCCTAGACACTATACACATTTTATAGTCTGCTTGCTCCTGCAGCCAATCATTTTGATTATCTTCAGTCGGATTATTTACATAATTTTCTTCCATTTCTACTGCTTTTTGTTTTCAATCGTTTTCCACCTTATTATATTCTTTCTTTTTTCGTTATATTCTTTTTTTTTAGCCTAATAATGTTCTCAAACAGAACACCCCTCAAGTAAACTTTTATTGTTCCCCATACTATTAAATTAGATGTCGTATTCCAATTTAATTCTATCATATTTTTTATCTGCGCTCTAATTTTGTCTGAGTTTTGCATTATGGTAAACCAATGGGGGTTAATTTATATTTTTTTAAAAATTGGCAGTGTCCTTAAGGCCAAAACAAGCAGTGTCCTTAAGGGTCAAACCTGCAATGCAGAAATATATATCTACCCTCATCATCAATGATTTTATCTAATATTTCACATTGAACACCTTTGTGAATAAGAACACTCACCCCCATTGAATAGGAGGTGTTTGTAGAATGAAATTCAGTTGCCCACTATCTCATTACCTAGTAATCATGTATTTTATCACGTGTTTCCAAGAAACATATAATTGCTGGAAAATAATTTTTTATATATCCAAGTATCGCAAACCTTTTTAATTTCTCGCCCATACTCCTACCGTTCCATACTATTATTCTCGTACTCATCTGTTCATGTTGCAACAATAATTATAGTGCCTGCACCAGCATATTAAATTTCCCATTTCTTGATTACATACATTTCTGCTTACAATAAAGTTTACAAACCCCGTCTTCAATTTTTCCCCCACATCATATGAGTAACAATCATATTCCATAAGGGTATGTTCACACGTAGTCAACAAAAACGTCTGAAAATCCAGAGCTGTTTTCAAGGGAAAACAGACCCTGCTTTTCAGACGTTTTTTGACCAACTCGCATTTTTCGCTGCGTTTTTCGCGCCGTTTTCGCAGCGTTTTTTACGTCCGTTTTTGGAGCTGTTTTCATTGGAGTCTATGAGAAAACAGCTCCAAAAACGTCCAAAGAAGTGTCCTGCACTTCTTTTGACGAGGCTGTATTTTTACGCGTCGTCGTTTGACAGCTGTCAAACGACGACGCGTAAATAACAGGTCGTCTGCACAGTACGTCGGCAAACTCATTCAAATGAATGGGCAGATGTTTGCCGACGTATTGGAGCCGTATTTTCAGACGTAAAACGAGGCAAAATACGCCTCGTATACGTCTGAAATTTGGCCGTGTGAACATACCCTTAGGACACATACATTTTTCTCTGTTGTCATGACGGATGAGCACAAAGGTGGCATAACTGTGTTTACTTTAATACAGCTAACCTATATTAACGTATTATGTTTTATATTTCCCCTATCAGTGTTATATATATAATTATTTAATTTTGTGTATTCAAATATATAGTATTCCCCACTCCCCCTACATAGTGGGGAAATAATTTATACAACTTCTGTATCCCCCTTATAACCCGTGCATCTCTTACTTTTTTTCTATCCTGGATAATCCCCAAAGGGAAAAAAAGTGCTTTTTAGTACAAACCTCTATTACAGTATATATCCCTAAAGACATAAACCAGTAACTAATCAAAACCTTACTAGGGAAAACAAACGAGGTATTTCAAACACTCAGTGAATTTTAGTACAAACCTCTGATTCAAATCAATTTACTTTATCTCACGTATTCCTTACTTCCCTTTCCACTTTATATATGCTCATCTTTATGTGTTCACATCATGAACTTGACTGACTTGCACACTTTTAAAGCGAATGTGTCGCGAATTAAACCTTTTTTTTTTTAAGCGTCGTTACTTATTGCTATTATATTTTTTTACGTTTTTTGCTGTATTTTTTTTTCTTCCATATGGTGGAAAGTATTAAAAAGTAAATAATAATTTGACATGTTTTCCTATGTTGGCCACATAGGAGCACTTCCCAGAATTACAGCAAGGTGAATAAGGCAAAGCAACCTGACTCACAGCTGCCGTAAATGTGGGAGGGAATCTCATCCCCCCTCCTACAAGCCAGGAAAAGGTGTCTCCAAATTGCTAATCAGTGTCCGGCAGCCATTTTGGGTGTGATTCTGCAGCTGGCAGAAGTTATAGGACACACCAAAAGGCTAAGGGTATGTTCACACGCTTACTAAACAAAGGGAAAACCGCTCCTGATTTTGAGCCATTTTTTAATCAAACTCACATTTTTTACGGCAGTTTTTGGAGCTGTTTTTCTATAAAGTCAATTAAAAACGGCTCCAAAAACGTCCCAAGAAGTGATGTGCACTTCATTTTGGTGGGCGTCTTTTTACGTGCCGGTTTTGGAAAGCGACCATGTAAAAAACTCCGTCTGAATAGAATGCTGTATTTCCCATTGAAACCAATGGGCAGATGCTTGTAGGCGTTCTGCTTTCGATTTTTCAGCTGAAAACATTGTGTGTGAACATACCCTTAAAATGATGAAAGTGAAGTGAATGACTTTTCAGTTGACCGGTTCACACGCCGTGTATTTGACACGTTTTTTTTGCACATTTTACGTGCCAAAAACCACCTAAAAAAAATGCTTGATTACACTTGATTTTGCGTGTTTGGGGGATTTGTGTGTGTGGGTGGGGGGTGCTCGCCGCTGATTCTCCAAAACAGCTGATAAGCGGCTATGAAGTATCAGCGATGCCCGTGCACACTCCGCTCTGCCACACACACGGGAAAAGTCTTAAAGGGGTCGTCCAGGAAAACATGGCGCCGCACCTGTCCTCAGGTCGTGTGTGGTATTACAGCTCTGTCCTATTCACTTCAATGGAGGAGAACTGCAATACCAGACACAACCTGAGGACAGGTGCAGCGCTGTGTCTCCAATCCGGCACCCCCTTCTGTCCTGAGATGACCCAACGGGGGAGGCGGGTGTCAGAGCCACCCACCACCATCACTGCAGACAGAACCATACAACTACGGCATGAGGGGCAGGGCTTGCCCTGAGTGCACTGTCTCTTGTTATGGACAGATTTATAGTCACATGAACCCCATCTGATGAACTGGTAACCTAGGTCCAATCACATGACAGAGGGGGATCACCAAAATCCCTGTGCACCCTCAGCCCGTCCATCCAGCCCTTTCCTGGTTATATCTGCTTCTGGGAAAGCTGGGTGACCACCATTACCCCTCCTACTGGAGTGTGTTTGGGGATGTGACTAATGAACCTCTCACACTCCAGTAGGAGGGGTAATGGTGGTCACCCAGCTTTCCCAGACCCCTGAATGGTAAATCTCTAGTTGTACTCAGACTGTTTGGGAATGTGACTAATGAACCTCTCAGTCTCAGCACAACTAGAGAGATTTATCGTTCAGGGGTCTGGGAAAGCTGGGTGACCACCATTACCCCTCCTACTGGCGTGTGTTTGGGGATGTGACTAATGAACCTCTCACACACCAGTAGGAGGGGTAATGGTGGTCACCCAGCTTTCCCAGACCCATGAACGGTAAATCTCTCTAGTTGTACTGAGACTGTTTGGGAATGTGACTAATGAACCTCTCAGTCTCAGCACAACTAGAGAGATTTATCGTTCAGGGGTCTGGAAAAGCTGGGTGACCTCCATTACCCCTCCTACTGGAGTGTGTTTGGGGATGTGACTAATGAACCTCTCACACTCCAGTAGGAGGGGTAATGGTGGTCACCCAGCTTTCCCAGACCCCTGAACGGTAAATCTCTCTAGTTGTACTGAGACTGTTTGGGAATGTGACTAATGAACCTCTCAGTCTCAGCACAACAAGAGAGATTTATCGTTCAGGGCTTTCCCAGGACAGTTACATCATGTGTCCTTTATACAGAGTCTCCTGCAGGACTACAGGGGGGCCATAAGGGGGGGTCCCATCGGGGTAGACCCGTCGTGTGGGGGGCCGTCAGGTGGGGGGGCCCATCGGGGGTCACGAGAGCGGTGGTCTGTGAGAGAGAGAGAGGGACAGACAGAGACACACACCTTACCTGCAGTGCAGCTGGTCTTCATGATGGCGCCTGCTTTCTCCCTGCAAACTGCTGCTCTGCTGTGTGACTCTGACCTGCGTCTGCGCAGTACAGAGACAGAGAGCAAAAGCAATAGACGGGAGCCATTCATTGACTCCTATGCCCGGTAGCTGCCGTATTCCATCTCTGTATGTGTCTTTAATCGACACATACAGAGATGAAAAAAAAAATGGCAGCCCCCATAGAGAAGTAAAAGAAATAAAAAAATAAAAAGTACAACACAAAAACACAAATAAATAAAATGTATTTTAATAACATACTAAAAGCAATATTATATAAAAAAAAATAATTTTCGTGACACCTTCCCTTTAAGGTCTTTCCCATATGGGATAGCAGATACCTTATTTTTAAACTTCATGACAATATACCTATTACCTACTTTACCCAGACCGATCTTACCCTCCCTCCCCTACCCATCCCTTTGTCGACTTGTCCTACCATAACAAGTCTCTTATCTAAGCATGTGTCCTGCTTGCCCCATACAATTACCCCAGAATTTTAAAGACTGTGACGATCTGTGGGTATGTGGACCCACTGGGCCGTACCACCGTAGCGGGATAGCAGCTGGCCAAACAGTGTACCAAGTCAATGAATATATTGTTCAAGCACAAGGGTACCTTTAGTAATTCAGACAGTAGCAATGGCTAGGCTTGTCAGCACACACCAGGCGTGGTGTAACACAGCAGGCATGACAGGTGGCACAACACGACTCCAACTTTCTAAGGCACAGGAACAAGGTAGCACAGGATACAGGTAGCAGGTACGGGAACACTGGGAACAGGATAACACAAAGGAACCATTTGCAAAACTAACACGGGTAAACACAACAACGCTCAGGCAAGAAGTAAAGGGGCAGGCCCCTTCTTATAGTCCACGGTGATCATGGGCTAATTGATGATTATTTTCATGTGTGCACGCTAGGGATGTCACGATACCAGAATTTGGACTTCGATACCGATACTTCGTTTAGTATTGCGATTTCGATACTTTGCCAACAGTAATAAATAAAAAAAAATTCTTCCGTTTTCTGATGTGAGGCGCGACGTGTGATGAATTTTGAATGCGCCTCACATTAATAGTAATTAATCCCATCATGTTTCTCAGTCATAATGGGTTAATGTGCGAGGTACATGATGGGGTTAATTACTATTAATGTGAGGAACATGGAGGTTAAATTCATCGCACCTAGCGAATCACATTAATAAGTGAATGAAAGCAGTGTTTCATTTTTTTACAGCGTACACATCATAAATGATGCCCAAAAATTTTTGTGAAGGTTATTACGGCCGCGCCATTACTGAATGTGTGAATATTTTATGTATTGAGACTTATTTTAATGTTTATTGTAAAAAAGGTGAATGTGTATTTTTTTTTAAATTTAACAATACTTTGTTTTTACTTTATTTTTAAACTTTAATGTACTGACCTATATCAGATATGTGCCAGTACATTAGCCTGTGGACAGATAGCACACAGGCAGTTGTTAGGACATACTTGGGTATGTCCTAACAACATGAAATATGGTAAGACAGCCCTGGGGTCGGTCAATAGACCCTGGGCTGTCTGCTCATATATGGTATGGCCCTCGATCGCGTCACAGGAATTCCCTGTGACGCGATCCAGGGGCATCCCCCCTTCTCATTTTCTCCTGAATGCTGCCGTCAGCTGTGATCGCAGCATTCAGGGGAATAACGGCGGAGATGAGAGGTTTCTCTGATCTCCGCCGTTATAGAGCGGGGCTGCGGCTGTGTAATACAGCCATTGCCCCGCTTCTGACAGGATGTGCGCGCGCGGTCAGCATGAGGAGGTGCAGCCGGCGCTGCACTAATGAGCGGCAGTTCAGGCACTGGAGACAGAACATGGGGGTGTTTTGTAGAGCGCCCGCCATGTTCTGTCTTCAGTGCCACCGCTCATTAGTGCAGCGCTGGCCGTATCGCAACATCCCCGCAAACTTATCATGACTCAGGAGCGGGGCTGTGGCTGAATTACACAGCCGCAGCTGCGCTCCCATACATTCATTTATTACTATACTGAGCTATACTATCGAAACAGTATCGAAGTTTCGATGCACCGTGCATCCCTAGTGCACGCTTGGCCGGGCACGAGTGTGCGTGCACCCTACGGGACGCAGCAGAACGGAGCAGAAGTGAGCGCTGGCGTCTCCTAAGGAGGAGATGCGGGGCAGCGCTCATAGATACATGGCTGCGGCCATCTGGAGGTGAGTAATCCCGACTGTCCGCGGCCGTGGACGCTACACAAACCTTGGGAGTCTAACCATTTTACTACCTAGTCTTAAGAGAGAAAAAATTATCCATTTGTATCATTCTCATTTTTGCCGGGTACATCAATGAATATTTTATTTCAGCCTCTATCAATCTTATTTTACTTGCCCATATTCCTGCCTTTTTATTTGTGTTTCATATGAATAATCTGGATAAATAGCAATTTTTGCCTCATTATAATGTAACTTTTGTAATTATCTTGATTTCTTCAAAATATTATCCCTATCTCTGGAGCTTAGTATTTTGGCAATAATTGCTCTAGGTCTAGACTGGGATAGCAGGTACTCTGTGTGCTCTCCCTATTCCAAAAGAGGGGTCAAATTTTAAACTCCGGCTTTCTCTTTTAACCAATTTTGCACAAAAGTTTCAGTATCATTTTTACCTTCTTCTTCTGGGAATCCTAATAGTCTTTTGTTACATCTTCCGGACCGATCTTTTATAGACTATTTTATTTTTGAGAGTATCGGTACCATCCGACAAACTTTTTACTTCTTTTATTAGCTGGACCACCTCTTCTTCTAGGGTGCTTACTCTATTTTCCACTTCTGTATATCTTTCATTGATTTTACTCAAAGAGGCTCTGTCACCAGTTTAATACTTCTCTAATCTGAAAAACGCTTTGATGCTGATAACTATTGTGTTGTTTTAAAAAAAAAAAAAAAAAGTTTATTATTGACAAAGTTCTGATCATGTTTAGATATATGCAAATCTTTCCTAAATGCACAACTGGGCGTTTTTCTTCGTTTAACTGAGTGGGCGTTGTAAATCAAAGTGTATGATGCTGACCAATCAGCGTCATACACTTCTCTTCATTCATGTCCAACTTTATTCACAGCAAAGCGTGATATCGCGAGATCACGCTGTGAAGTTACTTACTCCCGCAGTTCCTTTACCGGAGTGACGGGAGAATGACGAAACATCTCCTCCAGCTGTGCCAGGACTGCTGCACGGAGGATAATTGTCCTGGCACGGCTGGAGGCGATATCTGGTCATTCTCCCGTTGCTACCATGAAGGACGTGCGGGAGGAAGTCTCGTCACAGCGTGATCTCGCAAGATCATGCTGTGCTGTAAATAAAGCTGGGCATGAATGAAGAGAAGTGTATGACACTGATTGGTCAGCGGCCTACGCTTTTCTTTAGAACGCCCACTTGGTTAAACGAAAAAAAAAGCGCCCAGTTGGGCATTTAGAAAAAATCTGCATATATCTAAAAATGATCAGAACTTTGTCAATAATAAACATTTTTCCCCAAAAAACAGCACAGTAGTTATCAGCATCAAAGCGTTTATTAGATTAGGTGGCAGATAGAAAAGTATTAAACTGGTGAGAGAGTCTCTTTAAATCATCTTTTATTATTGTAATCTCTACACTCATGCTCCCTACTTGTGATGCTACTTTATTAATGGCTTCTAGTATTTCCAATAAGGAGGGCGTCGTTTGTTCAGATGGGGACTCCCCTATATTTTTGCTTGCTGTTTCTAAGGCGGTTTTTTCACTTAAACCATTCAAAGCTCCTGGACCTGATGGTTTCATAAATGAGTATTATAAAAAGTTTATTGATCTACTATGGCCCCATTTAGTAGCTGTATTTAAAGAGGCTCTGTCACCACATTATAAGTGGCCTATATTGTACATGATGTGATCGGCGCTGTAATGTAGATTACAGCAGTGTTTTTTATTTAGAAAAACGATCATTTTTGACGGAGTTATGACCTATATTAGCTTTATGCTAATGAGTTTTTTAATGAACAACAGGGCGTCTTACTTTTTGGCCAAGTGGGTGTTGTACAGAGGAGTGTATGACGCTGACCAATCAGCGTCATACACTTCTCTCCATTCATTTGCACAGCACATAGCGATATAGCTATATCGCTATGTGCAGCCACATAAACACACTAAAACGTTACTGCAGTGTCCTGACAATGAATATACATTACCTCCAGCCAGGACGTCATGTGTATTCAGAATCCTGACACCTCTGTAGCGTCTGTGATATTTACAGCAAGGCAAGCGTAATCTCGTTTGAAATGACAGGTTACATCGTAATCTTGCGAGATTGCGCTTTCCTTGCTGTAAATATCACAGAGACGCTACAGAAGTGACAGGATTCTGAATAGACATCACGTCCTGGCTGGAGGTAATGTATATTCATTGTCAGGACACTACAGTAACGTTATAGTGTGTTTATGTGGTTGCACATAGCGATATAGCTATATCGCTATCTGCTGTGTAAATGAATGGAGAGAAGTGTATGACGCTGATTGGTCACTGATTGGTCAGCGTCATACACTTCTCTGTACAACGCCCACTTGGCCAAAACGTAAAACACGCCCAGTTGTTCATTAAGAAACTCATTAGCATAAAGCTAATATAGGTCATAACTCCGTCAAAAATGATAGTTTTTCTAAATAAAAAAACACTGCTGTAATTACATTACAGCGCCGATCACATCATGTACAATATACTTATAATGTGGTGACAGAGCCTCTTTAACAAAGCCGTGGTGGATGGATCTTTCCCAGAGGAGATGCTATCTGCCATTATTGTCACTATCCCTAAACCTGGGAAGGGTCCTGACACCCCAGCTAATTTTAGACCTATCTCTTTGTTGAACTCAGATCTGAACATTTTTGCTAAGGTGTTATCTGAAAGGTTGCTCCACATCATTCCAGACCTTATCTCTTATTATCAAGTGGGCTTTGTTGTTGGGAGACAGGCGCCTGATAGTACCAGATTTTAAATTGATTTAATTCAATGGTTTGAGCACAACAAAATACCCTCTTTATTATTAGCTTTGGATGCAGAAAAAGCATTTGATCGAGTGAGCTGGGCACATCTTTCTAACACCTTGGAGAAATGTGGTATTTCGGGCTATATAAAATCTGCCATTCTAGCATTATACTACAAACCTTCAGCTAGAGTATTAGTGTCACGTACTCTCTGCTTGCGGCTCCCTCGGTTTCCAGGACATTGAGAGTTACTCGCTCGGGCGTCGCCCGGCCTGGCAGTCTGCTGCCAATAGGAGCTCAGGAGTGTCAGGCCAATCAAAGCCTGGCTGATGTTCCTGAGCTCCCGCCCTCTCCTTATTTAGTTCAGCCTGGGATAGTTGGCCTTTGTCTGTAATTAGAGTTTCCTTGCCTGGTGCTTTCCCTTGTTTCAGACTCCCCTGAGCGACGTGCTTTTTGACTTCTTGTGACCTGACCTCGGCTGGACTCCTGACTTTTCTTTGCCTTCTGACTTTTGTTTTTTCCGCACTCTCGCTGTTTGACCCTGCCTGACTCCGCCTTTTGCGCCCGGACATGTCCGCGGCGCAATTTCCCTGCCTCTTCCTCCGTGTACTTCCTAGGTTACCCTTTGTTATTTTGTACTGTCTCTGTCTTATCTGTTTGTCAGTTTCACTTGTACCAGTATAGGGAACGCCGCCCAGATGTGCACCGTCGTTTAGGTCGGGTCGTACAAGTAGGTAGGGACAGAGGTTTGGGAAGAACAGGGACCTATACTGTTTACTGTGCATTTGTTCATGACATAATTACAGACCTTTTACCTGCTCTTCCCTGTTGTCTGGTTTAGTTTGCCATGGACCCTTTGGTAGGGTTAACAGAGCAAATGCAGGGTTTCACCCAATTTGTGCAGGATCTGGCCCAGAGAGTCTACCAGCAGGAGCATGCCCTGCAGGTGGCCGCCCCTGTGTTACCCGTGGCAGCCTGCCCTCCCGCACCTGTACTGGAACCCCAAATCCAGTTACCCGATAGTTTCTCTGGCGATAAAATTTTTTTTGCATCTTTCACAAAAAATAAATGATTTTATAAAAAAGTGATTTTATCGCGCAAACGCTGCAAAACTTAAAAAAAACTATATACATATGGTATGGCCGTAATCGTATCAACCGCAGCATAAAGTAAAATTGTCATTTATAGCGCAGGGTGAACGCCCTAAAAAAAAAAAGAATAAAAAACTGTCAGAATTGCTGGTTTTTGGTCACCTTGCTTGCCAAAAAATTTAATAAAAAGTGATAAAAAAACCGCATGTACGCCAGAATGGTACCAATGAAAACTACAGATTATCCCGCCACAAATCTCCGATGGAGAAAAATGTAAAAAGTTTTGGCTCTCAGAATATGGCGATGCAAATTGTGCAGTGACCAAAAACAGATAGGATTGGGCACTATTTATCAGTGCGACACTGGCCACATGTCTACAGATTATTATTTATTTACCCTATTATTATACCCTCTTATTATACCCTGATGTACTCCGCGCAGCTTACATATGCACACACATTATAAACTGAAATATCAGCAAAAAAGCCAAACAGAACTACTACCAAGCTAAATCTGCGCTCCAAAAGCCGAACGGCGCTTTCTCCCTTCTGAGCCCTACAGAGTGCCCAAACAGCAGTTTACGTCCACAGATCTGGCATCGACATACCCGGGAGAACCCGATTCATATTTTATGAGGTATTTGTCTTCAGTGGCACAAACTGGGCAAAACATATTGTGCACTCAAATGGCATATCAGTGGAAAATTTTAATTTTCACTCCGCACCACCGGTTGCACATTAACCTCTTCGTGCACCACAACTTAATAGCATTTTGTGGTGTGCGGGGGGGATGTATGGAGCGGGCTCACGTGCTGAGCCCGTGCAATACGTTGCGGGCTTCAGCTGTGTATTACAGCTGACACCCGGGACTAACGGAGAGGAACAGCGATCGAGCTCTTACAGGAGCTTGTAAAAATGACAATATACTGCAATACATTGGTATTGCAGTGTATTGTACCAGTGATCTAATGATCGCTGGTTCAAATCCCCTAGGGCGACTAATAAAATGTGTAAAAAAATAAATAAAGTTATTAAATAAATATTTAAATTCCAAAAGAAAACCCTTTTCCTAATTTTTTCACTACAGCAATGTAAAAAATATACACAAAATTGGTATCACTGCGTCCATAAAAGTATTACAATATACCATTATTTAACTCACTCGGTGAACGCCGTAAATAATAAAGAATTTAAACCGCCAAAATTGCTGTTTTTTGGTCACCTCATCTCTAAAAATTTTTAATAAAAAGTGCTCAAAAGTTGTACGTAACAAAAAATGGTACCAATAAAAACGACAGTAGGTCCCGCAAGAAATGAGGCCTCACACCACTTTATTGACGGAAAAATAAAAACTGTATGGCTCTTGGAAGCGGGGAGTGAAAAACGAAAATGAAAAACCAAAAAATGGATCAGTTCAGCAAGGTTTAATTAATTTCTAATAAAAAAAACATGTATGACCACATGTGGGTTATAGCCGTATTCGGGAGAAATTGCTTTTCAAATGTTGGGGTGCTTTTTCCTCCTTTTTTCTTTGTGAAAATTAAAAAATGCAACATTTTTGTGGGAATAATGTTGATATTCATTTTCACGGCCTAATTGCAATAAATTCTGAAAAAGACTTGTGGGGTCTAAATGCTCACTATACACCTAGATAGATTCCTTAAGTGTAGTTTCATAAATGGGGTCACTTTTGGGGTATTTTCACTGTTTTGGTCTCTCAGGGGTTTTGCAAATGCGACATTGCACCCGAAAACAATTCCAGCTAAATCTTAGCTCCAAAAGCCAAATAGCGCTCCTTCACGTCTACGCTCTGCTGTGGGGTATTTCCATAATCGGGAGAAATTGCTTTACAAATGCAGGTGTGTTCCTTTATTCCTTGTAAAAATTAAACACTTCTAAGTTTTTTCAGAAAAAGTAGAATTTCACCTTCACAGACTAATTCAAATACATTTAACATAAAAACTGTGGGATCAAAATGCTAACTATACCCTTAGATAAATTCATTGAGGGGTGTAGTTTTCAAAATGGTGTCACTTATGTGTGGTTTCCACGGTTTTGGTCCCTCCAGTTCATTGCAAATGTGACACGGCACTGAAAACGAATCCAGCAAAATCCGCGCTCCAAAATTCTTCTGAGCCCTGCTGTGGGTCCAAACAGCAGTTTATTACCACATATTGGGTATTGCCGTAATCTGGAGAAATTGCTTTACAAATGCTGGAGTGTTATTTCTCCTTTATGCCTTGTCAAAATTAAAAATTTCTATATTTTTTCAGAAAAAAAAGTAGATTTTCATCTTCACAGACTAATTCAAATACATTTAGCATAAAAACTGTGGGGTCAAAATGCTAACTATACCCCCAGATAAATTCATTGAGGGGTGTTGTTTCCAAAATGGGGTAACTCTTTTTTTTTTTTTTTACTGCTTTGGCACCACAAGAGCTTTTCAAACTTGACTTGGTGTCTAAAATATATTTTAAAAAAAAAAGGAGGCCCCAAAATCCACTAGGTGTTCCTTTGCTTCTGAGGCCGGTGCTTCAGTCCATTAACACACTAGGGCCACATGTGGGATATTTCTAAAAAACTGCACAATCTGAGCAATATATATTGAGTTGCATTTCTCGTGTAAAACCTTCTGTGTTACAGAAAAACACTATTACAAATGAATTTTGGCAATAAGAATTGAAATTTGTAAATTTCATCTCTACTTTGCTTTTTGTTCCTGAGAAACGCCTATGGGGTTAAAATATGTTCTGAATGCTGTTTTGGATTCTTTGAGGGGTGCAGTTTTCAAAATAGGGTGAGTTATGGGGTCTTTCTAATACATAAGGCCCTCAAAGCCGCTTCAGAACTGAACTGGTCACTGAAAAAATGGGCTTTTGAAATTTTCTTGAAAATATGAGAAATTGCTGCTAAAGTTTTAAGCCTTGTAACGTCCTAGAAAAATAAAATAATGTTCAAAAAACTATGAAAACATAAGGTAAACATATGGGATATATGAAATAGTAACTATTTTGTGTGGTATTACTGTCTGTTTTACAAGCAGATACATTTCATTTTAGAAAAATGAAATTTTTTGCAAATTTTCTCAAAATGTTGGTGTTTTTCACACATAAATATAAAATTAATCGACCAAATTTTTTTACTAACATAAAGTACAATATGTCACGAGAAAACAATCTCCGAATCACTTGGAGAGGTTAAAGCATTCCCAAGTTATTACTACATAAGGTAACACATGTCAGATTTGTTTGAAAATCGGCTTCGTCCTAAAGGCCAAAACAGGCTCAGTCCTGAAGGGGTTAAAGGCATTCTCCTGTATTCTGACACATCTCGAATCCAGATTAGGAGCTAGGAACATAGTATTAATTTGTGTATCAGTGAGCACTTTATCAAGATCGTTCTTCCAAGCTTTAATACATGGTAATAGATGGGCATCCACACAGGAACGTGATAATGATTTTTTTATATGTGCAAGAGATGACTTGACTTCGGTTATGGGGAGTTGAACTAAAAATAAAGATTCAAACCAGAATGGTGATCTGTTGGCATCTATTATAGAGTAAGAAGCTAAATCTGGGCACTTCTAATAGAGCACACATTTTCTGAAGCGAAGGTATAAAGCCAGATTCTAATAACGTAGTATAAGGGCTCATTCAGACGAACGTGAATAGCGTCCGTGTGCTGCGCAGGGAAATCACGCGCAGCACACGGACATATTGATTTCAATGGGGCCGTTCACACAGGCAGGAGTTTTCATGCAGCGTGTGTCCCTTGCGTAAAACTCACTGCATGTCCTATATTGGTGCGTTTTTCATGCACCTATCGCCCATTGAAGTCAATGGGTGCGTGAAAATCAAGCACATCACATGGACGCACATCCGTGTGCTGTGCGTGATTTACGCATCAATTCAATTGAAAATATATATATATTTTTAAAAGATGTGCTTTGCGAGTGCGGAAATAACGCATGCCCCTCGCAAAGCTCACTTATGCATAAGGGACCAGATTCAGTTTTTCACACGCGTGAATCTGATACGTTTGTGTGAATGTAGCCTTAGGCTTTACATTTTGCAATATTGAGATCGGCACTGTTATTACCAATATTAGATGATAAATCTCTTATTTGAAGCATTGGTGAAGGGAAGGAAGTGAGAGGAAAAGAGGTATTGATCGATTTCCATATCAGGAAAGTAGATTTCAACAGAGTTATAGTTGGTGTGCCTGGGAGAGATAAGTTACCGCAGTTTGGTACCAAGTACCTGAGCGGTAGCGGGAACTGGTTTCTTCTATTTGAGTCCAAAGATTATGATATGTATTACTCAGCCAATCCAGGACTTGGTAGACCTATACCTCCCTTTCTATCATGTCTTGAAAGTGTCTTGAAAGCAATTCTGGACTTTTTAGACCTCCAGATAAAGGAGGAAAAATTTATTTTGAGAGAGACGAAATAGGAGTTCGGAACATTAATGGGCAGAGTCTGGAAAATGTACATCAATTTTGGCAAGACAAAACATTTGAAGAGACTCTGTCACCAGTTTATAGATTCCCTATCTCCAAACTAATCTAATAGGCACTTTGCTCCTGATAACTACAGTGTGATTCGTTTAAAAAAACAAAACATTTCTATTATTTGCAAAGTTATGAGCATTTTTCTAAATATGTAAATTAGCCTTTATTTGACAACTGGGAGGTAACATCAGCGATTCTCCTCACAGCCTCTGACTTCTCCTATCAGCATGAAGCTGCTTAACACAGTGTGAAACTAAAGGTGGAGGGGATCACTTCAAACAGCCAAATCTCAGGCTGTGGACCACCTAGAACAGCGCTTCTGGTGGCATATATAAGAGGAGATTCTAATATTCTAGCTGTGACACAACTGGAGATATCGCCTGGTGAAAACACAATCGGGAATGGAAGCAGTATACTATAAGATCACACTGTGTTGCTGGGCAGGGAAGGGGGAGAAGCTGTATGCTGATTGGACAGCGTCATACAGAAAACATTACACCGCCCGGAGTGAAAAGAAAGAGTCACCTCCTATTTGGCTATTAGAGCCACATTAGCATATTTAGAAAAATTCTCATAACTTTGCAAATAATAAACATCTTTTTAAAAGAAATCACACTGTAGTTATGTTATCAGCAGCAAAGTGCCTATTAGATTAGTCAGGAGATAGGAAATTGATAAACTGGTGACAGTAGGAACACACTTCGATCTGCGCCGCTCGATCACACGATGATTCGTTCACCTTAGAACAACACACAGATGTTGTTGAACGTCAAATTAAAAAGGGTTAATACCTTAGAAAAAAAAATTCAACTTAGGTTCATGGTTTTTAATTGTATTCTGTGTTAAACCTTAAATAAAATTGTGCTACCTATCTGAACTTCAAAGCCTAGGTGCACAATAGAGCACAACACTTCACCGCAGACATGTTACTGTCCGCAAATCTTAGTTCACAGTATAACACAATTCTTTTGCAATATATCACAATAATAAATAAAAAAGAGTAAGGCACTGGCTCTCCAATGTATAAGAGTGCAATGTGGCTTCGCTGAATATTATCAGCTACTATCACTACCTCCTTTTATTAGGATTTCTAGGGTTATGCCTAATTTCTCTCCTTTTTCCCTTATATACTAGCTTTCTATTGCCTCGAATTACGCCTGAAAAAACGGCTCCAATACGCCTACAAACATTGCCCATTGCTTTCAATGGGTTTTACGATGTTTTGTTCCCACGAGGTGTAATTTTACGCGTCGCTGTCAAAATACGGCGCGTAAAAAGACGTCCGCGATAAAGAAGTGCATGCCACATCTTGCGACGTTTTTGGAGTTGTTTTTGATTGACTCCATTGAAAAACTGCTCCAATAACGTTCGTAAAATATTCCGTGAAAAATGCGAGTTGCTAGAAAAACGTCTGAAAATCAGGAGCTGTTTTTTGCCTGAAAACAGCTCTGTATTTTCAGACGTATTTTTCTAAGCCGTGTGAACATACCCTAATAGTACATAATTCAAGTTTATTACTAACACAAATCACTTTAGATATAAAACACAGTTTCTATATAAAATATAGAAACACAGTATAGTATACTTCAAAACATATAATAACTATCAATATTTAATAAGTATATAATACTACACCTGACACAATATATTAAAGTTTATGTACAGCATTGAAAACTATTTTTTAATAAAAATGTATCACTTTGTTATTACTTGTTATTAAAAATTATTTTTTACTTTTTCAGATAAAGCTGCTTTGTGTCCTGTATACAGAGCAGCTGTATCTGGCGCTGAAACTTGTATCCATCAGGTCAGCGGCACACACAAATCGAGTGACAGAGGGTTCTGCACTACAGCCACAATCTCCTCAATGCCCGCCCCATTCACTTTTGTTTATGCCGCAATGCCCACCCCATTTACTTCATGTTATGCCTCAATGCCCACGCGCAACCCGCTACGATGGTATACAGTAATTACGGGGGATATATATGTCCAGTGATTACGAAGGTTACATATATACAGTGATTACGGGGGTTACATAAATACAGGGAATGATGGAGGTTACCTAAATACAGGGACGATGGCGCCCGAATCCATTAGGACAAGCGCCGGTGCGGAAATATGTCATCCGCATCAGAGATAGGCAGTACACTCTGAGCCAGACCCCCGCACTCCGCATATTTTCGCATTCCGCTTCACTTCTGCCATATAAATTGGTTTGAGGTATGACCGCCCTCATCAATCATCCCTGTATATATAGCCCCATCTTCTCTGTATATAACCACCGTCATCCCTGTATATAACCCCATCATCCCTGCATATAACCACCATCATCCCTGTTTATACAACCCCCATCATCCCTGTATATAACCCCTTGATCTCTGTATGTAACCCCCATGATCCCTGTATATAACCCCCATTATCCCTGTATATAACCGCCATCATCTCTGTATTTATGTAACCCCCATCATTCCTGTATTTATGTAACCCCCATCATCCCGGTATTTACACTACCGTTCAAAAGTTTGGGGTCACCCAGACAATTTTGTGTTTTCCATGAAAACTCACACTTATATTTATCGAAGTACAGTAAAAAATTGTGTAGTACCGTGTTAGCCAGAGACAATATGAAATGTTAAATACTTTTGTGTCAAAAAAGACAAAAGTATAATAGGTATGATACCTTTATTGGCTAACCATAAAAGTTCTATATGTGGCTTTCAGAGCACAGAGGCCCCTTCTTCAGGCAGTTTACAAAAATATTTATCAAATTAGTTGAATATAGTCTAGACATTGACAAGGTTAGAAATAATGATTTTTATTTGAAATAATAATTTTCTCCTTCAAACTTTACTTTCGTCAAAGAATGCTCCATTTGCAGCAATTACAGCATTGCAGACCTTTGGCATTCTAGCTGTTAATTTGCTGAGGTAATCGGGAGAAATTTCACCCCATGCTTCCAGAAGCCCCTCCCACAAATTGGATTGGCTTGATGGGCACTTCTTGCGTACCATACGGTCAAGCTGCTCCCACAATAGCTCTATGGGGTTGAGATCTGGTGACTGTGCTGGCCACTCCATTACAGATAGAATACCAGCTGCCTGCTTCTTCCCTAAATAGTTCTTGCATAATTTGGAGGTGTGCTTTGGGTCATTGTTCTGTTGTAGGATGAAATTGGCTCCAATCAAGCGCTGTCCACAGGGTATGGCATGGCGTTTCAAAATGGAGTGATAGCCTTCGTTATTCAAAATCCCTTTTACCTTGTACAAATCTCCCACTTTACCAGCACCAAAGCAACCCCAGACCATCACATTACCTCCACCATGCTTGACACAGTTGTTCTGCGTCTCACAAATGTTCTTCTGTGTGATCCAAACACCTCAAACTTCGATTCGTCTGTCCATAACACTTTTTTCCAATCTTCCTCTGTCCAATGTCTGTGTGCTTTTGCCCATATTAATCTTTTCCTTTTATTAGCCAGTCTCAGATATGGCTTTTTCTTTGCCACTCTGCCCTGAAGGCCAGCATCCCAGAGTCGCCTCTTTACTTGACACTGACGTTTTGCGGGTACTATTTAATGAAGCTGCCAGTTGAGGACCTGTGAGGCGTCTATTTCTCAAACTAAAGACTCTAATGTACTTGTCTGGTTGCTCAGTTGTGCAGCGAGGCCTTCCACTTCTCTTTCTACTCTGGTTAGAGCCTGTTTGTGCTGTCCTCTGAAGGGAGTAGTACACACCGTTGTAGGGAATCTTCAGTTTCTTGGCAATTTCTCGCATGGAATAGCCTTCATTTCTAAGAACAAGAATAGTCTGTCGAGTTTCACATGAAAGCTCTCTTTTTCTAGCCATTTGGAGAGTTTAATCGAACCCACAAATGTAATGCTCCGGATTCTCAACGAGCTCAAAGGAAGGTCAGTTTTATAGCTCCTCTAAACAGCAAAACTGTTTACAGCGGTGCTAACATAATTGCACAAGGGTTTTCAAGTGTTTTCTAATCATCCATTAGCCTTCTAACACAGTTAGCAAACACAATGTACCATTAGAACACTGGAGTGATGGTTGCTGGAAATGGGCCTCTATACACCTATGTAGATATTGCATTAAAAACCAGACGTTTGCAGCTAGAATAGTCATTTACCACATTAACAATGTATAGAGTGTATTTCTGAATAATTTAATGTTATCTTCATTGAAAAAAACTGTGCTTTTCTTTCAAAAATAAGGACATTTCTAAGTGACCCTAAACGTTTGAACGGTAGTGTATGTAACCCCATAATCCCTGTATTTATGTTACCCCATCATCCCTGTATTTATGCAACCTCCATCATCCCTGTATTTATGCAACCCCCATCCCTGTATTTATATAATTCCCATCATTCCTGTATCTATGTAACCCCTATCATCCCTGTATTTATGTAACCCCCTCACAGTTTTTTCCCATCATTCTGCACTCAATACCCCTTGATGAAAAAGTGAAAACAGAATGTTAGTGATCTTTGCTATTTTATTGAAAAGGAAAAACTAACATTTTGCATTAACATAAGTATTTAGACCCTTTACTCAATATTTAGTTGAAGCACGTTCGGCAGCGATAACAGCCTCCAGTCTTCTTGGGTATAATGCCACAAGGTTTGCACACCTGAATTTGGGGATATTTTGCATTTCTTCTCTGCAGATCCTATCAAGCTCTGTCAGGTTGGATGGGGACCGTTTGGTAGACAGCCATTTTCAGAGATGATCGATTGGGCTTAAGTCAGGGCTCTGGCTGGGCCGCTCAAGGACATTCACAGAGTTGTCCCTAAGCCACTCCTGTGTTGTCTTGGCTGTGTGCTTAGGGTCATTGTCTTGATGGAACGTGAACATTTGGTCCAATCTGAGGTCCAGAGCACTCTTGATCAGGTGTTCGTTAAGAATAACTCTCTACTTTGCTCCATTCATCTTTCCCTCTGCCTTGACCAGTCTCCCTGCCCCAGCCGCTGAAAAACAGCCCCACAGCATGATGCTGCCACCACCATGCTTCACTGTAGAGATGTTATTGTGCAGGTGATGAGCAGTGCTTAGTTTCCTCCCGACATAACACTTAGAATTGAGTCCAAAAAGTTCAATCTTGGTTTCATCAGACCACACAATCTTGTTTCTCACAGTCTGACAGTCCTTTGGGTGCTTTTTTGCAAACGCCAGGCAGGCTTTCATGTGTCTTTTACTGAGGAGAGGCTTCTTTCTGGCCACTCTGCCATAATGCCCAGATTGGTGGAGTGCTGCAGTGAAGGTTGTCCTTTCGGAAGTTTCCCTCATCTGCACACAAGCTCTTTGGATCTCAGCCAGAGTGACCATTGGGTTCTTGGTCACCTATCTTACCAAGGCTTTTCTCCCTCGATTACTTACTTTGGTGGGGCAGCCAGCTCTAGTGAGAGTCCTGGTTGTTCCAAACTTCTTCCATTTAAGAATTATGGCGGCCACTGTGATCTTGGGAACTTCAGTGCAGCAGAAATAATTTTGTAACCTTCTCCAGATATGTGCCTCCACATAATCTTGTCTCTGAGCTCCACAGGCAGTGCTTTCCTCCTCATGGCTTGGTTTTTGCTCTAATATGCATTGTCAGCTGTGATACCTTATACAGACACAGGGGTCTTTCTTTTCAAATCATGTCCAGTGAAATGAATTTACCATAGGTGGACTCCAATTAAGGTGTAGAAACATTTCAAAGATGATCTAGAGAAATGGGAGGCCCCCAGAGCTAAATTTAAAGTGTCATTGCACAGGGTCTGAATAATTATGTGCATGCAAAATGCGAGTTTTCCATTTTTATTAAATTTGCTAACATTTCTAATATTCTGTTTACACTTTGTCACTATGGGGTATTGAGAGCAGAATAATGGGGGAAAAACATGCATTTTTTTTATTTTAGCACAAGGCTTCAACATAACAAAATGTGAAAAAAGCTAAAGGGTCTGAAGACTTTCCGAATGCGCTGTATCTAACCCCCGTAGTCACTGTATATACTACCATCGGGGAGGGCGGTGCGCGGCCATTGAGGCAGTAAATGGGGCGGGCATTGAGGCGTAAACAAAAAGTGAATGGGGCGGGCATTGATGAGACTGGACAAATAGGATGCCTCAAACCCGGGTATATGGCAGAAGTCAGGTGGAATGTGAAAATATGCAGAGGTGGGGGGTCGGGCTCAGAGTGTACCGCCTATCTCATTTCCGTACTGGCGCATGTCCTATTGGATTCCGGCGCCGGCGTTCAACCTCCAGTATTTCCCCTGCTATATTAGGCTACTGACTGAGTTTCTCTGAAGCTCAATTTGCCGGGCAGCAGACCTACTCTGTCACTAAGGTATCTCAGTGAGATGAGGGCCTATCTGAGTCCCTAGAGCAATGTTATTGTTTACCTAGGCTGATTTTAGATTCTGTCTTACAGATGTCTGGTCGGAAGAGATCCAGGAAGTCCAGACAAAGACTGTGTCTTTCCTGTAAACAGCCCATTCCGGATAACCATGAGACTGATGCCTGCACTGCTTGTACCACCCCTGAAGTCTCTACCATGGTTCAAAACACCAAATTGCCAATGGCAAATAAGGTAACCCCTGTTTCCCAGGTACTTATCAAGTACTTAAGGTGAACGTAAAACTTTACTTTTATTAATTCTAAATTATGAGCAAACACACATGATTAAAATGTCAATGCGGTCTGATGGTGAAAGTAGTCATATCATTTGTTTCAACTGTCAGTGTATCAAGCCCCGCTACAGAGTCTAAGCAATGCAACTGAGAATTCACCACACTAAGGCCTGATTTACACGAGCGCGTGCGTTTTGCGCGCGCAAAAAACGCTGCGTTTTGCGCGCGCAAAAAACGCTGCGTTTTGCGTGCGCAAAAGGCATTTGACAGCTCCGTGTGTCATCCGTGTATGATGCGCGGCTGCGTGATTTTCGCGCAGCCGCCATCATAGAGATGAGGCTAGTCGACGCCCGTCACTGTCCAAGGTGCTGAAAGAGCTAACTGATCGGCAGTAACTCTTTCAGCACCCTCGACAGTGAATGCCGATCACAATATACACCAACCTGTGAATAAAAAAAGACGTTCAAACTTACCATGAACTGCCTGCTTCCTCCAGTCCGGTCTCACCGCCGTTGCCTTGGTGACGCGTCCCTCTCTTGTCATCCGGCCCCACCTCCCAGGATGACGCGGTAGTCCATGAGACCGCTGCAGCCTGTGCTTGGCCTGTGATTGGCTGCAGCTGTCACTTGGCCTGAATTGTCATCCCGGGAGGTCGGACTGGAGGAAGGAGCCGGGACTTATCGGTAAGTCCGAACTTCTGTTTTTTTTTACACGTATATGTATATTGTGATCGAAAGTCACTGTCCATGGTGCTGAAACAGTTTAAGTCTTTCAGCACCGTGGGCAGTGACTGTCTCCTGACGTCGCGTACCCGAACATTTTTTGCCTGGTTCGGTCAAAACGATTTCGGCCGAACCCGGTGAAGTTCGGTGCGCTTATCTCTAATTTGACACTCCGTTTGGATGTTTGTAAACAGAAAAGCACGTGGTGCTTTTCTGTTTACATTCATCCTTTTGACAGCTCTTGCGTGATTTTCGCGCATGCAACGCAGTAGCGTCCGTGTGGCATGCGTTGTTTTCACGCACCCATTGACTTCAATATAGGTGCGTACGACACGCGTGAAAAGCACGCGCGTATATTATGCTCGTGTAAATGAGCCCTCAAGAAGTGAAAGCAGACAGCGACTGCAGTCCGCTTATAATAGGACAACAATTCTCAGCTACCACATTGTATTCGAATTATTACTTCAATAGCCCCCTGTATATAACCGCCATCATCCCTGTATTTATTTAACTTCCATCATTCCTGTATTTATGTAACCCCTGTCATCCCTGTATTAATGTAACCCCATCATTCCTGTATTTATGTAACCCCTGTCATCCCTGTATTTATGTAACGGCATCATTCCAGTATTTATGTAACCCCCGTAATCACTGTATTTATGTAACCCTTGTATTCCCTATATTTATGTAAACCCCATAATCCCTGTGTTTTTGTAACCTCCATCAACCCTGTATTTATGTAACCCTCATCATCCCTGTATTTATGCAACCTCATCATCCCTGTATTTATATAGCCGCCATCGTCCCTGTAGTTATGTAACCCCACATCATCCCTGTATTTATCTAACCCTCATCATCCCTGTATTTATTCAACCCCCATCATTCCTGTATTTATTTAAACCTTATCATCCCTGTATTTATGTAACCCCCGTAATCACTGTATACTGTATATGTAACCACTGTATATACGTAACCTCTGTAATCACTGCATATACTACCATTGGAGCTGGCGCGTGTGGGTATTGAAACAGTGAATGGGGTGGGAATTGAGGCGCAAACCAAAAGTGAATTGGGCGGGCATTGAGGAGACTGCGGACCAATAGGGTGCCCCAAACTCGGGTATATGGCAGAAGTCAAGCGGAATTTTAAAATATGCGGAATGCGGGGTACTACCTATCTCTGATGCGAGTGATAACATTTCCGCGCCGACGCTTGTCCTATTGGATTCGAGCACCGGAACCATCTTGGTTCTCCTTAAACGCTGTGGCTGGTCTCCTACAAGCTCCATCTTGCTCCTCCCACGTGGCAGTCCCGTCACTCTCCACAGGCCCTGGCGTTCCACCTGCATTGTTCCCCCTGCAATATGAGGCTACTGACTAGGTTTCTCTGTAGCTCTATTTGCCAGGCAGCAGACCTCCTCTGTAGCTAAGGTATCTCGGTGAGATGAGGACCTCTCTAAGTTCCTAGCGCAATGTTAGTGTTTACCTAAGCTGAATTTAGATTCTGTCTTACAGATGTCTGGTCGGAAGAGATCTAGGAAGTCCAGACGCAGACTGTGTCTTTCCTGTAACCAGCCCCTTCCGGATAACCTTGAGACTGATGTCTGCTCTGCTTGTACCACCTCTGAAGTCTCTACCATGGTTCACAACACCAAATTGCCAATTACCCAGGTACCTATAAAGTACTTAAGGTGAACGTAAAATGTTACTTTTATTCATTCTAAATTATGAGCAAACACACATGATTAAAATCTCAATGTGGTCTGGTGGTCCAAGCAGTCATATGATTTATCAACTGTCAGAGTATCAAGTCTCGCTACAGAGTCTAAGCAATGCAACTGAGAATTCACCACACTAAGGCCACCTGCACACGGCTGTAGCCGTAATCCGATTCGTGATTATAGCCGTCCGCAGACAGTCACCCACATTTTCGGGCCGTGCTCCCATTATAAAGTATGGGAGCTCGGTCTGTAAAATCAAAAAATAGGACATGTCCTATTTTTTGCACAGCCTTTCTACCGCCCGGGCACCTTCCTGTAAATTTATGGGAAGGTGTCCGTGGGCAATAGAAATTAATGGGTCCGTACTTTGATCCGCAATTACGGTCCATAATTGCGAATAAAGATTACGGCAATGTGTGTTACGGCAGTGTAAAACTTAATCTCCATTAGGAACTCACATGAATGCGGCTTCTTTAGGTTAAGAGGGTTTATAGTGTGTACACAGAGGTCTGAATTCCTTTTCAGAACCGACATCATTATTAATTACAGCAGTTTATATAGCCAATATGACGTATGTGTGACATGTGCACAGGAGACCAAGAGAATTAGTATACAATAGTATATGTTTAAATTATACAATGTATGCAAGATAATGTTACTTTATGATATACAATGTAGTCAAGATAATGTTACTTTATGATATACAAAGTGGTACATGTCTACATAATATAATGTGGTAAGATAATGTTAATTTATTATATACAATTTTTAGTTGAACAGATGGAATTTCTGTCACTCCCTGTCTGTTAACTCACACAATAGAATCAATATAGCTTTTGTTCTCCTTCAAGATACGTCATCATCTCTACATTAGCAAAAATTTTAATTGCTTAATTTTTCTCTATCATTGTGCTTGGGGCCTAAAGAAGTGAACACAGACAGCGGCTGCAGTCTGCTTATAATAGTAGAACAATTGTCATAGACCTCATTGTATTAAAATTATTACTTGTACAGCCCCCAACATGTTTCCCCACTAACATCACTTGGGACAATCCGCCCCAAGAGCCGATCAGAATACTAATGGCCTTCTGAGAATATTAATAGACAAGTGCTTCATCCAATTGGAAGCAAGGAAGCTCAACCAATCTGTAATTCTCTTGCGCGCATGCACTATGATGATAAGTACAAGCCACAAAGTAACAAGTTTAGATTCCGTTCCACTGCACATTTCAGTGGACTTAGTCTTAGAAAGGGAGAGTTCCATAATCAGAACTTGACAGATAATAAGTGGGGTCCTGCCACGGGTTAAGCACCATCCACTAATGTCCTGAATTGGTTTAAGAGCCAGCTTTCTGACACATTCAAGCAATTTAAATCTGGTCATGCGGGAAGAAAGCCCAGAAAAGTCATAAGGAGATTCCATCCAGTAGCTCCTCATCTTCTAGCTCAACTTACTCTGGTCAGTCAGATTCAGATGACTCCATCTGAAGAACTGTTCTTGTTCCCCTCTGATAAAGATGTCTCTCTCTTTAAAGCGATAATAAAGCTAATAGAGTCTGTAAAGACTACGGACAATAAGCCAAATAAAGAAAGATTTTATTCTTTCTCGCCTAACAAGAACAAGGTCTATCCTACCCATTCAAACTAGACAAAAAGATAGATATGTGGACCAGGTTTAGATCCCTGCATAGATTGAATCCCAAGGATATTTCAGAATCGGGCACTACCCCTAAAGTTGATTAATGCAGCTAGACTATCTAGACATTCTATCTTGCCTTCGAAGAGTCGGCCCTATTAAAGGAACCTATGGATAGGAAGACTGACTCTCTCTTGATGAAGGATTATACTGCAACCTCTTCTGTCTCTAGAGTTGCCTTATCCACTGTGCCTATAGCACTAGCTCTAAGAGTCTCACTCAGCCGTTTAGCTAACGATCTTCAGGACGATCTTTTACTTAGGAAATCTGCAGCAGGGTTCCTTTTTTAAAATTTTAATTGTTTATTAATTTCCAAGACATATAAAATAGCATCTTTCAGGAAATGATACATTACCACAAAGATGAAGGGTACTAACAGGAACCCAAAATAGTAAATTTCAATGTATCACTAATATACAACAGTACGGACATAGCAGAAAACCATAGATAAAAATGAAAAAGAAAAAACAATTATTTTTGTCTATCCCCTTTAGGACGCAGCCTGTTTTGGCCTTGTGGCACAGCCGATTTTTTCAAATCTGACATGTGTCACTTTATGTGGTAATAACTCCTGAATGCTTTTACCTATCCAAGCGATTCTGAGATTGTTTTCTTGTGACATATTTAACTTTATGATAGTGGAAAAATTTGGTCGATAAATTCAATATTTATTCGTGAAAAACACCAAAATTTAGAGAAAATTTGCAAAAATGTGCATTTTTCTAAATTTAAATGTATCTGCTTGTAAAACCGATAGTTATACCACACAAAATAGTCACTAGTTACCATTTCCCATATGTGTACTTTATATTTGCATCGTTTTTTGAACATCCTTTTATTTTTCTAGGACGTTACAAGGCTGAGAACTTTAGCAGCAATTTCTCACATTTTCAAGAAAATTTCAAAAGGCAATTTTTACAGGGGCCAGTTCAGTTGTGAAGTGGTTTTGAGGGCCTTATATATTCGAATACCCCAATAAATTACCCCATTTTAAAAACTGCACCCCTCAAAGTATTCAAAACAGCAAGTATCAGAAAGTATTTTAACCCTTTAGGCGTTTCACAGGAAATAAAGCAAAGTAGAGGGGAAATTTACAAATTTCTCCTTTTTTTGCCGAAATTCATTTGTAATAAAAAAAATTGTGTAACAGAGAAGGTTTTACAAGAGAAATACAACTCAATATTTATTGCCCAGGTCCTGCAGTTTTTAGGAATATCCCACATGTGGCCCTAGTGCCCTAATGGAACGAAACACCGGCCTCAGAAGCAACGGAACACCTAGTGGATTTTGGGGCCTGCTTATTTTTAGAATATATTTTAGGCACAATGTCGAATCAGAAGAGGTCTTGTGGTGCCAAAACAGTGGAAACTCCCCAAAAGTGACCCCATTTTGGAAACTAGACCCCTCAAGGAATTTATCTAAGGGTATAGTTTGCACTTTGACCCCACAGGTATTTTGCTATATTTATTGGAGTTAGTCTATGAAAATGAAAATCAACCTTTTTTTTTTTTTTTTAAATAACATAGACATTTTTAATATTTACAAGGAATAAAGAAGAAAATTCACCCCAACATTTGTAAAGCATTTTCTCCCGATTACGGAAATACCCCATATGTGGTAATAAACTCCTGTTTGGGCCCACGGCAGCGCTCAGAAGGAAGGGAGCGCCATTTGGATTTTGGAGCACAGATTTTGCTGGATTGATTTTCAGTGCCATGTCGCATTTGCAACCCCCTGCAGGGAACAAAATAGTGGAAACCCCCAAAAAGTGACCCCATTTTGGAAACTAGACCCCTCAAGGAATTTTTCTAGGGGTATAGTAAGCATTTATACCACACAGGTCTTTTGCAGAATTTAGTCGAATTTTTTCATTTTCACAAGGGATAAAGGAGAAAAAGTCACCCTAAATTTGTAGCGCAATCTCTCCCGAGTATGACAATACCCCACATGTGGTAATAATTTATTTTTTTAATAGAAATTAATTAACCTTTGCAGGACTCATCCTTTTTTGCTTTTCCATTTTATTTTTTCACTCCCCGCCTTCCAAACGCCATAACTTTTTTATTTTTCCATGAATTGAGCGGTGGGAGGGCTTATTTTTGGCAGGACGAGCTGTAGTTTTATTGGTACCATTTTTGGTAGATGCAAGTTTTTGATCACTTTTTATTACATTTTATTTAGAGCTTTGGTGGCCAAAAACAGTGATTTTGGCGTTTTAAATTCTTTATTTCTTACGCCGTTCATAATGCGCTATAAATGACAATTATACTTTATTCTGCAGGTCAGTACGATTACGGCGATACCATATGTATATAGTTTTTTTTATGTTTTGCAGCGTTTGCACAATAAAATCACTTCTTTATAAAATAATTTATTTTCTGTCACCATATTCTGAGAGCCGTAACTTTTTTATTTTTCAGCCAAAAAAGCGGTGTAAGGGCTTTTTTTTTTGCGGGACGGGTTGTAGTTTTTATTGGTACTATTTTCGGGTACATGCGACTTTTTGATCACTTTTTATTCTATATTTTAGGAGGGGTGGTGACCAAAAAAATAGTGATTCTGGCATTGTTTTTAGTTTGTTTTTTTTGCGGCGTTCACCATGCGGTAAAAATAACATTATAGTGTTATAGATTGGGTCGTTACGAACACGGTGATACTAAATATGTTTACTGTTTTTTAACGGTTTCATTTTTTTCCTATAATAAGCGACTTATTATAGGAAAAAAAATCTTTTATTTTTACACTTTTGTAAAACATTTTTATTAACTTTTTTTTTTTTTCATTACTTTTTACACTTTCTTTTTTTTACCAGCAGCTCTGATCGCTGCTAGAATACGTTACACTGCCTAGAGGCTGATCCTCATAGGCTTGCATACCTGGCAGACCCGGGTGCCGTTGTCTGGCCCCCTGGTGCCATCACAAGCATCAGCAGCGCCCACAATTGCATGGGGGCTGCTGATGTGCTACCCTGTACATGCGGGGATCGCAATCGTGCCCCGCATGTAACGGGTTAATTGCCTAAATCAGCGGCAATGAGCCGCTGATCGGCAACTAGTGGAGTGTCAGCTGTCAGGGACAGCTGACCTCCCGGTTCCCGATGCACAATGTCGCCGACAGTGTCACAGACACTGTCATCGACAGTGTGAATCGCGAACGGCAGTGACGTCCTGTCACTGACAGGAAGTCTATCAGGAGGCTGATCCTGATAGGCTTCCGTACATGGCAGACACGGAGGCCATTACTTGGCCTCCGATCGCCATGCTAGCCATCTGCAAACCTCACGATTTCATCGTGAGGTCTGCCGATGAGCTAGAAACCCCTGAATGCGGTGATTGAAATCAATCACCGCAATCAAGGGGTTAATTGCCGATATCAGCGGAAATAAGCCGCTGATCGGCATACAGTGGACTGTCAGCTGTCAGGGACAGCTGGCCTCCCGGTTCCCGGTGCACACTGTCGCCGACAGTGTGCACCGGGAACTTCGCAGTTACTGTACGTCCCTGTGCCTTAAGACACTGGCCGCATGGACGTACAGTTGCGTCCTCGTGCGCCTAGGGGTTAAATAAAACAGAAAAACATATTTGAAACATTGCTCATATATACCCTCTGAAAAAAACTATACAATACATCACAACAAATATTAATACCTTTGCATATTAAGGACCATGATCCTACAAAAAAACTTCTAATAGAGCCCTAAAAACCCCAGACCGAAGGATAATCAGCATACCCAATCTAACAAATGTGACGCCTAAGAAAAAAAATTTTTCTTTTTTTTTTTTTCTTTCTCTCTCTTTTACTTTCTTTCCTTTTTTTCTTCCCCTTTTTTTTTTTTTTCTCCTTTTGCTTTTTTATTTTTTTCTATGGTATAGAATTGCTTATGTGGGACCTGAGACGTGTAATATGTAACCCATGAATCCCATCTGTTATCATACTGAGTGATAGAGCGAGACAATTTAACCACCAATCTTTCCATGTTATGTGTGAATTGTACATGTTGACATAATTCTTTGGTAGTTAAAGGAGAATTAGACTTCCAAGTTCTCGCAATCATGGACTTGGCCGCAAGTATAATATAACCTATCACTGTTCGCACCTCCACAGCAAATTCTAATATATGCCAATAAAACACAATGCTAATGTAGGTTGTATGTGAACACAGAGACCAGTAACAGACTTTATAAGACCCGCCGTTGCCAGCCAAAATGAGTTAACTAGGGGACAATCCCACCAAGCGTGTTTGTATGTGCCTATCAGGCCACAGCCTCTCCAGCAATAATGTGGATAAGTAGGGTTCAGTTTAGAAATATGCGCGGGAGTAAGGTACCAGCGCAAGATGATCTTAAGGGACATCTCCTAATAACTTGTACTCTTGGATATCCCATTTAGTTATATAATAGGGCTCATTTATTAATTGTAGTTGCACTAACAATTTAGAAAACAATGATATCCCTCGAAGCGCAGGCCTAAGTGATTAAAAGAACTGGTGTATAACCGTTGGGAATGTTGGTGAGTGAATTGAAGTTTTGTGTAGTGCATGATGGATTTGGAGGAACTTATAAAAACCTCTTGCAGGGAGAGAATAAGTACGAGAGATATATTTGAACATGTGTAGTGAATCTCTAGAATATAAAAGTCCAATTGTCTTTACACCAGCTACCTTCCAGTTACTGAGGTCCTGCTCAGGAATACATGTGTTTAAGAATTGTATGGGTAAATCTCCAAGAATAGTCATATCTAATGCGGAGATACATGTACAGAGCGATTTCCATGCAGAAATGGAAGCTGAAATACTGGACAATTTATTAGAAACCTTGTAAGGGGGCGATGATGACATTCAAAATAATGCATTTAATGGGATCCAAAAATGTACACTTTCAATGTCCACCCAACGTTTTTTGTGAGAATTGTTCCAATAAAATTTAGTTTGAGCCAAAATAGCCGCCAAGTAATATTTTTTCAAGTCCAGTACACCCATACCGCTTTTGGTCCAGGGTCTAGTCATAGTGCTAAATCTAATTCTAGGTTTCCGCCCTGCCCTTATGAAATCTGACAAAATTTTCTGCAATTTTGCAAAATAAGTGTTGGTTACTGGTACAATCACAGTCCGAAATACATACAAAATGGAAGGTAAAAGTAACATCTTAACAATAGCCACTCTAGTAGCCCAGGTAAATAGTGGTTTATTAAATTTATGTACTAATTGAGACATCTTAGATAACAAGGGTATATAGTTACACCCGAAAAGATCTTTACTGGAGCTTAAAGAGATACCCAAATAAGTAGTACACTTATCTTGCCAGTGGAAAGGAAAACTCGCCTCCAACCAGGATTTAGTTAAAGAAGCTATACCTACATTCAGAATTTGCGACTTAGAAGGATTAATTTTATAGTATGATGCATTCCCAAAATTAGTAATGATTTCTTGGACAGCTGGAATGGAACCAATAGGGTCTGTTATAGAAAGTATTACATAATCTGCATATAAGCCTACGGTGTGTAAGGAGGTGCCTACTGATATACCGTGAACACTACAATTGGTCCTGATATGTTCTGCAAAAGGTTCCATTACTAGAACGAAGATAATGGGACAATGGGCAATCCTGTCTAGTTCCATCAGTGATATCAAATTTGTCGGACAGAAACCCTGAGGAAAATACTCTAGCAGCTGGATATGAATACAACGCAAGGATAGCTGTCATGGCCGCGGGCCGTCAGGTTCACTCACCTGCTGACGGCCGCAGCCAAGGGTCTGCGAGCACTGGGTGCCGGGTCCCGTAGGGTGTGCGCGCACGCTCGTGCCCGTTCTTAAAGGGCCAGAGCGTGCACCTGAAGTTAATGTTTTAATTAGCCCAATAGTACCCGGGACTATAAGAAGGGGTCAGCCCGAACCTCCCTTGCCTGAGCGCTGTTTGTCATATCCAAATTTGTCTATGCAAATTGTCTCCTAGTATTTTCCAGTACCCAGTGTTCCCTGTTCCTGTATCCCGTGCTATCCTGGTCAAGTGCTGTGCTGTTGTCGTGCTGTGCTGTATTCCACGCCTGTCCTGCTATTCCACACCTGACGTCTACCCGTTGCCTAGTTCCAGCCGAGCCTGCCTTGCTACTGTCCGAGCTGCCACAGGTACACTATACGAACTATAGACTGTGACCTGCGCCCTGTTTGCCAGCTACTGTACCGTCAAGGCGGTACGGTCCAGTGGGTCCACGAACCCAACATGACAGTACACTCAGGCCATGGACCCCGCTGGTCGATCCAAGACCAAGATGACGTCACGAGATGAGGACGGAGATGCTAGACCACCGGTCTCGACAGGACAAACTCCTCCAGGCCTTGAACATTATTGCACGTCAGCAGGGGGCACTAGCTGCAGTTCCTCCTACTACACCTACTGGCAGTGTTGATCCTCAGACTACACCTTCTGGCAGTGTTGATCCTCATTTTTCTTTGCCACTTTCTGACCGCTATGATGGAGACCCAGGCACCTGTCGTGGATTTTTGAACCAGTGCCGGATCCACTTCAGCCTGTATTCAAGGGCATTTTCGTCTGATGGCGCAAGGGTCGCTTTCACCATCACTCTCCTCACTGGCAAGGCCCTTGCATGGGCGAATCCTATCTGGGAGAGACAAGGACCCGAGACCCGTGACTTCCAGGAGCTCCTCCGGACATTTCGCACAGTGTTTGAGGAGCCTGGACGAGTTTCCTCTGCAGCGGCTTCCCTGCTGAATCTACGCCAGGGAGACACCTACGTGGGCGAGTACACCATTCACTTCCGCACCCTGGCAGGAGAACTGTTGTGGAACAATGAGGCCCTGGTGGCATGCACTGTCTCCTAAGATTAAGGATGAACTTGCCGCTCGAGATCTACCATTTACCCTGGATGACCTCATCCTTCTGGCCGCCCGGATTGATAGAAGGATCCGAGAACTGCTCCAAGAAGCTCGTCGGGACGGAGGCCTTCCTAGTCCAGTTCCTACCTTTCAGCAACCCCTGCTGTCCTCAGATGCCGATTCTCCTAAGGAGTCTGTGAGGATGGACCAATGTAAGTTATCTACACAGGAGAGACAACGCAGATGCACTTCGGGACTTTGTCTATATTGCGGCCTCGGAGGCCATTTTGTGCGCCTGTGTCCCCAAAAGCACCAAAGCCTAGGGTTAGTAGGAGAGACAACCTTGGGCAAAGAAGGAGTTCCGTCTAAATTGTCCTTACTCGTGACTATAGTGTCCGGCGAGAAAACGCATTAGGTCTCTGCGTATCTGGACTCTGGATCTGCTGCTAATTTCATTTGTAGAGACATGGTGGCTCTTCTTCAATTACCCACTACCCCTCTGGAGAGACCGTTGATGGTTTCATCGGTAAATGGACTACCTCTGCCAGACCCAGTTATAGCTGTGACCAAGCCGCTGAGGCTCCAAGTAGGGGCTCTCCACTCCGAGCTCCTATCGTTCTTTGTCTTGTCCAAGTCCGTTAACCCCGTGCTGCTGGGTCTGCCTTGGCTCCGACTATATGCCCCAGTCCTGGACTGGAATTCTGGAGAGGTTTTCCTGTGGAGACCCGAGTGTCACAGCCGTTGCCTGGTACAGATTCGCTCGGCTCAGCCTCCTCTGCCTCGGTCATTGCAGGATTGCCCGTTCATTCTGCTGCATTTTCGGACGTCTTCAGCAAAAGGGAGGCGGAGACACTGCCCCCACACCGGGCATATGAATGTCCTATTGAGCTGATTCTTGGTGCATCCCTTCCCCGTGGTAAGGTATATAATCTCTCCTTGCCAGAGACTCTGTCCATGTCCGCCTATGTTAAGGAGAACTTGGAGAGGGGCTTCATACGGAATTCTTCCTCCCCGGCAGGAGCCGGGTTCTTATTCATCAAGTAGAAGTATGGTTCCCTGCGTCCATGTATTGACTACCGGGGTCTCAACCAGATCACGGTGCAAAATAAGTATTCGTTGGCACTGATCTCAGAACTGTTTGATCGTATACGTGGTGCCAAGATTTCTTCCAAACTAGTCCTGCGTGGGGCTTACAACTTAATCCGGATTCGCAGAAGTGAAGAATGGAAGACTGCATTTAACACCCGTGATGGACACTATGAATATCTAGTAATGCCCTTTGGCCTGTGTAATGCTCCCGCGGTCTTTCAGGAGTTCATTAATGACATCTTCCGTGACCTTCTCTATGTTTGTGTTGTGGTCTATCTAGATGTCATCTTGATATTTTCTCCAGATCCTATGACTCATCAGAGACATGTCCGTAAATTTTTCTGCGGTTAAGGGAGAATCGTCTGTACGCCAAGTTGGAGAAGTTGGTGTTTGAGAAAGATGCTCTACCCTTCCTGGGCTACATCGTCTCGAATAGAGGTCTCAAAATGGATCCTGAAAAGGTAAAGTCCGTCCTGGAATGGCCACGTCCTCAAGGCTTGAGGGCCATACAGCGCTTTCTGGGATTCGCCAATTTTTACAGACAGTTCATCCCAAACTTCTCCTCACTAGCATCTCCTATCTCTAACCTCACCAAGAAGGGCATGAACGCCAAGGCAGAGTTCGCATTCAGTAGCCTGAAGAGCGCCTTCACGTCAGCCTCTATCCTCCATCATCCAGATGTTTCTCAACAGTTCTCGTTGGAGGTGGACGCCTCCTCTGTCGGTGCTGGTGCACTCCTGTTCCAGAAGGGTTCCAAGGGCAAGTCAATAGTATGTGGATATTTCTCTAACCTCTTCTCTTACGCAGAACGCAACTACTCGATTGGGGATCGGGAGTTACTGGCCATCAAATTGGCCCTGGAAGAGTGGAGACATCTACTAGAGGTTGCAGCTCATCCCATCCTGATTTTTACGGACCACAAAAATCTCACCTGTCTTCAGACAGCGCACGGCTGAACCCTCGTCAGGCCAGGTGGTCGTTGTTCTTTACCAGGTTCCAGTTTGAGCTCCATTATTGTCTGGCCGACAAGAATGTGAGGACCGATGCCTTGTCCAGGTCATTCGAGACAGAGGACACCATGGAGATTCCACAGAATATTATTGATACGTCTTGCATCCCGGCCGACGTCCCTCCTTTGTGCCCCTGGCTGACAGAGGGAGAATCCTCCACTGGGGACACTGCCCTAGACTAGCAGGCCACTCGGGTGCCCATAAGACCCGAGACTTGATTGCCCGTCATTTCTGGTGGCCCACGCTGCCCTAGACAGTATGGTCTTTGTTTCTTCCTGCTCTGTGTGTGCAGCTAACAAGGTCGCTCACTCCAGACCTGCTGGCCTGCTCAGCCACTGCCTGGGCCCGATGCTCCCTGGCAGCATATAGCTATGGACTTTGTTACTGACCTGCCTCTCTCTGCTGGATGCAGTGTTGTCTGGGTGGTGGTGGATCGATTTTCGAAAATGGCCCACTTCGTTCCACTGACCGGCCTTCCTTCTGCTCCTCAACTGGCCAACCTCTTCATCCAACACATCTAGTGTTTTCCAGTTCCCAGTGTTCCCTGTTCCTGTATCCCGTGCTATCCTGGTCAAGTGCCGTGCTGTTCTGTATTCCACGCCTGTCCTGCTATTCCACACCTGACGTCTACCCGCTGCCTAGTACCAGCCGAGCCTTCCTTGCTACTGTCCGAGCTGCCGCAGGTACACTATACAAACTAGACTGACCTGCGCCCTGTTTGCCAACTACCGTACCGTCAAGGCGGTACGGTCCAGTGGTTCCACGAACCCAACGTGACATTAGCGGACTTTATCATTTCGTGAAATCCAAACTTGTCCAACATAGCCGACAAATATCCTGAGAAAACGCTGTCAAATGCCTTCTCCGCATCCAAATCGAGAAGCAGAGAAGGCGTTCGAGAGGATTCCACCAGCTGAACAAGGTCCATAAACCGGCGAGTACCGTCTGAGGATTGTCTTCCTGCCACAAACCCAACTTGATCGGGATGAATTAATTTCGGTAAGATATGCACCAACATTAGCGATAAAATCTTAGCATAAAGCTTTAGATCTGTGTTGAGCAGCGATATCGGCCTAAAGTTAGCAGGAGTCGTGGGTTCTTTCCCAGGTTTGGGAATGGTGATTATAGTAGCCTCCAACATCTCAGGCGGAAAGTAACTGCAGCCTTATTAAAACTGTCTAAAATGTTTAAAATACGAATTAGAGAACCCATTAGGGCCCGGGGAATTAAAGGTTGAATCCTTATTGATAGAGAAATAAGTTTCTAAGTTATCCCTTAATGTAGTAGCATGATCAGGGTGAGTTAAAATATGATCATTTATTCTCCACTGAGAGGGAGAAGAAGTAAAATGTTATTGTAAACTAATTTGTATAGGGGCGTGATCCGACCAAATAATATCCCCTATCGCAGAGGAACTAGTCTGAAGGAGGGCCAACTTATTAACAAGGAAAAAAATAGATTCTTGAGTATGAGTTGCGAGGGGGGGGTATAAAAGTAAAATCTTTTTCACTACCATGTTGACATCTCCAGATGTTGTAAAAACTGTCCTCTACAATAGAGACCGCCAAGGAGTCAGTATATCTACTAGTGGTGGTAGAATCTAGATTCAGGTCAAGTACGGTATTAAAGTCACTGCCAATAATCACAAGGCCCCTACTAATATCAGAAATGTTTTACATAAGCGAGGACCAAAATCTACAATGCCTCGTATGAAGAAAATATACATTGACAAAAGTATAAGTGACATTATCTATGTCACCAACTAATACCAAATAACGTCCCTGTGCATCCGATAATATATAATGTAACGTAAAAGCTACAGAGTTGCGGATTGCAATTAATACTCCACTACGTTTAGCTGCACAAGACGCCATGTATATATGAGGGAACATTTTATGACTACATGCTGGGGCTTTGTGTTTATGAAACTGTGTCTCCTGAGCAAACAAAACGTCACAGTTCAGAAGTTTAGCTTCCTTCCATAGCATACTACGCTTAAAGGGGCCCCTTAACATTAAGGGAAGTGACTTTTATTACCATAATGCATTATAGAATAAAAATAAGTAATTCTAGCACAGGCAATCAAGTAAATTGTATTGACAGTATTATGGAACATGCATGAGTCAGAGCATAAATCAGAGCGTACGAGCAAGGACATATAAACATTAAAAAAAACAACAATAACAGAACGTCCAGCGAGGCTCGATACAGTACCTGCACCAGGGTCTCCAGGAGGGAAATCGGGGGGAAAAAAAACCACAACTGGAGTCGCCGGGATCATCCAGTACACCCGGTGTTACTCTTGTTTCGGGGCGAACGTCAGGCTCAGTGAACAATTTGCTCAGCTTTTAAATGTAGCATCCACAACCCCCGATCGGCAATTATTTTCTTTAAGTCATGCATGATGTCCTCGTTTACCAGCAGTCTTCCATTCATCCTGAACTTTCCAAGGAGCAGCAATAGTGGTAGCAGGAAAGGAGCCTGATAGAGCAATATTCCATTTATGCAACAATATTAAACCGCCCTCTACCGTGTTCACCGTATGTAACGTGCCTCTCCAGTTTATAATCAACCTTGTAGGAAATCCCCACTTATATGCAATAGCCACAGCTTGTAAGGCCTTTGTCACATGCGAAAATGAGTGACGGGCTTGTAAGGTAGCGGCTGAGAGGTTCGGGAAAAGCAAAATAGACGCATATGGGTCAGGCAGTGGAGTCATTTTACGTGCAGCTTGCAGCAGACGGTCTTTAATATGAAAAAAATGCACTCTTGCTAACACATCTCGGGGAGCATTATCTGGTGTAGACCTCGCTTTAGGAATACAATGAGCACGGTCTATAACTAACTCCGCAATAATAGCCACAGGGAGAGGAATTTTAAACAGGTTTTGTAAGAACATTGTTAATTCAAGAGGTTGAACATCCTCAGGAATTCCCCGAAACGTAATGTTATTCTTACGTGCTCTATCCTCCAGATCACTAATTTTGTCTTTAACCCGTTGCGTACCTGCTCCGCAATAGTACGGCACACGCCGCTTATTGAAGCGGACCTGCGCCGTACTATTGTGGAGCAGGAATAAACTGTCACTATGTGAAATTACATAGTGACATAACAGCGGCGGCAGCTGTCATTGACAGCTAACCGTCTCTGTTACCGGCCTGGGGACCAATTAGCAGGCCCCCATGCCGGCGATTGCTGTGATTGGTCAGTCTTCAGAGACTGACCAATCACAGCCGTCTGTGACGTCGTTTACAGGAGAGAGCTCCTGTCACTTTCTCTGATCTCATTTCTGTGAGATCCGTGAGGAGATCAGAGAAAGTTATGTAAAAAAAAAAAAAACACTATTTTTATTAACCCCTTCCCGAAAATGGGCATATAGTAACGCCCTGAGGATGAAGCGGGCACAGGAGCTGTGCTCGCTCCATCTTCATCAGATGTCGGCTATAATATACAGCCGACATCCCACTGCAACTAGCAACGGCTTCCTGGTTGCCAGGTACGGGAGCCTATTAGGTCCTGCCCAAGGCAGGATGTAATAGGCTCAACTGTCAGTTGTAAAGTGACAGTTACAATACACTGCACTACACAAGTACATACTGAAGTAGTGCAGTGTATTGTACAGGGGATCAGAAGATCAGATCTTCCAGTCTCCTAGTAAGTGTAAAATAAAAAAGTTTTAGCTAAATAAATAAATAAATAAACATTTTACGTAATAAAAACAATAATCGCCCTGTTTCCCTGATCAATTAGAAAAAAAAAAAAAATAGACATAATAGGTATCGCCGCGTTTGTATTGGCCTGACCTAAAAAAATATCATATTATTTATCCCGCACGGTTAATACAATAATAAGCAATGGCAGAATTTCGTTTTTTGGTCACGTTGTTTCCAAAAAAATGGAATAAAAAGTGATCAAAAAGTCGCGCGTAGCCAAACATGGTAGCAATAAAAACTAGAGTGTGTCACGCTAAAAACAAGCCCTCACAAAGCTCCGTCGACAAAAAAAAAAAAAAGTTATGGCTCTCAGGACATGGTGACACTAAAAGATTTTATTTAGAAAAAAGTGTTTTTATTTTGTAAAACTAGCAAAACACATAAAAACTATAAATTTGGTATTGCCATAATCGTATCGAACCGCAGAATAAAGTAAACATGTTGTTTATACTGCACAGAGAACGCCATTAAAAAATTATAAAAGAAACAGTGAAAGAATTTCTGTTTTTTGGTCTCCTCACCTCACAAAAAATGGAATAAAAACTAATCAAATTATCGCATGTACCCCAAAATAATACTAATAAAAACTTCAGCTCGTCCCATGAAAATCAAGCACTCACATAGCTCGTCAAGGGAAAAATAAAAAGTTATGACTCTTGGAACGCAATAATGCAAAACGACGGCCCAGACTAATTTATATGTGCAGCAGTTCTTCACCTAAAACCCCACGTCATCATTTGCAGCCCCCACTGGTAGACCCTGTAAATGCAGCGGAAACTATGACATTTTGGGGTCTGTGCTACATATGGGGCTAGTGAAGAAGTCAAAGATTAGGCAATGCTGGAGTGCGGATGTTTTGTACAACACCACAGACACCCTTTAGAAGTGTGACTCCTGCACCCAATAATCCGGCCTGTGAATAAAGGATTGGTTCAAAGCGTACGTCACTATCCATGGATAATTAATTTTATTATTCATTCTCCCCATTATTACATCATCCTATTATGACCTGTCGCACTTCGCCCAGCTTACATATACCCTGATGTACTCCACATAGATTACATATACCCTGATGTACTCCGCCTAGCTTACATATACCCTGATGTACTCCGCCCAGCTTACATATATCCTGATGTACTCCTCACAGCTTACATATACCCTGATGTACTCCGGACAGTTTACATATACCCTGATGAACTCCGCCCAGCTTACATATACCCTGATGTACTCCGCCCATCTTACATATACCCTGATGTACTCCGCACAGCTTACATATACCCTTATACACTCCACCCAGCTAACATATACCCTGATGTACTCCGCCCAGCTTACATATGCCCCCACATTATAAACTGAAACACCAGTAAAACACTAAACAAAACTACTACCAAGCAAAATCTGCGCTCCAAATAGCGGTCCTTCTGGGCCTGGCAGTGTGCCCAAACAGCAGTTTATGACCACATATGGGGTATTACCGTACTCTGGAGAACCGCTTAACAATTTATGGGGTGTATGTCTCCAGTGGTACAAGCTGGGCCCAACACATTGGGCACTGAAATAGCATATCTGTGGAAAATGGCAATTTTCAATCTGCAACATCCACTGTGCACTAATTTCTGCAAAACCTTTGGGGGTCAAAATGCTCACTATACTTCTAGATGAATTCCTTGAGGAGTGTAGTTTCCTAAATGGGGTCACTTCTCTGGAGTTTTCACTGTACTGGTACCTCAGCGCAATGCAAGATGGCGTCAAAAACGAATTTTATAAAATCGACACTCCAAAAACAAAATTGTGCTTTTTCCGTTTAGACCCTTGCCGTATGTCCAAATAGACGTTGACAACCACGTATGGGGTATTTCCCTACACAGGAGAAATTGTGTAACACATTTTGGGGTGTCTTTTCTCCTGTATTCCTTGTGGAAATAAAAAATGATGAGCTAAATCTACAGCTTATTGGAAAAAAAAAATATTTCATTTTCACAAACCAATTCTAATAAAATCTATAAAACACCTGAGGGTTCAAAATGCTCACTACATCTCTAATTTAATTCTTTCAGGGGTATAGTCTCCAAGTTGGGATCACACCTGGGGAATTTCTACTGTACTGGTACTTCAGGGACTCTATAAATGTGACATGGCACCCAGAAACCAATTCAGCAAAATCTGAGCTGCAAAATCCAAATGGTGCTCCGTCCCTTCTGAGACCTGCCGTGGGTCCAAACAGCAGTTTATTACCACATATGGGGTATTACCATAATCAGGAGAAATAGCTTTACAAATGTTGAGGTGCTTTTTCTCCTTTATTCCTTAGAAAAATTTGAAAATTCAGGTTTCTTTCCAAAAAAAAGTCTCTTTTCATCTTCACAGACTAATTCCAATAAATTCAGCAAAAATACCTGTGGGGTCAAAAGTCTAACTATACCACTAGAAAAATTCCTTGAGGGGTATAGTTTCCAAAATAGCGTCACTTTTGGGGGGTTTCCACTGTTTTCATCCCTCCAGGGTGTTGCACACGTGACATGGCACCGAAAACCATTCCAGTAAAATCAGAGCTCCAAAATCCAAATTGCGCTCCTTCCCTTCTGAGCCCTGCTGTGGGTCCAAACATATGGGGTATTTCCGTAATCGGGAGAAATTGCTTTAAATATTGGGGTGCTTTTTCTCATTTACTTCTTGCAAAAATTAGACATTTTTAAGTTTTTCCAGAAAAAAAGTAGATTTTCATTTTCACAGACTAAGGCCTCATGCACACGACCGTAAAAACTCCCGTTATTACGGGTTGTAATTACGACCCGTAATAACGGGCTCATAGACTTCTATTGGCGACGGGTGCCTTCCCGTTTTCTCACGGGAAGGTGCCCGTGCCGTTGAAAAAGATAGAACATGTCCTATTTCAGGCCGTAATAACGGCACGGACAGTCCATAGAAGTCTATGGAGCTCTCGTAATGACGGGTGGCTACATGTGTGCACCCGTCATTACGGCAGCGTTGCTAAGCGACGTCAGTAAATAGTCACTGTCCAGGGATCGGCAGTAACTCTTTCAGCACCCTGGACAGTGACTACCGATCAGTATAAACCTGTAAAAAATAAAAATAAAAGACTTTCATACTTACCGACAACTTCCTGCTTCCTCCAGTCCGGTCTCCCGCCCGTTGCCTTGGTGACGCGTCCCTCTCGACATCCGGCCCGACGTCCTGGATGACGTTTCAGGCCATGTGACCGCTGCAGCCAATCACAGGTCAATCACAGGCTGCAGCGGTCACATGGACTGCCGCGTCATCCAGGGATGTCGGGCTGGATGTGAAGAGAGGGACGCGTCACCAAGACAACGGCCGGGTAAGTATGAATTTCTTTAACTTTTATTACAGAAAAGGCTGTCCCTTCTCTCTATCCTGCACTGATAGAGAGAAGGGGCTGCCGATTAGTGCAGTGCTATTTTGCCGCCAAAAACGTGCCCGTAAATACGGGTGGAATACGGGTGACACCGGACCCATATTTACGGGCACGGGTTCGTAAATACTGGTGCAAAACGGGTGGAATACGTGTGACACCGGACCCGTATTTACGCCAGTATTTACGGGTGTGAAAAAATACGGTCGTGTGCATGAGGCCTTACTCCAATAAATATAGCAAAATACCTGTGGGGTCAAAATGCTAACTATACCCCTAGATAAATTCCCTGAGGGGTGTAGTTTAAAAAATGGGGGTCACTTTTGGGGGTTTCCACTGTTTTGTCACCACAAGACCTCTTCAAACCTGACATGGTGCCTAAAATATATTCTGAAAAAAGGAGGCCCCAAAATCCACTGGGTGCTCTTTTGCTTCTGAGGCCGGTGTTTCAGTCCATTAGCACACTAGGGCCACATGTGGGATATTTCTAAAAACTGCAGAACCTGGGAAATAAAAATTGAGATGCGTTTCTCAGGTAAAACCTTCTGTGGTACAGATTTTTTTTTATTACATATTAATTTTGTAAAAACAAAATGAAATTTGAAAATTTCAGCTCTACTTTCCTTCAATTCCTGTTTAATCGCCTAAAGAGTTTAAACACTTTCTGAATCCTGTTTTGGATACTTTGAGGGGTGCAGTTATCAAAATGGGTTGTTTTATGGAGGTTTCTAATATATAGGGCCCTCAAAACCACTTCAGAACTGAACTCGTCCCTGAAAAAAATAGCTTTTTGAAATTTTCTTAAAAGTATAAAAGGATGTCCAAAAAACGATGCAAACATAAAGTAGACATATGGGAAATGTTAATTAGTAACTATTTTGTGTGGTATTACTATCTGTTTTACAAGCAAATACAGTTAAAATTGGAAAAATCATAATTTCTTAAAATTTTCTCTAAATTTTCGTGTTTTTCACAAATAAGCAATGAATTTAACTACCAAATTTTTTCACTAACATAAAGTACAATATGTCACAAGAAAACAATCTCAGAATCAATTGGATAGGTAAAAGCATTCCAGAGTTAATACCACATAAAGTGACACATGTCAGATTTGAAAAAATGGATCTGGTCCTCAAGGCCAAAATGAGCTTGGTCCTCAAGGGGTTAAGCAATTTTATGTCATCATCTGCAGCAATATGAAAATCTACAAGTTCGTTGTGAGCAATGGAATAATCGCTCATTTTATACTCTAGGTGTGAAGTGCGATTACCCAGTTCCTCTACATCTATTTGAAGCACCTGTATGATTTTCCCCATATAAGTACAGAGATTCCTTTGCAGGGAAAGTAACATGCCTTTCAGGGCCACTTCAGTTACTAATTTCTCGGAGGGAGAAAGTGTGTTCAAGTCCCATTCCTTCGCATCCCATTCTGTACCAGGCAGAGAGGCATTAACAAGGGTGTTATCCCCTGATTCAACTGAATCAGCCATGTGCGTGCATTTTTAATGAATGAGCAAGGCCCTTGGGTGAAGGAGATGCAGGGGAAGCATGTGATAACAGGCCCCTGTTTACTGCTTTCCTTACCTCCTTTTACATGCATCAGGGCATCGCTGCGTGTGTGGGACGAGCGGTACGAGGAACGGGTCTCCTCTCTGTCATGTTCGGCTCTGTCAAGTTCGACAGGTGCGACGCGGGAGAAGAGCGTTATCCAACGCCATCTAGTGAGGATGTACCTGAATCTGGTGGATAAAAGTCAGTGAGGCGGCATGGCCCAGACTTGTCTTTATGCCTTCGTACCATGGCTCCTCTTCTCTCCTGGAGATGTCCGGAAGTCGGGGTAAGTATCTGATAAATGTCGGGATTGTGAAACGCTGCTATGTGCCGCTAACAAGGAGCCCAACCTCAGAGCTCAGCTACATTACAACCAGTTAGGAACGCCCACTTCCTGACTGTGTAATTTTGCCTCTTATCCTCACCGGTATGTGATTGCCTCCTGCAGCAGAGTTCCTGTGCCAGGCGCCTCTGGATATTTTGAAGCTCTCCTCAAAATCCCAGGCACTCCAGTTGTGGAAAGGCGATGTACCATCCAAAAATAATTTTTGTACCTTGCTGTTTGAGCCTTCTGCCTTGTTTGGACCCCAACTGGTTCCTATGCTAAGGGACCTTAATGAAAGGAAAGGGGTCTCCTTTTCACAACCTAAGAGACCCTTCATGCCATTTTGTGTGCAAACCAGAACAGAGTTCAAGAGAAGATTCAGCAACAGGAGACAGTACAAGCCAAAGTTTGACTTTAACTTCTCCAGGAGGAAGCCCTCTGGTAAAAAGCCAGGGGAGGTATGACGCCAAAAGCTCTATTCCACCTGTTGGGGGAATTCTATCCAGCCTAGTACAGTATCTCCACCGACGCATTGGTCTCTTCGGTAATCAGGCAAGGCTATTACCGAGAATTTACTCAAACTCCTGCTCATCATTTCATTCTGAGCCCTGGCAAGAATCCAGTAATCAAAGATTCGATACAAGAGTTTGTTCTCATAGAAGATATCAAACCAGTACTAGTCCACCAGCAAGGAATGGGAGTGTATGCCATTGAATTTGTGGTTTCCAAGCCAGGAGGCAAGTGACACCACAATTATGTACCTGACCTTTTTGAACATTTTTCTCAAGAAAAAGAAATTGGAAAACAACCGATCAGTGTTCTCTATCCTGGAGCAAGGAGATTTACTAGCCTCAATAGATCTGAGAGATGCTTATCCACATATTTCAATACTGCCAGATCACAGGAGATTCCCCAGAGTTTCCATACAATCAGGGACTCGGACTCATCACTATCAGTTCTAATGTCTACCCTATGGGAACTCAGTGGCTCCCCGTGTATTCACCAAAGGGGCTGTAGTCCCAACAACTACTTCTAGAGTTCGGGGTCATAATCGTTCCCTACTTGGACGACCGTCTGATCAAAGCAGAATCAGAACAGCTCCTGCATCTACAGCGTCAGACAGTTTAAATTTCCAAGTTTTGTCAGAAAAAAATTACATTTTCAATTTCACAGCATAATTCTACTAAATTCATCAAAAAAACTGTGGGGTCAAAATGCTTACTATACCCCTCGATAAATTCCTTTAGGGGTGTAGTTTCCAAATTGGGGTCAGTTTTTGGTGGTTTCCACTGATTTGGCTTTGCAAATGTGACATGGCGGCGCAAACCATTCCAGCAAAATTTGAGCTCCAAAAGCCAAATGGTGCTCCTGCCCTTCTAAGCCCTGCCGTGGGTCCAAACAGCAGTTTATCACCACATATGGGGTATTGCCGTGCTTAGAAGAGTTCACAATTGTTGTGGTGCTTTTTTCTCCTTTATCTATTGTGAAAATGGAAAAAATCGGTGCTAAATCTACATTTTATTAGATAAACAGGGGTGTAGTTTCCCAAATGGGGTCACTTTGGCGTGTTTCCACTGTTTTGGTCTCTCTCAGGGGCTGTCCAAATGCGACATGGCACCCTAAAACCTTTACAGCAAAACTTGAGCTCCAAAAGCCAAATGGTGCTTCTTCCCTTCTGAGCCGTGCCGTGGGTCCAAACAGCAGTTTATTACCACATATGAGGTATTGCCGTAATCGGGAGAAATTTCTTTCCAAACTTTGAGGTGGTTTTTCTCCGTTATACCTTGTAAATATTGAAGATTTCTACATTTTATTGGAATAAATTTTGACATCCTAATTCCACTAAATCAGCAAAAAAAACTTGTGGAGTTAAAATGCTCACTATACCCCTTGATAAATTCCTTGAGGGATGTTGTTTGCCAAATGGTGTCTTTTCGGGGGTTTCCACTGTTTTGGCACCACAAAATCTCTTCAAACCTGACATGGTGCCTAAAATATATTCTAATAAAATAGAGGCCCCAAAATCCACTAGGTGCTCCTTTGATTCTGAGGCTTGTGTTTCAGTTCATAGGCACACTAGGGCCACATGTGGGATATTTCTAAAAACTGCAGAATCTGGGCAATAAATATGAAGTTGTGTTTCTCTGTTAAAACCATACACAGAAGAAATTAGGTCTTGCAGTAATGGAATGGTACAACATAAATTATCAGGCAAAATAACTTCTTGCTGTCACCAATTTTTAGTAATAAATCTGAAAACTCTTGTGCATTTGGGTTGCCTCCTGTTAAATGCATCGTTATAACGTTGCGCCACAGACTTGAGCTCTTTAGGCAGGCTCTAATTTCATCTGCCCTCGTTCCTCGTGGTATGACTGACAAAGTCTGCCTAAAATCGTAAAATCGCCGCAGAGAAACATTGTCATACCACCCATGGGTCAGTCATTTTGTCTGATAATTCGCAAGTTTCTATCTACTGCTTCTACCGCTTTACGGTTTGCCATAGTGCACTCGTCCCATATTACTAAGCCGCAATCGCGTAGAACCCTTGCTTTCTCGCTGTTTCTAGAAACATTACACACTGGGCTTTCCGTAAGATTCAAGTCATTCGGGATCTTGAACATTGTATGGGCGGTTTCCCCTCCGAGCAAAAATGTGGCTGCTATTCCCGATGAAACGACAGCAAAAGCAATTTTGCTTTGATTGTGTATGGTGAGAAATGTTTTTCCCGTCCCACCGGGTGCATCTAAAAACAGGATTTCTCCCAAAGTACCATCTACTCCATGACACATGCGATTGAATATCATACGCTGTTCCACTGTCAGACACGAGACACCGTTTTGCAATGTTTCGGCCAGTTCCGCTGGATTATAGTTTATTTCCACCACATACTCCCTATTAATGCGTTACACCGTTATTGTTTAGTTATGCATTCCTGAAAAAAGTGTTAAATAAATCCCAATGCTGATCACCATCTAGCAAGTAACGCACTTGGCATGCAGCCTGGTTACTAGGATATTCAATATCGTCAACCTTTCGCAATTCGGCAAAAGAAGTAGTTCCTCGCACTGTATGTAGAAGTAAGCGTAGGTAATAGCATTCGGAGTTGTTTGGATGCACCATATAGACTCTTCCAATTACCTGTTCTTTTAAAATGCCGGGCTCGCCATTGACAACTGTTCCACGTCTTCTAAGTTTGAAAACACTTATGTATTTACATATATATTTGATGGCTTCGACGCTGTTACATATTTCGACATTAATGTGAGCTTGAAATGTTCTTGATAACACCGATGAATAGGGTACAACCCATCGATTGTCCAAAACAATTTCTTGACCATGTAACCTGACTGTGGTTGTGAAACCGCCTTGTAGGGGTGATCTTCGACGATACAACAGTTACCCGTTTTCCCCCAACATTGTTTGCTCTAATAGCGCTCTAGGGTATTTCCTGCATTCAAGGAGAGTTTCTATTTAAAGCGCCGCATGGCCCATGAACCATGTGAGTCTTTACAATCTTGTGCAATATCGGACCCTCATTCCGATCAGGAAATTCAGCGCTTATCACCGTATCAACAGCATCGTGAAATTTTTTTTCTTGCAGCCACAGGAGAATGTGGGCCTGTGGCAAGCCACGCTTTTGCCACTCAACGCTGCACATGTAACAAAGAGGTGAACCGAAAACTTTTTGTTTTCTGATCAGTTCGATCATCAACTTTAGTTTTAAATGGAAAACTCTGCCTATAATATCATGCCTATCATAAGACGCCTGTCCTGCGAGAAGTTCTAGGGAAATTTCGTACCACTTTGGATTAGTTGTGAACGTTCTGAAAAGGTCAGGCCGGCCATATTTTCGGATATAGAAGAAAGCATCTTGTGTACGTTCATGCATGTAACGCGGACCACCGGTAAAACTGGATTGCAGGATAACTAATCGCCCTATGTTTTCCACGTTATTATATTGTTGCATGGCGTCTCGCTGTTGCACGTAATCTTCACGGCGTAAACGTGTCTGGTAAGTGCGTATGTACACTAAACGCTCTGTCGATTTTCGCATACATGTCCACAATAAATTGGCTGAACAATCCTCGAAATCGTTGCAAATAGATAAAACGATTACGCCTTAGGTCTGCATAAAATTGCTGGGCTGATATATTTTTATACAAATGTGTTACCCCAGTAGTAGGATTAACTTGGTAGAGTCCAAAATTGTACCCATCTTCGCCGTGGCAATTAATTAAAGGATATTGCAGGGAGTCGTAAGCTCTGTGTGTTTTGAAAATGCATTGCAGGCGATCGTCGTGCGCAACACGATGTCACACCTATTCCACTGCTGAACAACTAAAACCACTGCAACTTCATCTGTGACGGGGGCATTATACCTGGCGCGGTGTTCAGCAACAGGACGTCTATCTGCGCTGATGATCATTTTGTAATCATTGCTTTGCCCCTGCGGAATAGACTGTAATGCAGCTTTGAAACAATGCACGTTCGGATTCACCTGATGCAGCAAGTTTTGAAGTGTATATATAAGGTTACTATTTAGTTGCGGAAAGTTCTGATTTCTGACATTGGCCTGTTCATTGTTAAGAAATTTTGGCTCATCTTGTGGTAGCAAAGTTCTGATGAGATGGTAAACTTGACCTTGCACCTTGAAGGTTGGCATGAATGATCCCTCTGTAATTAGTTTTGCACCAAAATATTTCATTTGGAATGCGCTGTTATATAAACAGGTACTGCCTAAGAAGTGTTTTGATTGTGGATGGTCACCATTTAAAAGTTGTTTTATAAGCTCTGGAGGTTCTTGAAATTTTTAAATGTGAATTTGAAAAACAGATTCCATTTGGTTCTTTTCTCCATTTGAGAGCACCGCAAACTTTGCAAATTACGATCATACCACCTACTGAAGCAAATTCAGCATAGTCAATCCTAGGGGAATACATAAAACCTGCTGTTTCCTTATTGACCCAGGGAACAACATTATTTGACGCACCATACTCCTGAGACTCATCTGAATCTTCTGATGAAATAGACATTCTATTAACCCCTTCCCGCTCCTGGACGTACTATTAGGTCATGGCAACTTTATCGTTCGCGCTCCATGACCTAATAGTACGTCACGGGAGTCCGTACTCCCGACACATACAGGAGCTGTGACAGCTGCTGTCTCATACAGCAGCTGTCACAGCTCCTACAGCGGGGACCGATCGCTGTGTCCCTGCTGATTAACCCCTTAAAAGCCGCGTTCAATAGCGATCGCGGCTTATTAGGGGTTAAGCTACAATCGCCGGCCTGCTACACGATAGCGGCTAGGGATTGTAACTATGGCAACCGGACACCAAACAATGGCGTCCGGCTATGCCATCGACGGAAGCCTAGTGACAAAGTCAGGACCCACTAAGCTTGCTGTCAGTGAGTAGCTGACAGCTCTAATACACTGCACTACGCATGTAGTGCAGTGTATTAGAATAGCGATCAGGGCCTCCTGCCCTCAAGTCCCCTAGTGGGACAAAGTAATAGATTTAAAAAAAAGGAAAAAAAAGATGTGTAAAAATAAGAAAATTAAAGTTTTAAAAGTAATAAAAGTAAAAGTCCCACTTTTTCCCTTATCAGTCTTTTATTATTAATAAAAATAGATAAATAAATATACATAATTGGTATCGCCGCGTCCGTAACGGCCTGAACTACAAAATTATTTTCTTATTTATCCCGCGCGGTGAACGCCGTAAAAGAAAATAATAATAAACCGTACCAAAATCACAATTGTTTGGTCACTTCACATCCCAAAAAATGAAATAAAAAGAGATCAAAAAGTCGCATGTACCTAAAAGTGTTAATGATTGAAACTACAGTTTGTTAAGTCATCGCACGGATTTATTGATGGAAAAATAAAAAAGTTCTGGCTCTTAGAATAAGGTAACACAAAAAGTGAATGATTTTTTACAAAACGTATTTTATTGTGCAAACGCCATAAGACATAAAAAAAACTATAAACATCTGGTATCGCCGTAATCGTATCGCCCCGCAGAATAAAGTCAATGGGTCATTTATAGCGCATGGTGAACGCTGTAAAAAAAATTGAATAAAAAACAATAGTAGAATTGCTGTTTTTTAGTCACCACGCCACCTAAAAATAAAATAAAAACTGATCAAAAAGTCACATGCACCCCATGAAAAAAAATGAGGCAATACTTCGCTTCTCCTAATGAGCATTGCCTACTCCAAGATGACCCCAGTTTTGACCGTTTGTATAAACGGAGACCCCCTATTAGACCGTTTCAGTGCCCGGTTTTCCCAAGCATACACCACCGAGACGTGTATTTCTATTGATGAGTCCTTGGTACATTTTAAAGGGAGGCTTCAATTCCGCGAGTACCTGCCGGTTAAGAGGGCAAGGTATGGCGTGAAGATGTATAAGCTGTGCGAGAGTGCATCAGGGTATACCTACAAATTTAGGATATATGAAGGGAAGGACACCAGTATTCAGCCCCCAGAATGCCCCCCCTTACTGGGAGTTAATGCAAAAATTGTGTGGGGTTTGGTGCACCCACTGCTGAAAAAGGGTTACCACCTCTACCTGGATAATTTTTATACCAGCGTCCCACTCTTCAACTGCCACGCTTCCAGAAGTACTGCGGCATGCGGCACCGCTAGAAGAAATCTGAGAGGCCTCCCTAAGACTCTGCTTGGGCAAACACTCAGAGGGGGTGAGAGCAGGGCACAATCTAGCAGCAACATATTGTGTGTCAAGGACAAGAGATATGTCAGACCAATACCCATGTACCAGTACGAGGTACCAGTACAGAGACCCCCAAACCAGACTGCTTCCTGGACTACAATAGGTACATGGGAGGGGTGGACTTGTCAGATCAAGCCCTGAAGCCCTGCAGCGCAATGCGGTGTGGTATAAGAAGCTGGCCAAGAAGCTGGCCGTGCACATCATACCGATGGCATTGTACAATGTGTACGTGCTATGTCGATGTACAGGCCAGAGGGGAACTTTCCTGAAATTTCAAGAGGTGGTTATGAAGAAACTAATTTTTAGGGACCAAGTAGGGGGGGCACCCAGTACTTCTGGAAGCAGGGCCACACGCATCGTACCAGGGCAACACTTTCCAGGAGAAGTTCCTCAAACTGGCAAGAAAGGAAAAAGTCAAAAGAGGTACAAAGTCTGCTATAAGAGGGGGATAAGGAAGGACACAATATATCAATGAGACACGTGTCCGGAAAAACTAAGGCTCCGTATGAAAGAGTGCTTCAAAATGTATCATACATCCCTTGATTTTTAATCTACCCCAGTTTTACTTACCCTGATGCACTCCGCACAGCTTATCCCCCCTCGTCTTTCCCCTCTGAGCCCTGCTGTGTGCCCAGGCAGCTGATAACAGCCACATGTAGGGTATTGCCATACCCGTGGGAACACACATTACAGTTTATAGGGTGTATGTCTCGGATAAAAATGCTCACTACACCTCTAAATTAATGCCTTAAGGGGTGTAGTTTTTAAAACGGGGTCACTTCTTGGGGGTTTCAACTGTACTGGTACCTCAGAGGCTTCTGCATACATGACTTCGCACCAGAAAATCCCCAGTAGGCCAAATGGTGGTCCTTTCCTTCTGAGCCCTCCAATGGGCCCAAACGTCAGTTTATCAACACAAATTGGGCAACAAAATGGGGTATTTTGTTCCCTGTGAAAATAAGAAATTTTTATCAAAAATGACATCTTATTGGAAAAAATTTATTTTTTTTAATTTCACAGCTCAATTCAAATACGTGCTATGTAAAACCTGTGTGGTCCAAGTGGTAACAACAACCATAAATGAATTCCTTGAGGGGTGTAGTTTCCGAAATGGGGTCACCTCTGGTGGATTTTCATTGCTTTGATATCTCTGGGGCTCTGCAAATGCGACATGGCACCCTATAACCAATACAGCAAAATCTGGACTCCAACAAACACATAGCGCTCCTTTCCTTCTGAGCCCTCCAATGGGCCCAAACAGCAGTTCATCACCACAAATGGGGTATTGCCGCACTCAGAACAAAATTGGGTATTTTGTTCCCTGTGAAAATAAGAAATTTTGATCAAAAATGACATCTTATTGGAAAAAATTAAATGTTCTTAATTTCACAGCCCAATTCAAATACGTGCTGTGTAAAAACTGTGGGGACAAAATGGTAACAACAACCATAAATTAATTCCTTGAGGGGTGTCGTTTCTGAAATGGGGTCACTTTTGAGGGATTCCTACTGTTTTGGCACCTCAACAGCTCTTCAAACCTATATTCTATTCTAATAAAAAAGAGGCCTCAAAATGCACTAGGTGCTTCTTTGCTTCTGTGGCTTGTGTTTCAGTCCACGAGCGCACTAGAGACACATGTGGGACATTTCTAAAAACTGCAGAATCTGGACAATACATATTTAGTAGTGCTTCTCTGGTAAAACCTTCTGTGTTACAGAAAAAAATTGAATACAATTGAAATTCAGCAAGAAAAGTTAAATTTGCAAATTTCACATCTACTTTTCTTTAATTTCTGTGAAATGCCTGAAGGGTTTTATAAACTTTCTAAATGCTGTTTTTAATACTTTGAGGGGTCTAGTTTTCAAAATGGGGTGTTTTACGGGGGTTTCTAATACATAGGCCCCTCAAAGCCACTTCGAACTGAACAGGTACCTTAAAAAAAAGGCTTTTGAAATTTTCTTAAAAATATGAGAAATTGCTGTTTATGTTCTAAGCCTTGTAACGTCCAAGATAAATAAAAGAATTTTCTAAAAACGATGCTAATCTAAAGTAGACATATGGGAAATGTGAACTAGTAACTATTTTGTGTGATATAACCATCTGTTTTACAAGCAGATGGATTTAAATTCAGAAAAATGCTATTTTTTATAAATTTTCTCAAAATGTTGCAATTTTTCACCAATAAACACTGAATATAGCGTCCAAATTTTACCACTAACATAAAGCCCAATGTGTCACAGGAAAACACTCGCAGAATCGCTTGGATAGGTTTAAGCATTCCGATGTTATTACCACGTAAAGTGAAAAATGTCAGATTTCAAAAATGAGCTCTGAGCCTTAAGGCCAAAACAAGGCTGCGTCCTTAAAGAGGCTCTGTCACCAGATTTTGCAACCCCTATCTGCTATTGCAGCAGATCGGCGCTGCAATGTAGATTACAGTAACGTTTTTATTTTTAAAAAACGAGCATTTTTGGCCAAGTTATGACCATTTTCGTATTTATGCAAATGAGGCTTGCAAAAGTACAACTGGGCATGTTGAAAAGTAAAAGTACAACTGGGCGTGTATTATGTGCGTACATCGGGGCGTGTTTACTACTTTTACTAGCTGGCCGTTCTGATGAGAAGTATCATCCACTTCTCTTCACAACGCCCAGCTTCTGGCAGTGCAGACACAGCCGTGTTCTCCAGAGATCACGCTGTGTCGTCACTCACAGGTCCTGCATCGTGTCAGACGAGCGAGGACACATCGACACCAGAGGCTACAGATGATTCTGCAGCAGCATCGGCGTTTGCAGGTAAGTCGATGTAGCTACTTACCTGCAAATGCTGATGCTGCTGCAGAATCAACTGTAGCCTCTGGTGCCGACACGATGCAGGACCTGTAAGTGACGTCACAGATCTGCACTGCCAGAAGCTGGGCGTTCTGAAGAGAAGTGGATGATACTTCTCATCAGAAAGCCCAGCTAGTAAAAGTAGTAAACACGCCCCGATGTACGCACATAATACACGCCCAGTTGTACTTTTACTTTTCAACACGCCCAGTTGTACTTTTGCAAGCCTCATTTGCATAAATATGAAAATGGTCATAACTTGGCCAAAAATGCTCGTTTTTTAAAAATAAAAACGTTACTGTAATCTACATTGCAGCGCCTATCTGCTGCAATAGCAGATAGGGGTTGCAAAATCTGGTGACAGAGCCTCTTTAAGGGGTTAAGAGAGTGTCGAATTTGATCAGCCTCTAAGCGTGATTGATGTTGTTCTGCTGTTTCTGCCTGCCGTATTTCATCTACTCTTTCCCTTTCAGTCAATAAATAATTTTCATTATCTTGGCGCATGCGTTCATAGTTTTCTCTAGCTGATTCCAATCGTCGTTGATATTGGTCTTCGCTTCCGAGAGCTCTAGCATAGTTGTGACGTTTGCCATCGTCGGTTAATCGTGCTTCACGTTTTTCACTACTTTTAAGCTCTCGAGAGGCCGCTGTGCAAGACAAATGTTGGAGCTGTTGTCCATAACAACCAATCAGATTAGAGTTATTTTTTTCTGAGGCAGCTAGTCAATGAAAGCAGAAACCTGATTGCTAGTTATATGTGCCTCCGGTGCATAAAAAAAACCCAATATAGACGAAAGGTTGTGTTGTTGTCATTAGCAAGCAATCAGATCACAGCTGTAATTTGTCTGAGGCACCTTGAAAAATTTGCAGCAATCTGATTGATTACTAAGGGTATGTTCACACGTAGTCAACAAAAACGTCTGAAAATCCAGAGCTGTTTTCAAGGGAAAACAGACCCTGCTTTTCAGACGTTTTTTTACCAACTCGCATTTTTCGCGGCGTTTTCACGCCGTTTTCGCGGCGTTTTTTACGTCCGTTTTTGGAGCTGTTTTCATTGGAGTCTATGAGAAAACAGCTCCAAAAACGTCCAAAGAAGTGTCCTGCACTTCTTTTTACGAGGCGTAATTTTACGCGTCGTAATTGCCATACGACGCGTAAAATTACGCGTCGTGTGGACAATACAGCGTTATACCCATAGAAAGTAATGGGCAGATGTTTGACGACGTATTTGAGACGTATTTCCAGACGTAAAACGAGGCAAAATACGCCTCGTATACGTCTGAAATTTGGCCGTGTGAACATACCCTAATTTCTGCAAAACACCTGTCGGGTCTAAATGTCGGGTCTAAATGCTCACTATACCGCTAGATGAATTCCTTGAGGGGTATAGTTTCCAAAATAGGGTAACTTTTCAAGAGTTTCCACTGTTCTGGTACCTCAGTGCAGTGCAACATAGTGTCCGAAAACTGAACTTGTAAAATACGAACTCCAAAAACCAAATTGTTTATGTCAGTGTACAGATGTAGCCAAGTTTATCTTGACTCTGATGACTTGCTGCACACAATAAAAGCCATTAAAAAGTCATTAAAAAAAAGATGGCTAGATCTGTATGGGTTATTGCCTTATAGCTCTTGCACACTACCGATATCGGTCCGTGAAAAACGGTACGTTTGTCGGCCGGAATTCCTGGCCCGACCACGGTACAGGTGAACGGGATTCCTGGCATCATAGACATTTATGATGCTAGGAGTCGCTGCCTCCCCATGGAACTGTTGTTTTGTACTGAACAATATGATACTGTTAGGAAACGTGTGTCCCTTTAAGATTGCCATGACTACTAGTCTAGCTTCTGGGCGGCTCTGGTTTTAGTTTTTTGAGCCTATCCCACCTGTCTGTCATTCTTCCTACCAGATTGAAGGGTGGAGTATTTAAATCTGGGTGGTTCTGTTTTCTTTGCTTGTGATTTCCCTTGTTTGCATGTGTTTGATCAAGCTACTGATTATACCCTGTACCTTTGACTATTTGGACTTTTTGGAACTGGACCTCGGCTTGTCTATGGATTACCCTTTACTTACTGATTTGGACTTTCTTCTCCCGGCTGGTTTTGACTTATTAAATTCCTGATATCCCCTAGCTTTGTGATTTGGACTTTCTGTTGCCCGGGTATAATAGTACCCTCCTCCTTACACTCCCTCTGCTTAGGTGCAGAGCGTAAGAGGAATGTTTGGATGAGAGCTGGGGCATTGATGTGCTCCCAGGACCTCTCCTCATGACCAAATTCTTTCCTGTTCACCAGATAGAATGTCTTTCCTGCTACCTTCTTGTAGTCCAGAATCTCTTTCACCTCAAAGTTGTCAGAAGAACTGCTGGGAGCAACTGAAGAACCAGGAGACTTGGGTTATGTTCACACGGGCCGTAAATGCACGAAAAATTGGAAGCAGAATGCCTGGTTTCAATGGGAAAAACCGCGTTCTGTTCCGACGGGACGATTTTTTTACGCGGCTGTTTTTAAAAAAATGGCCATGAAAAAGAAGTGCATGTCACTTCTTCAGCCGTTTTTGGAGCCGTTTTTCATAGGCTCTATAGAAAAACAGCTCCAAAAACGGCCTCAAAAAAACGCCAGGAGAATCGCGAGTGGCTTAAAAACCGTCTGAAAACCAGGAGCTGTTTTCACTTGAAAACAGCTCCGTATTTTGAGACGTTTTTAATTTTGTGTTCATATACCCTTACTGTAGCGGTTCAGAACCACGGGTTCCAGGAGGGATACATGAAATGAGTTGGGGATTTTGAGGGTAGGAAGCAGCCGAAGTTTATAGGACACAGGGTTTATTTGTAACAAGACTTCAAACCTGGGAGCAAATTTATAAGAAGTAATTTTTAAGCAGAAGTTTTTAGAAGATAAACAGACTTTGGTTCCAGGGGGAAACCGAGGAGGTTCTCTTCTTCTCCTATCAGCATTCCTCTTCATGCGGTCGACCGCCAGTAGGATAGAGGACCAGGTCTGCTGCCAGATGTGAAGAAATTCTCCAAATGCAGAGTTAGCTGTGGGTACTTGAGACGTAGCAGGACCTGGAAGAGGAACACTTGGATGTTGGCTGTAAACAATGAAGAATGGAGAAGAAGCACTAGATTCATACAGAGGGCTCTCCAGAATTTCGAAGTCAATTGTACCCCCCCCCCAATACCCCCCCCCCCCCCCGATCAGACACGATATGGAGAGGCAATTCATGCAGACGGAAGACAGTAGTGCATCCAGCCGAAGCAGGGAGGTCAATAGTAAAGTCCATTGCAATATGTTGCCAGGGGGCATCGGTCACTGGCAGGACTTGGAGCAGACCAGCGGGTCTGGAATGAGGCACAGATAGTACAGGAGGAGACAAAGTCTGCAACATCCTTAGGCAGCGTGGGCCACCAGTATTATCGTGCAATTAGGCCCTGAGTTTTACGGACGCTAGAGTGCCCAGCCAGTTTGGAACTGTGTCCCCAGCGGAGAATTCTTTCCTGACTGCAAAATGAACAAAGGTGTTCCCAGGGTGAATGTCTCTAATTTTGATTAATTTCTCGAGAACACGCTGTGTCTGTGCACTGCCAGAAGCTGGGTGTTAACGAAGAGAAGTGGATGATGCTGATTCGTCAGCATCATACACTCCCATTCACAACGCCCAGCTAGTAAAAGAAGTAAAAACGCCCAGATGTACGCACATAATACATGCCCAGTTGTACTTTTACTTTAAACACGCCCAGTTGTACTTTAGAAAGCCTCATTTGCACAATAAAATTACTTTTGTAAAAAGAATGTATTTTTTCTGTCGCCAAGTTGTGAGAACTATTTCTTTTTAATTTTTTTGCTGTATGAGGGCTTGTTTTTTGCGGGACGAGCTATAGTTTTTATAGGTACCATTTTTGGATACGTGTGACTTTTTGATCACTTTTTATTCCAATATTTGTAGGGCAAAGTGACCAAAAAACAGAAACTCTGGTAACGTTTTTTACGTTTTTTTTTACGCTCTTCACCGCGTGCAATAAATAATATAATATTTTGATACCTCAGGTTGTTACAGTCGTGGTGATACCAAATATGTATGGTTTATTATTATTTTTCAATAATAAAGGACTTGATAAGTGTAAAAGGGGGATTGTGTTTTATTTTATTACTTCAAACTTTTATTGTTTTCAAACTTTTATTTATTTCACTTTTTTTACACTTTTTTATGCTTTTTTTACACTTTTTCTCAAGTCCCACTAGGGGACTTGAAGGTCCAACTGTCAGATTTATTTTTTTCTAACACATTGCACTACCTATGTAGTAGTAATTAGCTCTTTCAGTCATTCACTGACAGCAAGCCGATTAGGCTTTGCCTCCCGACGGGGCCTAAATCGGCTTCCGTAATGGCAGAGCAGGAGACCATTGTGTCTCCTGTTGCCATAGCAGCAGTCGCCAGTCCTGATTGCCTGTCGCTTTCGATTGCTGCATCGAAGGGGTTAATGGCAGGGATTGGAGCTAGCGGTAACATACAGCTGACTTCCACCGCTGATGACTCCGGATCAGCTCCTGACCCGGCGCCATATTGCCGGCGGCTACGGAACGTGATCAGGCTCCGCAGCCGGGAGGATCTTGACTGGCTTCCGAGCTAGGCAGACTGGGAGGCCAGTATTAGGCCTCCGGTTGCCATTGCGGCCACCGGAACCCCGGCAATTTGCTGGGGTTCCGATGAGATGCAAACACCTTAAGTGCAGCACTCGCGTTTGAGCGCTGCACTTAAGGGGTTAATGGCGGGGATCGAAGCTAATTTCGGTCCCCGCCATTACAGCTGGATGTCATCTGTCAGATACAGTTGAGATCCGGAGATTATGGCACCGACTCAGCTTCTGAGCCGGTGCCAAACATTTGTCGTAAGTATACGACATTTTGCAGGAAGCACTGGCTTTCCATGACGTATACTTACGACAAATGTCGGGAAGGGGTTAAAGTTCTCGCTCTTTGTTGTCTTAAGTTTCTTGCCAATACTCTTCCTGGTTTATCACCCAATTCGTAGCACATCTTTCTACACTTTAATAGCATTACTTTAGCTTTTTCTAACAACAGTGTTTTTAATTGTTCTCTCGCCTGTACCAAAGTAGCCCCTACTTCTCTTGCACTTGTCATCTTATGTACCTGCTCCATTTCCTGTATTTGTTCTGTTAGTTCAAGTATTTATTTTTTTCCTTTTTTTTTTCTCGATTCATGTTTGATCGGAATACCACTCACTACACATTTGTGAGCCTCCCATAACATCAGAGGACTCCCACCTGTTGTATAGTTAGTATTTTCAAAAAAGACCTGTATCTCTCTTTTTACTTCCAGGCAAACAGCAGTCTAATAAAAGAGTTTCATTCATTTTCCAGTATAAACTTCTCCTTGTATCAACACCCATAGCCAGTACCATAGTTATCAGTGCATGATCTGATATTTCAATATTTTCTATAGAAGCCCTGACCAATCTATTCATATCTGGGTGCTGAAGAAAGATATAGTTAATCCTGGAATTTGACTCGTTTGGTGTTGAGTAGAAGGAGTAATCTCTCACTAGGATTTAAAGTTCGCCACAAATCCATCATTTGATATTGTTGCAGTGTCTTATTAATTCTTTTCAAAGCTCTATACGAGAGATGGCATGACCCTCAGGAAACATGCCAAATTGAAATCTCCTCCTACCACTACTATTCCTTCTTTAAACTTATCTAATCTTTCCAATTGTATATCCAGAGTCAGGGGCGTAACTAGGAAAGACTGGGCCCCATAGCAAACTTTTGACTGGGGCCCCCCCTCCCCTGGGTGTCACACAACCCCCCCCCCCCCTGCAGATATTGCCTTTTTTACAGCCCCCCCTGTAGATAACGCCATACAGTCCCCCCTGTAGATAACGTCATACAGCGCCCCCCCCCCCCTGTAGATAATGCCATACAGCCCCCCCTGTAGACTCCTAGGGGCCTTATCTATATTTAAACTCGTTTTATTGAAGGAGATACATAAACACCATGATACAAGACATTTCTGGGCCCCCGCACAGCGGACATGCCCTACATTAAATACAAAAGTGCGTGTTACAATATCATGTCAGCAATGCATGGCATTACAATCTCTTTCAAATTTAAACAGGTAATAAACTAAAACATAGTATACAAAAAACCTTTTCACAATCGTTCATAGTGCATGGTGCTCCATATTTTAGAAGCAATAATATATCACCATATGCAGAAGACAGAGATCCCACAAATCTCGATTCCATCTAAGCGATCTAGGGTACCTATAATATCGCATCTCATCTTAAACTTATACATTACCCAAACAGATAGGAGAGGCAACCTCCTCCCTTCCCTTTACAACACACATTAAGTGGGGGCTGCTTCAAGAGCCCTAGATAAAGCATTGTTGGAGTAGGATGTGAGTTCAGAATTACACCACTGATCCTGGGGCCTTATCTATATTTATTTCTGTTTCTCATATAGATATGTAATTCCAAAAAGGCCACAAGACTAGATATCCCATATAACCATAATTTATTATGCTACTCCAGTAGCAGTTTCGGACAAGTCCCTTCCATCTTGCGTATCAAGTTATACTGGTTTTACAGGCTCCTCCGTTGTCTCTTGTGCCTGTTGATTATACATCTCTATTCTAGTCCAGTCCAGAATTGATATTTCAGGAGTCTCCAAAAGTCTGCTTAGCCTGATCCCTTCTGTAGGTGATCTCAGTATGAAAGTTGCACCATGTCTCCTTATGATTAAATGAAATGGATGGCGCCATCGATATGTTGCTCCTGCTAAATTGATCTGTTCCATCACTGGCTTTAATAGCCATCTTTTTTGTAGAGTCCGATAAACATTTTAATTTCTACGCCTTAATATAGCAAACTGCCTCTATCCCAGGCTTTCCTTAATATCTCCTCTTTTTCGGCAAAGTAATTTAAACGGCATAGCAAATTTCTAGGTTGGTCTATATTTCTCCTCTGTTCTTTTCTTCTTCCCATACGATGCACCCGATCTATTATAATAGCAGTGTCTACCAGCCTTTCCAAAATCATATTAAAGATAGCCTTGACCTTTGGTTTTAAGTCTGTGGTTTTGTTCCCTTCCAGGATACCTTTTAGTCTGATGTTTTTACGCCGGCCTCGGTTTTCAAGGTCCTCTAATCCTATGGAAAGTTGGTATGCCTGTGATTGCATACAGGTTTTTTTCTACCTCCAGTAAACATATATTTTCTTTAACCCCTTAGTGACCAGCCCATTTTAGGCCCTAATGACCTAGCTATTTTATTCGTTTTTCTATAGTCGCATTCAAAGAGCTATAACTTTTTTATTTTTTCGTCTACATAGCTGTATGAGGACTTGTTTTTTGCGGGATTAGTTGTACTTTTTAATAGCACCATTTTAGGGTACATATAATTTTTTTATTAACTTTTATTAACTTTTTTGGGGGAATTATAAAAAAAAACTGAAATTCCGCCATTGTTCTATGCGTTTTTAAATTGACGCCGTTCACTCTGCGACGTAAATAACATGTTACCTTTATTCTATGGGTCGGTACGATTACGGCAATACCACATATGTAGAGGTTTTTTATGTTTTACGACTTTTGCACAATAAAAACACTTTTGAACTAAAATTATTTGTTTTTGCATCGTTGCTTTCCAAGAGCCGTAACTTTTTTATTTTTCATCAATGTAGTGATTTTTTGGGCTTGTTTTTTGCGGGACGAGACTTAGTTTTGATTGGTACTGTTTTGGGGTGCATGGGACTTATTGATTCATTTTTATTATGACTTTTTTGGGGGGCAATGGAAAAAGATTGCAATTTCGCCATTGTTTTTTGCGTTTTTTTTTTACGGTATTCACCTTGCGGTTTAAATTACATATTAACTTTATTAATGGAGTCATTACGGTCGCGGCGATACCATATATGTTTACTTTTATTTATGTATTTTTACACTTTTACTAAATAAAACCACTTTATGGAAAAAAATGGTTTTATTTATTTTTTTACTGTAATTTTTATTAATAATCTTTATTTCACATTTATTATTTATTTCACTAGTCCCACTAGGGGACTTTACTGTGTGATCTTCAGATCGCTGCTATAATGCTTTGGTATACTTCGTATACCAGAGCATTATTGCATATCAGTTTAAATCTGACAGGCAATCTGTTAGGACGTGCCTCCGGCGCGTCCTAACAGGCATATGTCTAGGGCAGACCTGGGGCTTTTATCAAGCCCCCGGCTGCCATGACAACCCATCGGAGACCCGCGATTGCACGATTGCATTTGCGGGCCGCCGATGGGTGACAGAGGGAGCTCACTCCCTCTGTAAACAAGTTAAATGCCATGGTCGCTATTGACGGCGGCATTTAACGGGTTAAACGGCCGCGATCTAAGTAAACTTCGATCACGGGCGTTGGAGCAGGAGCTCAGCTGTCATCAGACAGCTGAGCTCTGGCTCCAGCCGCACGGGAGACCCGTGCAGGACTTAGACTAGGCTCACGTGAAAAGGTGTCAGCCTAGCCTAAGGCCCCTTAGTGACGAACGTGAAAAGGCGTATTGTTGGTCACTAAGGGGTTAAGATCTCTAGGGAGGATTCATTAGATGTCACACGTTCCTCAATATTAACTATGTCCTCCCTGATCTCTCCTATTTCTTGTTGGTGAGAGATCTCCAGTCTTTGCACTAATACATCAAGGTCTGCTCTGGTAGGGAGAGCCAATAGTAAGTCTCTTAGCTCTTGCATTTCAGTGCTTCCTCCTGAAGTTTTTTGTTTTAAATGTATTTATTTCTCATCTTGTACATGTTCGCCCATTACAGTATGGTCAATACTATCCTTTTTTATATTATATATCCTTTCAGACTGTTGACTCTCCGTTAACACTAGTGGGGCAGGGCGTTAAGTATGTGGTCATTGAGAGGCTGCTCATACTGTTCGTGCGGTCTCTTTCATTACTGGCTTCTCTTTGACCTTCTTTCCCTCCTCTCTTAGTGGCCATCTTCCAGCTCTGACACCTTGCTTTTACTGTTTGTTTTTAATATTTTTATTTTATTTCTTTTCAGAACTTTCAAAGCCAGTTATTCCAATTTTCTTGTTACCATTCGTATTAGTTGCGGTAGTTTTCTCAATTTGCTTTACTGCCAGTATTATGGCGGGTATACTATTTAACATGCATTTATTAAGATATAATAAGTGTATCCAGCCGGTACTTTGCCCACAGGCATTTCGCTTTATTATCACAGGTTATTCTTAGCCTAGATGAAGGATAATGAAGTAGTATACCTCAATACCACTCTCAATATGTTGTTTTTTTGTTTGTTTTTTCCAACAAAGGAGGTACAATACCAGCAATACAGCCTTTGCTGACCACAAGCAGCTTATTCCACACACATAGACCACAGACCTCTTCAATCCTCTGTACCAACCGCTTCACAGATCTCTTCATCTGCTTCTTCGTAGGCTGCTTATGTATATAATTTCACTTCACCGAACTTTTCACTGACTGTAAATCACAGACTACTTCTCATCAACAGCCTAATCAGGGGGCGTGGATGTGGGGCTACGTCACACACTAACATCCGCTCCATGCAGTGTCCGTTCCAGGCCAGTTCTGCTGCCATGGTACGGAACTGGATTTCATATTCTCTAACCATGGTTTCGCCTTTTACGGAGTGTCAGGAGAGATGCAGCTGCAGAAGATGACCGACCAGGTTTCTCAAACTGTACGGAAAGTCTGTAGGAACAACTGCACATTGGAAATCTCTGGATCCTCACGTTCCCAGATAGGATTAGCCCTTGCCAGGGCCTTGCCAGTAGGGAGGGAGATGATTAAAGCAATCTTGGTCTCAGAGAAGAACAGCCTTGCGTGCAGCCTGAAGTGGATCTGGCATTGGTTAATAAAACCTCTGCAGGTCTTTGCATCCCGGTTGTAGCGAGGTGGTAGCGGCAGAGATGTTCTGGAGTCAGCACTGAAGGAGGAGCAGCAGGAGAAGGAACCATGGTGATTGAATTATAAGGATCCAAACAATGCACAATGTAGTTCACTGCCTGTAGGAGCTGATCCAGCCGTGCCCGGAGGTCATGCATGTCCGCCTGCATCGTTTGAAAAGCTGTCGTAGTCTTAGGCTGACCAGCGGTATCCATGGCCAGAGCGTACTGTCATGGCTGTGGGGTATGTGGACCCACTAGGCCTCTCTGCCATAGCGGAGAGCTGGCCCAACAACAGTCAATAACAGTCTCTCGGATATGAGTACCTGGGTAGAAGATCAGGCAGGTACTCGGAGTAGCAGACACGTGTCAAAGCAGGCACAGATGATGGTTGGAGTAGCATATGACACAGGACGTGGTAGGTGACACCAGACCGTGGCAGATGAGGCACACACGACTCCCACAATATGCTTAGGCTCAGGAACAAACACAGCAACAGGATACGGGAACACTGGAAGCAGGATACAACTAAGGGACAATTTGCATAGACGAACATAGGAATATAAATGACGCTCAGGCAAGGAGAGGAAGGGCAGAGCCCTTTTTAAAGTCCAGGGTGTTACTGGGTTGATTGGGAAACTTTAAGGCCGGGAGTGAGCACGCGAACACTCTACAGTTCATGGGAGAGCACTGCAGCCCTGTGTGTCGACGTCTCTGAGGAGGGAGATGCCGACATGAAGATGCAGTCCTGCCGATAAGTGGAAGGTTCCGGCGGTCAGCAACTTCGGGCTTAACACATTTTTTTTTTTTAAATTTAGATTTACTCTTTCGCGTCCCTAATCTAATAAAATCTATACAACACCTGTGGGGTCAAAATGCTGGCTACATTTCTAATTAAATTTCTTGAGGGGTATAGTCTCCAAAATGGGGTCATATCTGGGGAATTTCTGCTGTACTCGAACTTCAGGGGCTTTGCAAATGCCACATGTAACCAAAAATAATTTGGCAAAATCTGTGCTCAAAAAGCCAAATGGTGCTCATTTCCCTCTGAGACATTGCCTAACAATTGTTGGTGTACTTTTTCTCATGAATTCCTTGTGGAAATGAAAAATGTTGCGCTAAAACGACATATTATTGGAAAAAAAATACTTTTCATTTTCACGGCCCAATTCTAATAGATTGTATAAAACACCTGTGGGGTTATAATGCTCAATACACCCTTAGGCCTTATTTACACGAGCGTGTTAATCGTCCGTGGGACGGCCGTTGAAACAGCAGCCGTCCCACGGACTTATGTAATTCAATGTGGCTGTTCACACAGCCGTTGTTTCAACGGACCGTGTGAAGGGTCCGTGCGAAAATAGGACATGTCCGTTCTTTTCACGCATCCCTCCATAGACTCTCAACTATGGGGGATGCGGGACATCGCGTCCCGCAGGGCTGAGCACGGATGCACCTCGGACGTGAAAAACTGACGTTTTTCATGACCGAGATGCGCAGTGCTCGTGTGAATCAGGCCTTAGATACAGACCTTTAGGGGTGCAGTTTTCAAAATGGGTTATTTTTGGGGGTGTATCTTATATTTTAGCAACTGATGGCCTCTTCAAACATGAAATAGTGTCTGGAAAACATGCTAATAGAAAGGAGGCCCCAAAATCCACAAGGTGCTCCATCATTTCTGAGGCCTGTATTTCAGTCATGTTGCACACATAGCCACATATGCGAGATTTCTAAAAACTGCAGATATTGAGTTGTGTTTGTCTGTTAACACTTGCTGTGTTACTGAAATAAATTGATTAAAATGGAATATCTGCAACAAAAAAAGAATGAAATTTGTAAATTTCACCTCCACTTTGCTTTCATTCCTGTGAAATACCTAAAGGGTTAACAAACTTCTTAAATTTTGTTTTGAATTCGTTGAGGGTGCAGTTTTTAACCCCTTGGGGATATGTCACGTACATGTACGTGACAGCCGCCAAGGGGAAGTATGGAGCCCACTCACAGGTTGAGCGCTCTCCATACTGAGCGATGCCAGCTGTATGATAATACAGTTGACACCCCAGTGCAAAGGGCGTAATCGAAGATCATTTAAATAACTACTTAAATGCATCAATAGCGACCGCAGCATTTAAGCCCTTTAAATAAGGGATAAGTAAAAAGAAGGAAAAGGCTGGCACTGTTTTACTAGCTGGGCGTTGTGAATAGAAGTGTTTGTCAGCATCATATGTCAGCATCATACACTTCTATTCACAACGCCCAGTTAGTAAAACAAGTAAACACGCCCAGATGTTACAAACACAATACACGCCCAGTTGGAAATAAGAGAAAACACGCCCAGTTGTCCATTAGAAAGGCTCATTTGCATAAATATAAAATTGCTCATAACTTGGCCAAAAATGATAGTTTAAAAAAACAAAAAAAAACATGTTACTGTTATCTACATTGCAGCGCCGATCACATGCAATAGGAGATAGGGATTCGATAATCTGGTGACAGAGCCTCTTTAACCCTTTCAAGACCGAGCTCATTTTGACCTTCATGACCAGCCCCATTTTCTCAAATCTGACATGTGCCAATTTATGTGTTAATAACTCTGGAATGATTTTGCCTATCCAAGCGATTCTGAGATTGTTTTCTCGTGACATATTGTACTTTATGTTAGTGGAAAAATTTGGTCAATAAATTCATTGCTTATTTGTGAAAAACACCAAAATTTAGAGAAAATTTGCAAAAATTATGATTTTTCTCATTTTAAATGTATCTGCTTGTAAAACAGATAGTAATACCACACAAAATAGTTACTATTTTATATATTCCATATGTCTACTTTATATTTGCATAGTTTTTTGAACATTATTTTATTTTTCTAGGACGTTACAACGTTTAGAACTTTAGCAGCAATTTCTCACATTTTCAAGAAAATTTCAAAAGGCTATTTTTACAGGGACCAGTTCAGTTCTGAAGTGGCTTTGAGGGCCTTATGTACTAGATAGACCCCATAAATCACCCCATATTAAAAACTGCACCCCTCAAAGTATTCAAAATAGCATTCAGAAAGTTTCTTAACCCATTAGGCGCTTCACAGGAATTAAAGCATAGTAGAGGTGAAATTGACACATTTTATTTTTTTTGCTGAAATTCATTTGTAATACATTTTTTTCTGTAACACAGAAGGTTTTACCCGAGAAATGCAACTCAATATTTATTGCCCAGATTCTGCAGTTTTTAGAAATATCCCACACGTGGCTCTAGTGTGATAATGGACTGAAACACAGGCCTCAGAAGCAAAGTAGCACCTAGTGGATTTTGGGGCCTTCTCTTTTTTAGAATATATTTTAGGCACCATGTCAGGTTTGAAGAGGTCTTGTGGTACCTAAACAGTGGAAATCCCCCAAAAGTGAGACTGTTTTGGAAACTACACACCTCAAGGAATTTATCTAGGGGTACAGTTAGCATCTTGACCCCACAGGTCTTCTGCTAAAGTGAAAATCTCCTTTTTTTCTGAAAAAATATAAAAAAAAAATTATATTTGCAAGGAATAAAGATTAAAAAGCACCCCAGAACTTGTAAAGCTACTTCTCCCGATTACACCAATACCCCATATGTGGTACTAAACTGCTGTTTGGACCCACGGCAGAGCTCAGAAGGGAAGGAGCGCCATTTGGATTTTGAAGCACAGATTTTGCTGGATTGTTTTTCAGTGCCATGTCGCGTTTGCAACGCCCTGGAGTAAGCAAAACAGTGGAATCCCCCCAAAACTGACCCCATTTTGAAGACTACACCCCTCAAGGAATTGTTCTAGGGGTATAGTTAGCATTTTGACCCCACAGTTTTTTTGCTGAATTTAGTGGAATTAGGCCGTGAAAATTAAAATCTACTTTTTTCTGAAAAAACATAGAAATGTTTAATTTTTACTATGAATAAAGGAGAAAAATTACCCCAAAATTTGTAAAGCAATTTGTCCTGATTACAGCAATACGCCATATGTGGTAATAAACTGCTGTTTGAACCCACGGCAGGACTCAGGAGGGAAGGAACAATATTTGGCTTTTGGAGCTCAAATTTAGCTGGACTGGTTTTCTGGTGTCATGTCGCATATGCAAAGCCACTGAGGTACCAAAACAGTGGAAACCTCCAAAAAGTCCCTTTAGGGGACTGGAACGAGCGATCATTAGGTCGCTGGTACAATACACTGCAGTACTAATGTATTGCAGTATAATGTCATTTTACAGGCTCCTGTAACAGCGCGATCGCTGTTCCTGTCCGTTAGTCCCGGGTGTCAGCTGTAATACACAGCTGACAGCTGCAGAATATGGTGCAGGCGCAGCGAGTGAGCCCACTCCATATATAACCCCTCGCACCACGACATGCTATTAAGTCGTGGTGCGCCAAGGCGTTAATGCGCAGCGGATGGTGCAAAGTGAAAATTAAAATTTTCCACTGATATGCCATTTTAATGCCCAATATATTGTGCCCAGTTTGTGCCACTGAAGACAAATACCTCATACAATGTTGAGCGGGTTCTCCCGGATATAAAATGTCATATATGTGGACGTAAGCTGGTGTTTGGGCACGCTGTGGGGCTCAGAAGGGAGGGAACACCATTTGGCTTTTGGAGCGCAGATTTTGCTTGGTAACTGTTCTGTTTGGGGTTTTGCTGGTATTTCAGTTTATGATGTGGGGGTATGTGTAAATTGGGCAGAGTACATCAGGGCATAATAAGAGGGTATAATAATGGGGTACATAAATAATAATCCGCAGATATGTGGCCGGTGTCGCACTGATAAATGGCGCCCGATCCTATCCGCTTTTGGAACACTGCACATTTTGCATCGCCATATTCTGAGAGCCAGAACTTTTTTATTTTTTCTCCAACGGAGCTGTGTGAGGGCTTATTTGTTGCGGGACAATCTGTACTTTTCATTAGTACCATTTTAGGGTACATGTGATTTTTTTTTATCACTTTTTATTAGATTTTTTTGGAAGCAAAGTGACAAAGAAACAGAAATTCTGACAATGTTTTTTGTATTTTTTTTTTTACAGTATTCACCGTGCGGCATAAATGACATTTTACTTTATTCTGCGGGTCGGTACGATTACGGCGATACCATATGTATATAGGTTTTTTATGTTTTGTGGCATTTGCGCAATAAAATCACTTTGATAAAATTATTTATTTTTTGTGTCACCATATTCTGAGAGCCATAATATTCCGTCAAAAAAGCGATGTAAGGGCTTGTTTTTTGCGGGACGGTTTGTAGTTTTTATTGGTACTATTTTGGGGTACATGCGACTTTTTGATCACTTTTTATTCTATATTTTGGGAGGGTTGATGACCAAAAAAAAGTGATTCTGACATTGTTTTTTAATTATTTTTTTTGCGCTGTTCACCGTGCGGGAAAAATAATATTATAGTTTTATAGTTTGGGTCGTTACGAACGCGGTGATACCAAATATGTGTACTTTTTTTTAACATTTTCATTTTTTTCCTATAATAAAAGACTTATTATAGGAAAAAAAGCATTATTTATTTTTGTAACTTTTATAACTTCATTTTACACTTTTATAAAACTTTTTTAATACTTCATTTTTTACTTGTTTTACTTGAAGACTGGCAGCTCTGATCGCTGCTATAATACATTACACTACCTAGGTAGTGTAACGTATTATAAACTGTCAGTGTGACGCTGAGAGTCACACTGACAGGAAGCTTATGAGGACCAGCATCCGGCTGGTTCTCATAGGCTGCTGTGCATGGCAGACCCGGGGGCTGATATATGGCCCCCGGTTCTGCCTTATAACCGACTGCAGCACCTGCAATCGGTCCCCGGGAAAGTTTGTTGTAGCAACAAACTTTCCAGTTTGTTATAGCAACAAACTTTCCAGTTCGTTGCTACAACACACTTTCCCTGCGATCACATGACCGGGACCTGAACTAATCAGGTCCCGATCATATCTCCGGGAACAGAGGTAGGTGATAACAGCGCGATCCGGGTGTCAGCGCTACTCTGAGACACCCGGATCGCGCTTTTAACACCCACCGTGAATTCACGTCGGCACTGCACAGAGCCCAGCAAGTGCCGACGTGAATATACAGTGGGCGGTCGGGAAGCGGTTAAGGTGTTTGCAGCTCATCGGCACCCCAGCAAGGAAGTGGCTGCAATGGCAACCGGAGGCCTTCCGTAGCCGTTGGCATGATGGTGCCGACTTAGGAGCTGAGCCGGTGTAATCAACGGTGGATGTCTGCTCTATGTACCTGTAACGGCAGGAATCGGAGTTAGCCCTTAGATGCAGCGATCGTAAGCAATAGCTGCATCTTAGTGGTTGGCAGCAGACCGACAGCCCTGCCTTGCAATCGCCTAACAATGGCCTCTTGCTCTCCCATTACGGAAGCTGATTAGGCCCTGCCCAGAGGTGAGGCCTAATCGGCTTGTTGTCAGTGAATGACTGACAGATCTAATACATTGCACTACATACGTAGAGCAATGTAATAGGAAAAAAAAATCTGACAGTTGGACCTTCAAGTACCCTAGTCAAAAAAGTTGTAAAAAATATAAGAAAAGTTTAAAGTAATAAAATCAAACACTATTGCCGTCTTCCTTTATCAAGTCCTTTTATTATTGAAAAAATAAATAAACCATACATATTTGGTATCGCCGCAACTGTAATGGCCTGAACTGTAAACATATTATGTTATTTATTCCACGCGGTGAACGTCGTAAAAAAAAACCAATGCCAGAATTTCTGTTTTTTGGTCACTGCCCTACAAAATTTAAATAAGAAGTGATCAAAATGTTGCATGTATCCAAAAATGGTACCTATAAAAAACAAGCCCTCATACAGCTCCGTCGACGAAAAAATAAAAAAGTTATGGTTCTCACAACATGGCGACAGAAAAAATACATTATTTTTATAAAAGTAATTTTATTGTGCAAAAAGTTGTAAAACATAAAAAGTGCTAGAAATTAGGTATTGCCGGAATCGTACTGACCCGCAGAATAAAGATAGCATGTCATTTATAATACATGGTGAACGCTGTATAAAAAAACGATGCCAGAATTGCTGCTTTTTGGTCACCTTGCCTCCCAAAAAATAGGATAAAAAGTGATCAAAAAGTCGCATGTAACCCAAAATTGTACCAATAAAAACTACAGCTCGTCCCGCAAAAAAACAGCCATCATACCACTATGTCCATGAAAAAATAAAATTAGTTAAGGCTCCAATAAGTCAGGAAAGAAAAATATGCAGTTGTGTAGGCCCGAGGGGAACATTTCTCCTGTTTCAAGCAGCAATTTATCAAGGTCCTAAACTTAGGGAACCAGGAAGGGGAAGATTCAAACATATCTGCTGGAAGTGAGGGTGCCTGTATTATACCAGGACAACACTTCCCAGCAAAATTCCCCAAACTGCAAAGGTGCAGGGTGTGTACTTAAAGAGGCTCTGTCACCACATTATAAGTGGCCTATAATGTACATGATGTGATCGGCGCTGTAATGTAGATTACAGCAGTGTTTTTTATTTAGAAAAACGATAATTTTTGACGGAGTTATGACCTATATTAGCTTTATGCTAATGAGTGTCTCAATGGACAACTGGTCGTGTTTTACTATATGAACAAGTGGGCGTTGTACAGAGGAGTGTATGACGCTGACCAATCAGCGTCATACACTTCTCGCCATTCATTTACACTGCAGATAGCGATATATCTATATCGCTATTTGCAGTCACATAAACACACTATAACGCTACTCATGTGTCATGACAATGAATATACATTACCTCCAGCCGGGACGTGACGTGTATTCATTCTCCTGACCACTTCTGTAGTGTCTGTGTGATTTACAGCACAACACAGCGAGATCTCGCTGTGAATGACAGTTTACAGCGTAATCTCGTGAGACTACACCTGCTGTGCTGTAAATCACAGAGACGCTACAGAAGTGGTCAGGAGAATGAATACACGTCACGTCCTGGCTGGAGGTAATATATATTCATGGTCATGACACATGACTAGCGTTATAGTGTGTTTATGTGACTGCAAATAGCGATATACATTACAGCGCCGATCACATCATGTACAAGATAGGCCACTTATAATGTGGTGACAGAGCTTCTTTAAAGGGGGATAAGTACCATTTATCAGTGCGACACTGGCCTGTGCAGAAAGGATTGCTTCACAGCGTAACAAATATGTAATGGATTTGCCAGACACAGGTTCTGTGTCGACGCCCGGTGTTAATCAGCCTTCATCAGCTCCAAGGTCTGCTAGAGTGACGTGATCTGTTACCACTCAGGCTCGCAGGCTGAGGAGAGGGAGAACCTATCACAGCCTGGCCTGACGGTTCTGCTCCCGCCCTTGGTCTATTTATACCCTCACTTGCATTTTTTCCTTGCCTGTGATTGTCTTGTTTCCTGGCTCTGCGATTCCTGCTATTTACATTATTGACCGCTGTTACTTTTTGACCCTGGCTTGACTGACTTCTCCTGCTCTGATTTTATTACTACGTACTCTCCTGGTTTGACTCGGCTCGTTCACCACTCCTGTTGCTCACTGTGTTCCGTGGGCCACTGCCCCTACTTCCCCCTTTGCTTCTGTGTGCCCTTGTCTTGTGTTGTCTGTCTTTCACTTATTGAGCGTAGGGACCGTCGCCCAGTTGTACGCCGTCACTTAGGACGGGCCGTGCAAGTAGGCAGGGACTGAGTTGCGGGTAGATTAGGGCTTACCTGTCCATCTCCCTACCCTGATTCGTTACATAATCACAGGCCCATATACCTTTTCTTACCCTGGTCCCTGACTCTACTATGGACCCCCTTGAGGCCCTGGCTCAGCAAATGCTCCCTACAGGTCCAAGACCTGGCTCAGAGGTTCAACCAGCGTGATGCTACCCAGGTAGTGCCCTTCACCTCACCTCTTGAACCCCACCTCAAGTTGCCTGACCGGTACTCAGGGGACCAGAAGACTTTTCTCTTTTCGGGAGAGTTGTAGACTCTTTCCTCTTAAGACCTCTGGTTCTGAGAGCCAGCGAGTGGGTATAATTAGGTCCCGACTCCAGGACGGCCCCCTGGAATGGGCCTTCTCCTTGGCTACTGACGCCCCTGAACTTTCTTCTGTTAACCTTTTTTTGCTGCTCTCGGGCTTATCTATGACGAGACTGACAAAACTGCCTTTGCCGAGAGTCAGCTGGTAACCTTACGTCAGGGTAAGAGGAGTACTGTTCTGATTTTAGGAAGTGGTGTGTAGCTTCTCGGTGGAATTACCCTGCCTTGAGGTGCCAGTTTAGATGGGGTCTGTCGAACGCCCTGAAAGACCTATTAGTTAGCTATCCCACTTCAGACTCTCTAGATCAGGCTATGGCTTTAGCGGTACGTCTTGACCGATGTCTCAGGGAACGACGACTTGAACGTTCTGGTGCCTTCACCTCTGGCTCCCCTATGATGGCTCCAGAGGTTCCTTTGCTTCGTTCTTCCACGGAGAACTCGGATGAACAGATGCAACTCGGGGCCTCCGTGTCTCCGCAACAACGTAGAGATTTCCGCAGGAAGAATGGTCTCTGCTTCTACTGTGGGGATGACAAGCATCTACTGAACTCCCATCCCAAGCACAAGAATAAGCAGCCGGAAAGACTGCCGCGCCTAAGTGACCATCAGGGAGGTCGCTTGGGCGCACAGGTATTTCCCGTAAACATAGAGCCTAATAAAATCTTGCTCCCCTTTCGGGTCTCTTTTGATGGTAGGTCTGCCACCAGCAGTGCCTTCGTGGATTCAGGATCTGCTGCTAATATTATGTCTGTGGAATTTGCTATGTCTCTATCTATGCCATTAATTGATTTGCCTAAACCTGTCCCGGTAGTGGGTATAGACTCCACTCCGCTTGCTAATGGTTATTTTATGCAGCATACCCCTGTTTTTGAACTCTTTGTTGGCTCCATTTATTTGGAGCAGTGTTCTGTGTTAGTGATGCAGGGGTTATCGCCCGATTTGATTTTAGGCCTTCCTTGGTTGCAGACGCATAATCCCACTTTTAACTGGAATACTGGTGATCTTACTAAATGGGGTAATGAATGCATGACGTCATGTTTTTCTATTAATTTGGTTTCTCTCGTTGAGGAGGTAAACACTCTACCTGAGTTTATTCAGGACTTCGCTGATGTCTTTTCTAAAAGGGCCTCCGAAGAGTTACCTCCTCATAGAGAGTACGATTGCGCAATCAATTTGTTACCAGGAGCTAAGCTCCCTAAAGGTAGGATATTTAATCTCTATTGTCCTGAACGTGAAGCCATTAGAGAATATATCCAGGAAAGTCTGGCCAAGGGTTACATTCGCCCCTCTACTTCTCCGGTAGGTGCTGGCTTCTTCTTCGTGGGGAAGAAGGATGGTGGTCTTAGGCTGTGCATCGACTACCGAAATTTAAATAAGATCACTGTTAGGAACCAATATCCCCTTCCTTTGATTCCTGATCTCTTCAATCAGGTTCAGGGGGCCCAATGGTTCTCGAAGTTCGATCTTCGGGGGGCTTATAACCTTCTCCGGATCAGAGAGGGGGATGAGTGGAAGACTGCGTTTAATACACCCGAAGGTCATTTAGAATATCTCGTCATGCCCTTTGGGTTGTGTAATGCTCCCGCGGTTTACCAAAATTTCATAAATGAGATTTTACGGGGGTAATTCTTGTAGTGTGCCTTGATGATATACTTGTGTTTTCCAAGGACTGGTCCTCCCACATTGAGCATGTCAGGAAGGTGCTCCAGGCCCTTCGGAAAAACAAACTCTTTGCAAAAACCGAAAAATGTGTGTTTGGGGTGCAGGAGATGCCATTTTTGGGTGAAATCCTCACTCCTAATGAATTCCGCATGGACCCTGCCAAGGTTCAGGCTGTGGCAGAATGGGTCCGCCCTGCCTCCCTGAAGGCCTTACAGTGTTTCCTGGGGTTTTCTAATTATTACAGGAGATTTATTGCTAATTTCTCGGTCACCGCTAAGCCTCTTACAGACCTCACTCGTAAAGGTGCTGATTTCCTCCACTGTTTTGGAGAGCTTTCTGTAAGAAACTGGAGATTGATCTGTCCTTTTCCTCGGCCTTCCATCCTGAAACTAATGGCCAAACTGAGAGGACTAATCAGTCTCTAGAACAATACTTAAGGTGTTTTATCTCAGACTGTCAAAATGATTGGGTCTCCTTCATTCCCCTCGCCGAATTTTCCCTTAATAACCGGGTCAGTAACTCGTCGGGGGTCTCTCCCCTCTTCTGTAATTTTGGGTTTAATCCACGGTTCTCCTCCGTTTCACCTGGTGGTTCCAACCATCCCGAAGTAGATGTCGTTCATCGGGAACTGTGCACAGTCTGGGCCCAGGTTCAGAAGAACCTTGAGGCGTCCCAGAGCATCCAAAAGACTCAGGCAGATAAAAGATGTTCAACTAACCCCCGTTTGTGGTCGGGGATCTGGTGTGGCTGTCTTCTAAAAATTTGCGCCTTAAAGTTCCGTCCAAGAAATTTGCACCCCGGTATATAGGGCCGTACAAGATCATTGAGGTCCTCAACCCTGTCTCCTTCCGGCTAGAGTTACCCCGTCCTTCCGCGCCTAAATCTCCCAATGTACAGATGCACAACAATGCCACTGCCCCCTACGCAAAATTCCCTCACTTCACCCGACCCTGGGAGATTTAGGCGCGGTTAACGCAGGCTCCTGTATGTACGAGGGTCTAAACCACTGCTACACCAATGTTCAAACGCTGATTCCACAATTTGATATCTCTGTTATATACCCAGTCATAAAGGGTTCGCAAACGAACTAGGACCTGGAGTATTTTGTTTAATACGTTTTTAAATACACGGTTGGGCTTTTCACAGTGGTGATTGTACCCCTGTTTTTAGATAGCTAAATAAAAGTTATACATTTTACTCATTATCACTTCAGTGAATTTCCAATTGTTCATATTTGTGGGAGCACAATATATATCGTCAAAATTCAGTGAATTATGCACACAGAGTTCACACAGTTGTTATCTCCGCTACAAAGTACAGTCACTGAGATTGCATTCAGAGTTGACCATGTGTAATCTAAAATGACGGATTTTGCCTCTTCTCACAATAACCTGGTGGACGCACACAATAATCTCACGGATGACATCGAGCAGATACGCATGAAAATAAATGATTTGGAAAATCGTTCCAGGCGGAACAACATCAAATTCCGAGGTATTCCAGAAGATACTGCACAGCCAGACCTGCAGCCCTATTTACAAGCATTTATTAAAGCTATAAAGCCCATGTGTTTACCTCAGGATATCATTATTGATAGGGCTCACAGAGTTCCTCGTCCAAAACATCTACCGGATACAACACCTAGAGACGTTCTGGGGCGGATAAATTTTTTTCACGTAAAGGAATATCTTATGGATATAGCGAGGCGGAAGCAAGAACTCCCTTCTCCATACCACCAGTTTAAGCTTTTTGCTGATTTATCGGCTGCTACGTTACGTCTGAGACGACTTCTTGCTCCTATCATGACTATACTGCGAGATCAGAAAGTTGCATACCGCTGGGGGTTCCCAGTGAGGATCCTGATATTGCGTAATGGGACTATGCACTCTGTGTCGTCTTTAGAGGATGGCACCAACCTGCTACGAAGATGGAATCTACCTTTGCCTGAGAAGATGGAGAACAATCCTAGGGTCTCATCTCAAGTGGACCTAGAATGGCGCACTGTTACACCTGGAAGGAGAACCAAGCATTGATGGATACACCTTTGAATGGTGCCTTAGGAACTCTTTTTCACCCGGTGAGACACCGTGAGTGGTAACCCCTTTAACGGGATACGGCTCTTTCAGCTGTATGTGCTTTTTTTGTTTATATTTGTATTTTTTTTTTATGTATTGAGAGTTTTTCTTTTTAGGATGTATGCATTGGGGGGCTTTTGTGAAAGTGAGATATCACCTTCATTTTTCCTGAGGGGTTCTCATTTGCTAAAGTTTGTACTATCCGAGAATACACAGTCGGATCTCCTGGCATTTTCCATAATCATATATAGACATCATAGCATCCTCATGACATCAAGCTTTGTATATTACCATGGTTCTTAAATTTGTCTCATTAAATGTTAAAGGTCTGAATAGTCCTCATAAACGGTCTTTTATGTGGAGGGAGGCACTTCAGTCTGGAGGAGATATATTCTGTGCACAGGAGACACACATTCTAACTACAGACGCTCATAGGCTCACGCATATTCAGTTCCCATATATTTTACAATCGCACTACATTAAAAAAAAGCGTGGCGTTATATTGGCAATTAAAAATTCAGTTGCTCATACTTCTATATCGACCGTAGTCGACCCATATGGTCGATATATCATTCATGTTTGTAAACTAAATAACACTTTGTATACTATAGGGGTGGTGTATGCTCCTAAATCAACGTTAGATTAACTTTTTGGGTAGGTTTATCCAGAAAATTAAGAAGGAGCAACAGGGCCATCTAGTGGTCTGCGGCAATTTTAACACCATTCATGACAGTACACTTGACACTACAGCAGCAAACAGACCATCTTCCCAAACTTTGGGGCAATTTTTGCACTCAAATGAGTTATATGATATTTGGCGCATTCATCATGATGTAGCACGAGATTATACCTTCTTTTCGCCTGTGCACGCCACTTACTCCCAGATAGACATGTTTCTGGTAAATAGATCACTGCTGCAGAACATCAAACACACCTCCATTGATATCATAAAGTGGTCGGACCACGCCTCCATCTCATTGCACGTAGAGGAGTCTTATGTGGCGCCCAATGTGTTTCTCTGGCGATGTAATCCGTATTTGTTAGCCCATACCTCCTATAAAGAGGAATTGGAATCAGCTTTGAAGGAGTATTTTCAACTGAATGTGGATTCTGTCACTAGCCCCTTTACACTGTGGAATGCTCATAAAGCCTTCATTAGGTTTTTTTTTTATTAAATTAGGGCATAGGGCTAAAGTTGAAAGGGAGAAAAAAATGCGAGATCTCCTCCAGAGAATAAGATCTCTGGAAACGTTAAATAAAGCTTCTGTCCTACCTGCTCAATCGTCACAGCTTAGAGACCTTCGTATTCAGTTGAAAGATTGCTTTGTTATATGCTTATGAAAAATCCTTGACCAAGGTTAAGGCCCAATACTATTCGCAAAATAATAAAGCAAGCAAGTCGTTGGCTAGACATTTAAATAAGAAGTGCAAAACTAGGATTCCGTATCTTTTTCGTCAATTTTCCCAGTCAAAAATATATGACCCCCAGGATATAGCTAAGGAATTTATGGAATTCTATTCCGACCTATATAATTTAGATCAGAATGGTTCTCTAAGAGACCCTGCGCCTTCTAGTGCCCACTTTCTGAGTAACCTAAGCCTCCCTACTCTCTCCCAACAACAACGGGAGACCCTGAGTTCTCCCATTACAAAGCTAGAAATAGAGGATGTAATTAAGGCCCTACCTATGCAGAAAGCTCCTGGTCCAGATGGACTAACAAATATCTATTATAGAACCTTCCTGGATATTTTGCTCCCACATTTGCATTCTACTTTAGTACATGCTTTTAATGAAGGGTCATTTCCAAGGGCAATGCTTTCAGCAATGATTGTTACGCTCCCGAAACCTGGGAAATCTACTGATGCCCCGCAAAATTTTAGACCGATCTCGTTGTTAAATACGGATGTAAAAATGTATGCGAAAATTTTAGCTAATCGTATGGCACCTTTATTACCCTCATTGATAGGAGGAGATCAGGTGGGCTTTGTGAAGGGCCGACAAATCACGGAAAACACCAGGAGGGTTCTTAACATTATGGACTTTGTACAAAGTTCAGGTAGGGCGTCGGTAATGGTGACTCCTGACGCGGAGAAGGCATTCGACCGGCTGCGATGGTCGTTTGTCTTCTCGGTGTTGGAAAAAATAGGAATACAGGATGGAATATTAAGAGCTATAAGGGCACTATACTCTACACCCTCTGCAAAGGTTTTTGTGAATGGAGCACTATCTGAGAGTTTTAAAGGGGTTTTCCAATCCTTTTTTTTTTTTTTTAAATCAATGCAATGTTCCTCTATTAATATATTAGTGCACTCTGACTAGCTTTTTCTTGATAATAAATGGTTTTAGTAACATTACTCCCTATTGTTTACCTTGAGAGGTTTGTTTTGCTCAGTAAGTTCATTCCTCTTCTCTTCCTGTGTTTCTCCTCCCTGCATGCACTGCTCTAGTCCCAGCATGCAATGTGCATGCAGCAGTGCACTTGCTCCGCCTACTACACCCAGCTCTACTAACTTCTGCAATCTCAGTCTTCATTTTGGTGCTCTCATTCTTTTACTGATAGCACAAGCTGAAATCACTGGATATCTGCGTTTTTAACCTCTTAACGCCGAAGGGCGGATATATCAGTCCTCTGCAGCTGCTAGTTCGCGCAGGAGGAGGGATATATCCGTCCTGTGATGGCGCGGGTACTGCCAGTGTACCCACACGATCAGCGGCAGGAGCACGGCTGTTATACACAGCCTGGCTCCTGCTGCAACTGCCGGAATCGAAGCGCGCTCCGATTCCGGCAGTTTAACCCATTAAATGCCGCTGTCAATAGTGACAGCGGCATCTAATGTGTTTGACAGAGGGAGGGAGCTCCCTCTGTTTTATACTGACAGGCAATAATGCTTTGGTATACGAAGTATACCAAAGCATTATATATGCGATCGGCACATCGCATAGTGAAGTCCCCTGGTGGGACTAAAAAAAAAATGTCAATCCGTTAAATAAAGTTGGTGAAAAAACAAAAAAAAAATTACAGTGAAAATCAAATAAAACTACTTTTTTTGCCCAAAAAGTGGTTTTTTTAAAGTAAAAGTGTCAAAACAAATCACACATACACATATATGGTATCCCCGCGATCGTAACCACTTGAACAATAAAATTAACACATTAATTAAACCGCTGGATGAACGGCGTCCAAAAAAACAACGGCAAAATTCGTTCTTTTCTCCCATTCCCACCATAAAAAATTAAATAAAAATTAATCTAAGTCCTATGTACCCCAAATTAGTACTAATGAAAACTACACATTGTCCCGCAAAAATCAAGCCCACGTACGGCCACATAGACGGAAAAATAAAACAGTTACGGCTCTTGGAACGCGGCGATGCAAAAACAAGTAATTTTTTTCTAAAAGGGTTTTTATTGTGCAAACGTAGGAAAACATATAAAACCTTTACATATTTGGTATCCCCGTAACCGTGCCGACCCATAGAATAAAGTTAACATGTTATTTACGCTGCATAGTAAACGGCGTAAATTTATAACGTGAAAATCAATGCTGGAATAGCTGCTTATTTTCAATTCTCTCCTAAAATAAAGTTAATAAAAGTTAATCGATATATTATAAGCATCTAAAAATGGTACAATTACAAAATACAACTCGACCCGCAAAAAACAAGCCCTCATACGGCTATGTCGACGGAATAAAAAAAAAGTTACGACTCTTGGAATGCAACCATGAAAAAGACAAAAATTATCCTTGGTCATTAACGTGCAAAATGGCCCGGTCATTAAGGGGTTAAACGGTTTGAAGAGGTCTTCTGGTACCAAAACAGTGGAAACCCCCAAAAGGTGCCCCCATTTTGGAAACTAGACCCCTTGAGGAATCCATTGTAGTTTTCTTGGGGTGCATGCGGCTTTTTGATCAGTTTTTATTCTATTTTTAAGTGGCGTGGTGACTAAAAAAACAGCAATTCTACTATTGTTTTTTTATTCTATTTTTTTTGCAGCGTTCACCGTGCGCTATAAATGACATATTCACTTTATTCTGCGGGGCGATACGATTAAGGCTCATTTACACGAGCGTGTTATACATCCGTGCAACGCGCGTCGCAGGGACCTATGTTAGTCTATGGGGCCGTGCAGCCAGGTGGGCGTGATTTTCACGCAGCGTATGTCCGCTGCGTGAAACGCACGACGTCCTATATTTGTGCGCTGTTCGCACATCACGCACCCATTGAAGTCAATGGGTGGGTGAAAACCACGCATGTCGCATGGAAGCAATTCCGTGGGACGCGCGTGATTCGCGCAACAGCACTGTAAAGGATGAATGAAAACAGAAAAGCACCACGTTCTTTTCTGTTTACAAACATCCAAACGGAGTGTCATAATGATGGCGGCTGCGCGAAAACCACGCAGCCGCGCATCATAAAGGGCTGACACACGGAGCTGTTAATTGCCTTTTGCGCACGCAAAACGCCGCGCTTTTTGCTTGCACAAAATGCACACGCTCGTGTAAACTCGGCCTTACGGTGACACCAGATGTTTATAGTTCTTTTGTCTTATGGCGTTTGCACAATAAAATACGTTTTGTAAAAAATCATTCACTTTTTGTGTTCCCTTATTCTAAGAGCCAGAACTTTATAATTTTTCCATCAATAAAGCCGTGCGAGGACTTATTTTTTGCGTAACGAACTGTAGTTTCGATCAGGACCATTTTTCGGTACATGCGACTTTTTGATCTATTTTTAATAAATTTTTTGGGAGGTGAAGTGACCAAACAATTGTGATTTTGGTACGGTTTATTATTATTTTCTTTTACGGCGTTCACCGTGCGGGATAAATAACAAAATAATTTTGTAGTTCAGGCCGTTACGGACGCGGCGATACCAATTATGTATATTTTATTTATTTAGATATTTTTATTACTAAAAAAGGACTGATAAGGGAAAAAAAGGGGATTTTTTTAAACTTTTATTTTCTTATTTTTACACATCTTTTTTTTTAACTTTATTACTTTGTCCCACAAGGGGACTTGAGGGCAGGAGGCCCTGATCGCAATTCTAATACTCTGCACTACATGCGTAGTGCAGTGTATTAGAACTGTCAGCTATTCACTGACAGCAAGCATAGTGGGTCCTGACTTTGTCAGGACCCATTAGGCTTCCGTCGATGGCATAGCCGGACGCCATTGTTTGGTGTCCGGTTGCCATAGTAACCATCGCCGGCCGCTATCGTGTAGCAGGCCGGCGATGGTAACTTAACCCCTAAAAAGCCGCGATCTCTATTGAACGCGGCTTTTAAGGGGTTAGACAGCGGGGACACAGCGATCGGTCCCCGCTGTAGGAGCTGCGGCAGCTGCTGTACGAGACAGCAGCTGTCACAGCTCCTGCACCTGTCGGGAAGAGGGCCGAAACGGCCGTTATTCCCGCAACTTCGTATTCCGTCGGTAATTTATAAGGGGTTATAATTTCACAGAGCATGCGCGGTGGAGTGTGTTAACCACGCATGCTCTGAGATAAAGAAGCACGTGGTACGGTTACGTCATTTGTGACGTAACCGTACAGTGTGAAAGCCGGAAACCGGAAGCAAGGCAGAAGACTAAATGGACGGGTCTGCACAGGAAGTGCAGATTTTGCTTCACTAAGGGGGCGGTGACGGAGGAGGATATACGACGCTACAGCCATCTGATGAAACGTAAGTACATTGTAAAGTTATATCATTTTCATTGTTTTATTTAAATAAATGTAATTTTTTAGTTCCGGAATACCCCTTTAATATAACGAATGGAACCAGACAGGGGTGCCCCTTGTCCCCTTTTATATTTGTATTGTCTATAGAACCATTGGCCCAAGCGCTTAGGTCACACTCAGAAATTAGAGGGGTCCGGATAGGTGATAGACAGCATTGTATTTCGCTATTTGCTGATGATATCTTGCTGACACTGGAGCAGCCGGAGACATCCTTGGAGGTAGCAATGGCGGTAATTAAGGAATTTGGATCTCTCTCCCTATACAAAATTAATGAGCATAAATCCCAAATTTTGCCTTTTAATATCCAGGCGGAAGCACTGGCTTCGCTAAAATGTAAATTCCCGATGGATTGGCAGTCACAACATGTGAGGTATCTTGGTATAGAGGTCACTACCTCGGTACAGGATTTATATAAATATAATTAAATCCCTTTGTTGATATCTATAGAACAAGATATGCAATTGTATAATAAATCTGAAATCTCATGGGTGGGTCGTATAGCAGCCTTCAAAATGTTAATTCTGCCCAAAATTTTGTATATCTTCAGAACCGTCCCTATTCGTCTACCAGCTTCCTTTTTTAATAAAATACAGAAAATGTTAAACAACTTCATTTGGAAACCGGGCAAACCTAGAATTGCCTCTTCAATCCTTAACAGAGATAAAAAGTTTGGCGGTTTAAGTTTGCCTAACATTTCAGACTATTATTACGCAACTCAAGTATCGTTATTAAGGAATTGGTGGATTGGGGATGTGTCTCAACATTGGATACACATAGAGACCTTTTTAGCTCCGGGTCAAAATCTGAGGGCTTTATTGATAGCGGCTCTGACTACAATAGCTTTACCAGCCCGTCTTCCCTATTTTTTGTCTACTTCTCTGTTTTACTGGAAAATATTTCACTCTCATAGCGAATCTTCCCAAATTTCTTTACAGCATGTAACGCCTATTGAGATATTTCACATTGCTCTTCTAGACATGAAACTGGACTCTTGGAAAGAGAGAGGTATAGTATACTTAACGGATCTATTGGATGGAGGGAAGTTAGTCCCGTATTCGGAACTGACACATAAATATGGTATTTCACATAGAGATTTTTATAAGTACTTACGAATTAGACATTTCTTACCTACTATGGATTTGAGCGTACTTTTAGCCAATGCGGACGTATTCCAAATATGGTTAGCTCCATCAGATACCCCGGTCCGCCTTAAACCCCTTTATTCTGTAATTGGCTCTAAATCCTCATTTGTTAAAACCTCCCCCCTCCTTGCTTGGGAGAGGGACCTAGGCCAGACCTTCGCTGCATCCCAATGGACATACTCCTTGAAATTCCTTGTTTCTACTTTTAAATGTGTATCTCATTATGAAGCCGCTATCAAAACAGCCCTCAGATGGTATTATACACCCGATAAATTGAGCAGTATGTACCCGGGTTCTTCTGATCTTTGCTGGAGGGGTTGTGGGCACAGAGGTACTCTCATACATATAATATGGTCTTGCCCTTGTCTTGCTCCTCTATGGTCATCGATCTTTCAACTGCTTTCCGGGTTGTGCAATAGGGTCATTCCGCTATCACCATCTTTAGCACTTCTTTTTCTCGGAATAAATGAGGTACCTATAGAAAATAGGGTACTTGTGGCACATATCCTTTTGGCTACTAAATTAGGGATAACTAGGTATTGGAAGAGTGTGATGTAATGGCAGGAAGGAGGTGAAGGGAAAGTGAGCCCTAATCTACCCACCGCCCTGTCCCTGCCTACTTGCAACGACCCGCCCTAGGCGACGGGGTACAACTGGGTGGCGGTCCCTACGCTGTCTAAGTGCACGGGAGAACAAACAGGGAACACGCAAGGGAAGGGGCAGTAGCCCACGGAACGCCGCGAGGAAACGGAGCGGTGAATGAATAGTCAGGACCAGGATGAAGTGGAGTATACCAACGTGAGCACGGAGAAGGAAGCAAGCCAGGGGCAAAGCGAAGCAGGTTAAGCAGAACTGCAGCAAGGCAGAAGCACGGCAGAAGCAGGCTGGAGCAAGCAGCAGTGGGGCCAGGAATCCAGAAGAATTACAAGCACTGAGGAAGAGAACACGGCAGGTAATAAAGGACAGGGGGCTGAGCTAACTCCGACTGACCAGGCCGCGATAGGCTCTCCCACTCCTGAGCCTGCCACCCTGGTTGGTGGGAGACGGTGTCAGTCTAACAGGTCTGGCCTCAGGTGTGGATTGATTAATCCCAGGAGTATACCTAGACGTAGTACCTGGCAGATCCCTAACAGTACTCCCCCTTTTATGAGGGGCCACCGGACCCTTACTAAGAGGACCCGGTTTAGTAGGGAAGAGAAGGTGGAACCTCCTGATCAATACCCCAGCGTGAACATCACGGGCAGGTACCCAAGTCCTCTCCTCCGGCCCGTATCCTCTCCAATGGACCAGGTACTGGAGGGAGCCCTGGACCATCCTACTGTCCATAATCTTGGCCACCTCGAATTCCACCCCCTCAGGGGTGAGAACGGGAACAGGAGGTTTCCTCGAGGGGGACCAGGACGGGGAGCAGCGTTTGAGGAGGGAGGCATGGAAGACGTCCTGTATGCGAAAGGATGGGGGCAGCTCCAGACGGAAGGATACAGGGTTGAGGACTTCAATGATCTTATAAGGTCCAATAAATCGGGGAGCAAACTTCCTGGACCGGACCTTAAGGCGCAAGTTCCTGGACGACAACCAGACCAAATCCCCGACGACAAACCGGGGGTTAGCAGAACGTCTACTATCAGCCTGAATCTTTTGTGCGCTCTGGGACGCCTCTAGGTTCTTCTGAACCTGGGCCCAGACTGTGCACAGTTGCTGATGAACATTCTCTACCTCAGGATTATTGGAACAACCAGGAGAAACGGAGGAGAACCTTGGGTTAAACCCGAAATTACAGAAAAACGGGGAGACCCCTGACGAGTTACTGACCCGGTTATTCAGAGAAAATTCAGCAAGGGGAAGGAATGAGACCCAATCGAATTGACAGTCAGAGATGAAACACCTTAAATATTGTTCCAGGGATTGGTTAGTCCTTTCCGTTTGGCCATTAGTTTCGGGATGGAAGGCGGAGGAGAAGGACAGATCAATCTCCAAATTTTTACAAAAAGCTCTCCAAAATAAGGAAACAAATTGTACCCCTCTGTCAGAAACGATATTGACTGGGGCCCCATGGAGACGCAGGATGTGTTTCACAAACAAAGAAGCTAACGTCTTGGCGTTAGGTAGCTTATTAAGGGGCACAAAGTGGCACATCTTGCTGAAGCGGTCTACTACCACCCACACCACCGACTTGCCCTGAGATGGGGGCAAATCGGTGATAAAATCCATGGAGATATGGGTCCAAGGTCTCTGGGGAATGGGCAAGGAACGTAGTAGGCCCGCAGGTCGGGACCTAGGGGTTTTGGACCTAGCGCAAACCTCACAAGCGGCGACGTAAACCCTAACGTCTTTAGGCAACCCAGGCCACCAATAGTTTCTGGTAATGAGGTGTTTGGTGCCCAAGATGCCAGGATGACCAGATAGTGCGGAGTCATGGTTTTCCCTGAGTACCCTTAGCCGGTATTGCAGGGGAACAAACAGTTTGTCCCCAGGGACGTTCCCGGGAGCTGAACCCTGATCAGCCGCAATATCAGAAGCTAAATCAGAATCCGTGGCAGAAACGATTATACCAGGGGGTAAAATACAAGCAGGATCCTTCTCGGAAGGAGGATTGGCCATGAAACTACGTGACAGAGCATCAGCCTTATTATTCTTGGACCCAGCCCTATAGGTAACCAAGAAATTAAATCTGGTAAAGAATAGTGCCCACCGAGCTTGTCTAGGATTAAGCCTCCGGGCCGATTCTAGGAAAACCAGATTCTTGTGATCCGTAAGGACCGTTACCTGGTGTCTGGCCCCCTCCAGGAAGTGCCGCCACTCTTCAAAAGCCCATTTAATGGCTAGAAGTTCGCGGTTTCCAATATCATAGTTACTCTCCGTGGGCGAAAACTTCCTAGAGAAGTAAGCACAGGGGCGGAGATGGGTGAGGGAGCTGGTACCCTGGGACAAGACGGCCCCCACTCCCACCTCGGATGCGTCAACCTCCACAATAAATGGCTCCTCTTGGTTGGGCTGAATCAGCACGGGGGCCGAGATAAAGCACTTCTTGAGGGTCTCAAAGGCCTGGACGGCCTCAGGGGACCAATGGAGGACATCAGCACCCTTGCGAGTAAGGTCCGTAAGAGGCTTAGCGACGACCGAGAAGTTGGCAATAAATCTCCTGTAATAGTTGGCGAACCCTAAAAAACACTGTAACGCCTTAAGGGAGGCAGGTTGGACCCATTCCGCCACAGCCTGAACCTTGGCAGGGTCCATGCGGAATTCATGAGGAGTGAGGATTTGCCCTAAAAATGGTATCTCCTGTACCCCAAAGACACATTTTTCAGTCTTAGCAAACAGATTGTTCTCCCGAAGGACCTGGAGCACCTTCCTGACATGCTCCACGTGGGAGGACCAGTCCTTGGAAAACACCAGTATGTCATCAAGGTACACAACAAGAAAATTACCCAGGTAATCTCTCAGGATTTCATTAATAAAATTCTGGAAGACAGCAGGGGCATTACACAACCCAAAGGGCATGACCAGGTATTCGAAATGACCCTCGGGTGTGTTGAACGCAGTTTTCCACTCATCCCCCTCTTTGATGCGGATAAGGTTATATGCCCCCCGTAGATCGAACTTAGAAAACCATTGGGCTCCCTGAACCTGATTAAAAAGATCCGGAATCAAAGGAAGTGGGTACTGGTTCCTTACGGTGACCTTATTCAGGTTACGATAATCAATGCATGGCCTAAGACCACCATCCTTCTTCCCCACGAAGAAGAAGCCAGCACCTACAGGAGAAGTCGAGGGGCGAATGAAACCCTTGGCCAGGCATTCTTGGATATACACCCTCATAGCTTCACGTTCAGGACATGAAAGATTAAATATCCTACCCTTAGGAAGCTTGGCACCAGGCACCAAATCGATGGCGCAATCGTAATCTCTATGGGGGGGCAACACCTCGGAGGCCTCCTTAGAAAACACATCGGCGAAGTCCTGAACAAACTCCGGAAGCGTGTTTACCTCCTCCCGGGGAGAAATAGAGTTAACAGAAAGACATGACATAAGACATTCATTACCCCATTTGGTAAGCTCCCCAATATTCCAATCAAACGTGGGATTATGCAACTGCAACCAGGGAAGACCTAATACCAGATCAGACGATAATCCCTGCATCACCAGTACAGAGCACTGCTCCAAATGCATGGAGCCAACCAGGAGTTCAAAAACAGGAGTATGCTGAGTAAAATAACCATTAGCAAGGGGGGTTGAGTCGATACCTACTACAGGGATAGGATAAGGTAAATCAATAAAAGGCATCTTTAGAGACATAGCAAAATCCACAGACATGATATTAGCAGATGAGCCAGAATCCACGAAAGCACTGCCCGTGGCAGACCGGCCAGCAAACGAGACCTGAAAGGGAAGCAAAATTTTATTGCGTTTCACATTAACGGGAAATACCTGTTCGCCCAAGTGACCTCCCCGATGATCACTTAGGCGCGGAAGTTTTCCGGCTTTTTATTCTTGCGCCTGGGACAGGTGTTCAGTAGATGCTTGTCGTCCCCACAGTAGAAGCAGAGACGATTCATTCTGCGAAACTCCCTACGTTGTCGATGGGACATGGAGGCCCCGAGTTGCATAGGTACCTCCGAGTCCTCCGTGGAGGGGCGAGGAGACGGGACCTCGGGGGGAATAGCAGGGAAGTCAGAGGGGAGCACATTGAAACGTTCAAGCTGACGTTCCCTGAGACGTCGGTCAAGTCGTACTGCTAGGGCCATAACCTGGTCAAGGGAGTCAGAAGAGGGGTTGCTAACCAGCAGATCCTTCAGGGCGTCAGATAATCCTAACCTAAACTGGCACCTTAGGGCCGGATCGTTCCACCGAGAAGCTACGCACCACTTTCTAAAATCAGAACAGTATTCCTCAACCGGTCTCCTACCCTGACGTAAGGTCACCAGCTGACTCTCGGCTAAAGCAGTCCTGTCAGTCTCGTCGTAAATGAGTCCGAGGGCAGAGAAAAAACGATCAACAGAGGAAAGTTCAGGGGCGTCAGGAGCCAAGGAGAAGGCCCACTCGTGGGGCCCTTCCTGGAGTCGGGATATGATGATACCCACCCGCTGGTTCTCGGAACCTGAGGAGTGGGGTTTTAGGCGGAAATACAGTCTGCAACTCTCCCGGAAGGAGAGAAACGTCTTACGGTCCCCTGAGAACCGGTCAGGTAACTTGAGGTCGGGTTCTAGAGGTGAGGTGAGGGGTACTACTAAGGCAGCGTCACCCTGGTTGACCCTCTGGGCCAGGGCCTGGACCTGTAGGGAGAGGCCCTGCATCTGCTGGGTCAGGGTCTCAAGGGGGTCCAAGATAGCGTCAGCGTAGGAGAATGGTAGACTAGGTATGGGCTTGTAATTATGTAATGGCAGGAAGGAGGTGAAGGGAAAGTGAGCCCTAATCTACCCACCGCCCTGTCCCTGCCTACTTGCAACGACCCGCCCTAGGCGACGGGGTACAACTGGGCGGCGGTCCCTACGCTGTCTAAGTGCACGGGAGAACAAACAGGGAACACGCAAGGGAAGGGGCAGTAGCCCACGGAACGCCGCGAGGAAATGAATAGTCAGGACCAGGATGAAGTGGAGTATACCAACGTGAGCACGGAGAAGGAAGCAAGCCAGGGGCAAAGCGAAGCAGGTTAAGCAGAACTGCAGCAAGGCAGAAGCACGGCAGAAGCAGGCTGGAGCAAGCAGCAGTGGGGCCAGGAATCCAGAAGAATTACAAGCACTGAGGAAGAGAACACGGCAGGTAATAAAGGACAGGGGGCGGAGCTAACTCCGACTGACCAGGCCGCGATAGGCTCTCCCACTCCTGAGCCTGCCACCGTGGTTGGTGGGAGACGGTGTCAGTCTAACAGGTCTGGCCTCAGGTGTGGATTGATTAATCCCAGGAGTATACCTAGACGTAGTACCTGGCAGATCCCTAACATGTGAACCTTCCCTCTGTTGGGGAAATATATGATATGCTAAATACTACATGTGCTTACGAAAAAATTATGGCATATAAAGATCACAAATACCCGCAGTATGTAGAGACCTGGAAGAATTGGCATCTTTTTTCTCAAAATTGTATATCCCCATAATACATGTTTGAAACCGATATATTTAAACCTGAAACTCTATTTTGGGGTTTTTGTTTTTTTTGTACATATTCTTTTGCCCTATTTTCAGGGCCTTTTTGTGTGTGTTGGCCACATGCAACATGTTTTAATGTATTTTCTCTCTCCGCATGGTTAGTACTTTGTATAAATGTGTGGGTGCTTAGAATGATTCTGAGTTGCCAATTTACGACACTATGCTAGTTCTATGTACTAAGTATATTATGTGATATAATGTGTTTTTGTACAACCATGTGTTTGTGGTTATTGTGTATTATATTTGTAATCTTGAAAATATTTTAAATAAAAATATTGATGGTAGAAAAAATGCATTTCTGCAAAATAAATGAAATTTGTAAATTTCACCTCCACTTTTCTTTAATTCTTGTGAAACGCCTAAAGGGTTAAATGGGTTGTCCACCTTCTGACAACCGATGACCTATCCACCGGATAGGTCATCTGTAAAGGATCCGCCAGACACAGCTTCTGTGTCGACGCCCGTGGTTAATCAGTCTGCACCTGCTCCTAGGTCTGATAGAGTGACTCGATCTGCTACCACTCAGGCTGGTAGGCTGAGGAGTGGGAGAACCTATCACAGCCTGGCCAGACGGTTCTAGCTCCCACCCTCGGTCTATTTATACCTTCATTTCATGCTTGTCTTTGCCTGTGATTCTAGCTTGTTTCCTGGCTCTGCTGTTCCTGCTATTACTATTGACCTCTGCGTCATATCGACCCTGGCTTTACTGACTACACTCCTGCTCTGCATTTGGTACCTCGTACACTCCTGGTTTGACTCGGCTCGTTCACTACTCTTGTTGCTCACGGTGTTGCCGTGGGCAACTGCCCCATTTCCCTTAGCTTCTGTGTACCATTGTCTGTTGTGCACATATTGAGCGTAGGGACCGTCGCCCAGTTGTACGCCGTCGCCTAGGATGTCCCTTTGACGCCGGGTGCTTCTCTAGGAGCGGAATCCCATGCCAGAGTTGAGTCTGGCCGCCGGGGATTCCGCTCCTACAGGGAGCTACAGTGGCGCTATCTACTGGGCATGGGGGGGTTGCTATCTTCAGGCAGGGGGGTACCATCTACATGGAGGGGGGCTATCTACAAGATTAGAATCCCCGGCCAGAGATCTCGCAATGCTCTGGCCAGGGACTCCGTAGTTGAAAGCCTAACATCACTGTCCATATATGGATGTCAAGGGCTTCTTCGCACTAAGCATTTAAAGTAGCGCTGTGTGCGGGGAATCCTCGGCCAGGATCAGTTTTCACCGTCCGTTACAAGGATTGATTCCTGAAAAACGGCCGGTAAAGACTGATCCAATTGACTTTTATGGGAGCCATGGGGTTGTGAAAACGGCCCAAAATAGGACATGTCCTATTTTTTCACGGCCGTATGAATACACCTCTAGAATTCTATTGTTATTAAAACGGCCGTGTGACGGCTGTTATAAAAACGGAGGTTTTTCACTGCCGTGTGAATGTAGTCTAATAAAAAGGTAAAATACAGTAAGGGCCTGTTCATACGTGGAGGATTTCTGCAGACACTGTCCACATCAATGCCGCACATAATCTGCGTTGCAGATTCCGTTGCGCCTTTGCCTAAAATGTCAAGTAAATTGCTGCGGATTAGTCTTTGAGGATTCAGGTGAAGAGTACATCCTGCTCTCTTTTAAAACATTCCATCTCAGTCTGGCTATAGACCTCGAAACACATAGGTCCAGCCAGAATGATGAAATACCCAGTTCGTGAAAGCAATCCGAAACGCAACACACATAACATCTGCGGATTTCATTGCGTAATTTTGCAACTCTATTGAAGTCAATGGAGAAATTCCGCCACAAGTACGCAACAAGTCCGCAGCAGCCATTGTATGCTGCGGACCACCAAATTCCGCACCGCAGCCTATGGTCCACAGCTGAGTTTTCCGCAACGTCTGCACCTACATAACTAAAAAGGTGTGGAAACCAATGGACAAACTGTCTGCTGCGGATTTCCACTGCGGACTGTCCGCAGCGGAATTCCACAGCAATTCCGCCACGTCTGGACATGCCCTTAAAGGTTTTTTTAATGTTCCCTAAAGTAATGTTAAAAAAAAAGAAGTTTACATAACTGGTATCGCCGTGTCCGTAAAAACCCAAACTATTAGAATATAATGTTACTTAACCTGCTCGATGAACGCCGTAGAAAAAAAAAAAATACCCAAATTGCTGTTTTTTTTGGTCTCCTTAGCAACCGAAAAAAATTGAATAAAAAGTGTTCAAAAAGTCGCATTTACCCCAAAATGGTACCAGTAAAAACTACAGCTTGTCCTGTAAAAAATAAGCCAACACATCGCTAAATTGACTGAAAACGGAAAAAGATATGGCTCTCGGAAAGTTGCAGCACAAAACTATTTTGTTTTTTAAACAAAACATGAAAGAAACTATATAAATTTGGTATCTCTGTAATCGTATCAACCCGTAGAATAAAGTTAACATGTCCCTTTGACCGCACGATGTACGTCGTAAATACGAAACCCAAAAAACAAAGGTGGATTCACCGTGTTTTCCCATTCCACCCCACAAACAATTTTCTTTCAGTTTCCCAGTAAATTATATGGCACACTAAATAATGCAGTGGAAAAACTACTACTCGCCCTGCAAAATAACAAGCCCTCATACAGCTATGTCAATGGAAAAATATAAAAGTTATGGCTTTTGGAAGGCGGAAAAGAAAAAAATTAAAATCCAAAAAATATCTGCGACTCCAAGGTGTAAATGATGTATGGTTTATGAGGGGTTTCTAATATATAGGCCCTCAAAGACACTTCAAAGCTAAAGTGGTGCCTAAAAATTACGTTTTGTAAGTTTTGTTGAATATTTGAAAAACTGCTAGTAAACTTAAAAGCCCTGGGCCCCTTGCACACGACCGTAGGATTCGTCTGTAATTAAGGACTGTAATTACGCACCCATTCACTTCTATTGCCCACGAACACCTTCCCGTATATTTACGGGAAGGTGTCTGTGCCATAGAAAGGCTCCGCAAAAGATAGGACATGTCCTATTTTTTGCTTTTTACAGACCATGCTCCCTACTTTATATGGAAGCGTGGCCCGCAAAACGGCCTGGGATTATGGGCACGATCTTGTGCAGGCGGCCTTAGGCCCTGAGTTTTTGGCAGGCAGAAAAATCTGTCCCAAAATTCCATTAGGAATTTTGAGGCAGATTTTGACCTGTCTGCAAATACTTGCCATGATTTTTGCAGTGGCTTTCGCTGTGTTTTTCAAAAAACGCCTTCTCTGCCTCCCATTGACTTCAATGGGCGGTCAAAGGCGGAACCGCGGCAGGAAAGAGCATGCAGCTTTTTTTACCGCGAGCGGCTAAAAATCGCCGCAAAGAAAAATACCTCCGCCTCCCATTAAAATTAATAGCAGGTGGTTTCGGACGTTTTATGCCACTGATTCTGATGCGGTTTAAATCACGTTAAAATTAGCATAAAAAGACTCAGTATTAACCGGTTAAGGACTAGGCTGTTTTACAGCTAAATGACCAGAGCAAATTTGACAATTTTGCTATGCGCTTCTTTAGATGACTATAACTCTGCAGGTGAATAAAGTTCATCTTTGAATTTTACACTCTTTTTAAAGGACAGATAGGGCTTTGTTTTAGTGGCATTTGTCAGTATATATCATTTTTATTTTTTTCTCTAAAGTGGGCAAAATTGGAAAAAAATGCAAGAATTTAGCAATTGCGTCAGTTTATGATAGCATTTTTCACACACGGTATGGACCACGGACAAAATTAATCTCCTTTCACATTCTTCCACTTCTCCCGTGCATGGGGATACCAAATATGTGTGCCTTATTCACTGTGCGGGCATGTGCCAGGGCTTGGCATAAAAGGAGGCTTTTTGGCCTTTTCGGTCCAGGAATTTTGCATTTGATTTTATAGCAGCATACTGTTTTCTTGGGGGCGTAAAGCTGCTGAAATATTAGAATCACCCCATAAATGACTTCATTCACACAAGTAGACCCCACAAGGTTTCCTTCAAGGGGTTTATCATATTTTTAGCAAGTCCAGTTTTCTTCTGAAAGTTTCTTGAATAAGATGGAACAAAAAAAAATCAGCTATTTTTTAGCAAATGCGTCAGTTTAGGCTAGTATTTTTCACACACGGTATAGACCACGGACAAAATTCATCTCCTTTCACATTCTTCCACTTCTCCCGTGCATGGGGATACCAAATATGTGTGCCTTATTCACTGTGCGGGCATGTGCCAGGGCTTGGCATAAAAGGAGGGTTTTTGGCCTTTTCGGTCCAGGAATTTAGCATTTGATTTTATAGCCGCATACTGTTTTCTGGGGGGCGTAATGCTGCTGAAACATTAGAAACACCCCATAAATGACTTCATTCACACAAGTAGACCCCACAAGGTTTCCTTCAAGGGGTTTATCATATTTTTAGCAAGTCCAGTTTTCTTCTGAAAGTTTCTTGAATAAGATGGAACAAAATAAAATCAGCTATTTTTTAGCAAATGCGTCAGTTTAGGCTAGTATTTTTCACACACGGTATAGACCACGGCCAAAATTAATCTCCTTTCACATTCTTCCACTTCTCCCGTGCATGGGGATACCAAATATGTGTGCCTTATTTATCACATAGAGAAGTAGGAGGGCGGACGATAGAATAAGCTTATTTCACAAATCGCTTTTTTTCAAAGCTGGTTTTACAAAACTCAACAGAGTTTCTATAACACGTCCAAAATATCTGCTCTTGAAGCAGAAATCCCAAAATATTCATCTAGGGGTATAATGGGAATTTATTTTTTGGGGTTTTCTAAAATAAGAAATTGCAGGTTTATGCAAATGAGTTGTGCATGGCCACCTGTAACAAATAAATGGCCACTTTTTTGTACCAGGTTTTAGTTTTGCGTTTTACTAAATAGGGCTGTAAAACCTGGTCGCTTAAATCCACCCCCCCCATGTACTTGTTATATTCGGACACGCTCACTGGTTTGTGCTTGTCCGATGTTGCCCCCCTTTCCCTCACTGCCACTGTTCCTGCGGTATGAATCGTGCTTAGCACATACACATCTTTGCAATCCCTGAACTTGACCGCCAGCAATTCTTCAGATGCATAAGCACAGGAGTCCCCCTTTACCATGCGCTCCCCACTAATTGCTGTGGAAAACCAATTCTGTTTTTGCGCATGGTACCACATGCCCCAGTCCTTGCAGCATGCAAATGCCTAAACAGGGGCACACTGGAATAAAAATTATCACAGTACAGGTGGTACCCCTTGTGAAGCAGAGGCTGCATTATCTCCCACACGATCTTACTGCTGGTGGAAAGATCACGGGGGCATCCAGGAACATTTATTGTGCGGTCCCGCCCTTCATAAATCCTGAAGGCGGTGGTATATCCTGACCCGCTTTCACACAATTTGTAGAGCTTAACGCCATATCTTGCCCTTTTGGAAGGTAGATATTGGCGAAAGCTAAGTCTGCCATGAAAGTTGAGGAGGGATTCGTCCACACTTACATTCTGCTCAGGGGTGTAAAGTTGCAGAAATAAATTATTCAGGGAATTTATTAGCAGTCTTATTTTGAACAACCGATCCCGGTTTGCATCGGTACTTGGGGGGGCCTGTGCGTTGTCATTGAAGTGGAGGAACCTCATTATTGTCTCATAACGAGACCTGGGCATTACTGCAGAATATACTGGGGTGGTTTAGGCGGGTCTTGTTGACCAGTAAGACCTAATGGAGGGCTTTTTGACAATACCCATATTTAGGGTGAGCCCCAAAAAAATTTTTCATTCCTGCAAATTGGTGGGCGTCCAATCTCTGGCATGGGTGGATGAAGGTTTCTGCCTTATATATTGAGTGGCATATAAATTTGTTTCGTGGACAATCTGATTTAGGATGTCGTCCGTTATAAATAAATGGAAGTAATCCATTTGGACAAAATTTGTATTGTCCACGGTTATGCCAGGAGTGGCAGTAAATCCGTGGATTCTAGGCCCAAAAGATGGGGCAGGTGCCCATACAAGAGCCTGGACTGGAGGGACCAGGCTGTCCCGTGCTACAGCGCTACTTGGCCCTGCGCTTTCATGTTCTGCAGTTTCAACTGCGTCAGGGATAACGTCCCCTGAAGATGAACCTGAAGTGACGCTGTCATCGTCACTACCTAAAACAGGTTCCATCTCGGACGCCATCTCTGATGCGGTCTCCGACTCAGACCACAGCATGGCGTATGCCTCCTTGGCACTAAAAAACATCCTCGTCATAACGTCACTAACACTAACTAAACAATTTTTTATTTTATTTTTTTAATAAAACACACAAACTAACTGGTATATATATCTACACTACCGCTAACAAAAAAATAAACCGCTATTGCTATATATATTATATATATGTTGATATATATATATTTATATACTCCCTACCTGCCTATTCTAATAGAATAAAAGAAAGAAAGGTAGATAGATAGAAAAAAAGATATATAGATAGATAGATTGTATAGATAGATAGAAATCTATCTATACAGAGAATGTTTTATAGTGTAACTGTATTTTTTTTCACTGTATTCTTCTGGCAGCAATTCTCCCGAGTCTCTTCTTCTCCTCAAACTGAAACAATGTGTGAGGAGAAGAAAAGAGGCAGGAGATTTACTGCCAGAAATGTCAAAATAAAACAAATGTGGTCGCTGTGATAGGTTTTCACAGCGACCACATGTTCAGGGACCATCAGATTGGTCCCTGATACTCTGCCCAGTGCCCATGGCTGTTAGCAACAGCCAGGGCATAGAGCTGTGTGCACGCGATCGCACGTGCACAGTCTCTGAAGTGCCGCCGTAAATAGTCTATACGGCGGACTTCAGAGACTCTGACCGCTGGCCGTATAAATACGGCCAGCGGTCCGGAACCTGTTAACTGGGTCTTATATGGTCAGTTCCCACTGAGTTTTTTGGTGCTGATTTTGATGTGGAAACCACATCAGAATCCGCTCCAAAAAGCGGCTTGATTTCAATGGGAGGCAGAGGCGTTTTTTTTTCCCGTGCGGCTTTTGGCTATTCGTGGAAAAAAAAAGCAGTATGCTCTTTGTTCAAGCGGTTTCTGCCTCCCGTTTATATCAGTGGAAGGCAGAAAAAACATGTGGCACTCGTTTTGAGCGTTTTTTTCATTAGATTTAGCCATGGGCAAGAACCGCTACAAAAGCGTCCAAAAAATGCTGAGAATTAAAAATCTTCTTCAAAATTCCTGGGAAAAAAAACTGTGTGTGAACTATGCCTTATAACGTCCTAAAAAAAATTACATAAAGAAATGATGCCTACATAAAGAAGACATACAGTATGGTAAACCTTATTTATATACTACTTTGTGTGGTACCCTTATCCATTTTAGAAGCAGAGAACTTGAAATGTAGGAAAATACAAATGTTTACATTTTATTTTATTTTTTTTATAAATAAAAAGAAACATATCAACCTAAATTTACCACTAACATAAACTAAAAAGTGTTTACGGAAAAAAAATCTCAGTAACACTTGAATAAATAAAAACATATTACCACATAAAGTGACACGTGTCTAATTTAAAAAATGAGGCTGCAGCATGAAGGCCAAAATAGGCTTGATCCTGAAGGGGTTAATTGGTTTTCTGTTAAATTGACTGTACAGCGCTGTGGAATATGCTGGTGCTATATTAGCAATTTGAAATAAATAAGAAGTTGTCTTGTGTAAGATTTATTAGATCTTGATCTTGTAGCTGTTCTAGGATTCCTTAGAATTACTGCATTTCTTTATGATACTTTATTCATTGTTTGTTTATAGAACCATTTGCTTTATGGTTTTTTTTCTATAGGGATCAGAAGATATTGTTAGCGAAGAGCACATTGCTGGTAATGAATTACAATTCTATATTTTATTTTTGCGATAAACATAAAGTATATAAAGTTCTTCTTTTCTTATCTTGTTTGGGCATAACCCAAAACGAATCAAGTGTTTGATCATAACCAAAAAGTGCCCACTATATAAAGGAGACTAAGGTTTATTTTATGTCTATTGAGAATGTTAAAGACGCATCATAGGAACAATCATAACATGGATGAAGATCCCTATTGGTTATAGGTTTCAGTAGAAGATAATAAATGTGAAGTAACATTTTCAGGAGAGGTTAGAAAATGCTGGAACTTGAGGGAGGGTAAATTAAAGAGGAAGAGATACAGGGAGAGAACATATCTTTGTGCATTTATAAGGGGAGTCCTTAATTCTTTGAGGGGGAATGGCATGGTCAAAGTTTTAGCCACGGTGAGCATGTTTTTTTATATATATTTTACGTCACAAAACGTGATTTAAAATTTCCCGTGCATTTTGCATGTTCTTACTTTTTTTTTTCTCTTGATCTATAGAAGAAACTGTAGACTCAGAGGAAACATTGTCTAAGGTAAATACAAATATATTTTCTATCTGGTAAAAAAGGTATTTCTCATTGAGGCTCTACTCTGCATAAAACGTTAGGCCAGATTCCCAAGGGACGGATATGCTGCGTAAAAAGACATTCATACTTAACCCCTCTGTCCTCTGACGTCCAGTCCCTGGATGACGTTGCTGGCCATGTGACACTGCAGCCGGAGATTGGCCGCAGCGGTCACATGTAATGCAACGTCATCCCATCAGGCCGGACTGCAGGAAGAAGGAGGGCGTTCTGGGTAAGTATGAGGTTTTTTCTTCCGGCGTTGCGTTTTTTCCAGTGCAAATGCTGCGATTACACTGCAAAAAAGTCGCAATGCTTGGTTTTCTGTTGCGGGTTTTGATCCCCTTTTAATTCAATGGGCAAAACCTGCAACGGAAAATCAACAAAAACGCATTAAATTCCACATCGCAGGTCAAGTTATTAACGTTTAGGGTATGTTCACACGCAGTGTTTTTAGACGTAATTCGGTCGTTTTACGCCTCGAATTACGTCTGAAAAAACGGCTCGATTACGCCTACAAACATCTGCCCACTGCTTGCAATGGCATTTACGGTGTTCTGTTCCCACGAGGCTTAATTTTACGCGTCACTGTCAAAATACGGCGCATTAAAAAGACGCCCACGAAAAAGTAGTGCATGTCACTTCTTGGGACGTTTTTGGAGACGTTTTTCATTGACTCGATTGAAAAACAGCTCCAATATCGTCCGGAAAATACGATACGAAAAACGCGAGTTGTTACAAAAACGTCTGAAAATCAGGGGCTGTTTTCGCGTGAAAACAGCTCCGTATTTTCAGACGTATTTTGCTAAGCCGTGTGAACATACCCTTACTATGCGGGTTTTTTTCCGCATCGTGGCCTTGAGATTTACTAATTCCCACCCACTTTGCTGCTACTGTAAACTCTGCGGAATTTCCGCACATAATAACATTTTTAAGCTAAAACCAAGAATGGAACCTAAACAGAAGAAATATATAAAGAAAGGCCTTTTAGGTCTACTCTCCTGGATCTAATTCTGGTTTTGGCTTAAAAAAAATGCATGCAAAATCTGCACTGTATGAACAAGGCCTATGATTGAGTAGTGATTTGTGCTATTGACTGTTGAGTACAGCCATGATGCTATAGTATTTATAAAAAAAATAAAAAATAATTCACTGCTTGGAATTTTTGGACATTCTGCACCTCTGGTAGCTGGAACCATTATCACACTTTTGACATATACAAATAAAACCTAAATTATAAAATACAAAAAAAATCATACTAAACACATTGTCAAAATCCCACTCAGCACTTTATACACACAGGCACCATCATTCAATTATGTGTCAAAGTGACATTTTTCATAAATAATGTGACCCAAGCAGAAAATTCCAATATGTGCAGAGTTCATACAGATGTAGCCAAGTTTATCTTGGCTCTGGTAACTTGCCGCAGCGTGTTATCACACAAGAAAAGCCATTGAAAAGTCATTGAAAAAGTAAAGTTAAAGTTTCTTGCCACTGTGTATTTAATGAGTCAAGATAAACATGGTTACATCTGTACATACAATTTATGTTAAAGTATGTCTGGTTTTCAGTTCAAAATTTTAATAAAGTAACAAAATAAAATACACAGACTACACATCTTACAAACTAAGTGCACCACCAATCTATATATTTCCTGAACGCAGACAACCTGACGATTGCAGTTGACTTGACGTTCTGTTGGCAGCCATGTCTACCTGCACATGACTTTGAGACAAATACGAATTATTTTAAAAAAAGCATTATAACATGCATTTGCGACTAGAACTATCAGAGTACATTCAAAAACAGTTTAAAAGTAGATCAAAGTGTGCAAAATTCATATATACCATATACTTCTACATCAACAAAAGCTTGTGCTCTCAAAAATGCTGAAACAGTGGCTATGCAATATTTGTCTATCACGCCCTATTGTGTTAAAAATATATACTGCAAATGGAAAACAGCTACATACTATTATAGCAAAATCAACATTTTTTAGAGCAGTCAGCATACCGTATATAAAAATACAACTTAATAATGTTTACACACCTCTACTTTTACGCAACTTTGCATGAAACAGTGATTAAAAGCAAAAATTGCATGCAAATTCATAATTGTTACTAAAATGCCATTCAAGCAGACCCCATATGCAAACAAAATGTAATCTGCAAAGAACTTTAACCCCTTAGTGACCAGCCCATTTTAGGCCCTAATGACCAAGCTATTTTATTCGTTTTTCTATAGTCGCATTCAAAGAGCTATAACGTTCTTATTTTTTCGTCTACATAGCTGTATGAGGACTTGTTTTTTGCGGGATTAGTTGTGCTTTTTAATGGCACCATTTTTGGGTACATATACCCGCAAGGTAGTGATTATACACACTGACTGTCCCTCTATGGCACACTGGTTGAAATTAGTTAAATGTTACATTCCCTTTTACAAGATAATTTATATAAAAAGGAATTGTCCAGTGAAATTTTAAAGATTTGGTCCGCTTGGATTACTCCTGAACCCACATTTTATTTTATTGCTGTTATGTTACTTTAATTCTGTATTGAGCAATTTTCTCTGATCCATATTTTACCCAGAAAATGGGTGGATCTGAATTGTGTAAAATTCTTTTACATGTTTCTTCCGAAATTGGTCAAAAAAAAACCTTTAAATTTTTTTTTATAAACCTACTGGATGTGTAATATATTAATGTGGATTTCTGTTTAGGTGGAGCACATTTCTGGCCAAAACGACACTGCCTTGATGCAATATGAAGAAGGAGATCCCTATGTTAATGGTATCAGTCTATGTTAAAAAATGTTTATGTGTTTAAAACTGCCTGTGTGTACTGGACAAGAGTTTACAATGTGAGAAAGAGGTTTAACCTAAGCACCATCTGATATCTTTCATTAAACAAAACGGTTCCTAGTACATAGGTTTATGTAATCAGTCAGATTTATTCAGTTAACCCCTTAGCGCACCTTGACGTAACTGTACGTCGAGGTCAGCAGTAAGTTCGCGCACCTTGACGTGCAGTTACGTCTGTGCTCTCACAGTTAACCGCCACGCAGCGCTACACCGCAGCGGCGGTTAACTGTGCAGGGTGTCTGCCCTGCATTCCCCGTTGCCAATCAGCGGCCCATCGCCGCTGATTTTGGCAGTTAACCCCTTAATTGCGGCGTTCGATTTTGAAAGCCACAATTAAGGTGTTTAGCGCCGATCGGCAGCCCCCACGTGAAATCACGGGGGCTGGCGATGGTACCCATGGCAACCGGACGCCAGACAATGGCTTCCGGGCTGCCATGCACAGAAGCCTATGAGGACCAGCCGGAGGGTGGTCGTCGTAGGCTTCCTGTCAGTGTGACTGTGACGTCACACTGACAGTTGGAATGCATTACTCTACGTGTGTAGTGTAATATATTCCAGCAGCGATCAGAGCTGCAAGTCTAAGTGTCCCCTAGTGGGACAAGTGAAAAATTTAAAAAAAAGAATAAAAATGTTTTAAAAAAAGTGTAAAAATAAAAGTTATAAGTGACATAAACAAGAACTGCTTTTTTTTTTTCCTAAAATAAGTCTTTTATTATAGGAAAAAAATGAAAATTTCAAAAAAAGTACACATATTTGGTATCACCGTGTTCGTAACGACCCCAACTATAAAACTATAATATTATTTTTCCCGCACGGTGAATACCGCAAAAAAAATAAACAAAAACCAATGCCAGAATCACTATTTTTTGGTCACCACCCCTCCCAAAAAGTTGCATGTACGCCAAAATAGTACCGATACAAACTACAACCCGTCCCAGAAAAAACAAGCCCTTACATAGCTTATTTGATTGAAAAATAAAAAAGTTATGGCTCTCAGAATATGGTGACACAGAAAATAATTTATTTTCTAAATAAGTTATTTTATTGCGCAAACGCTGCAAAACATAAAAAAAACCTATATACATATGGTATCGCCGTAATCGTACCGACCCGCAGAATAAAGTATAATGGTCATTTATAGCCCAGTGCAAACGCCGTCAAAAATAAATAAAAATCTTCATTAGAGAGGGCGGAATAGTGAACTGTAAGAGTTGTGGTAACAGATATTTACCAAGACAGAATTGGTATTATGTTATCAAGCCAAGTGTCTGAGACCGCAGAATTATTAAAATTCAGTAAAATCGTATTAAAACTTAGTACAATCATTGAATGCAAAAATGGCTGTCATGTTTAATGCTACCCTACCTAGTACTGCAGTACGGAAATGACATGTGTTTCTATCTATTTGTGTACTTTTGTATTTTGGAGTTGCTGTACCTTGTACCTGTTATTAATTAATAAAAACAGATTTGATAGATAAAAAGAAAAAAAAAAAAATCATTGTCAGAATTGATGGTTTTTGGTCACCTGGCTTGCCGAAAAATGGCATAAAAAGTGATCAACAAAATCGCATGTACCCCAAAATGGTACCAATGAAAATTACAGATTGTCCCGCAACAAATAAGCCCTCACGCAGCTCCGGTGGTGAAAAAATAAAAAAAGTTACGGCTCCCAGATTATGGCAATGCAAAATGTGCAGAGCGTTCCAAAAGCGGATAGGATCGGGTGCAATTTATAAGTGCGACATTGGCCACATATCTGTGGAATATTATTTATTTACCCCATTATTATACCCTATTATTATGCCCTGATGTACTCTGCCCAGCCTACATATGCCCCCACATTATAAACTGAAATACCATCAAAACGCCAGAGCTACTACCAAGCAAAATATGCGCTCCAAAAGCCAAATGGCGTCCCTCCCTTCTGAGCCCTACAGCGTGCCCAAAGAGCCGTTTACGTCCACCGATATGGCATCGCCATACCCGGGAGAACCTGGTTAATATTTTATGTGGTATTTGTGGCACAAACTGGGCACAACATATAGTGCACTAAAATGGCACATCAGTGGAAAATTTTAATTTTCACTCTGCACCATCCGCTGCGCATTAAACCCTTCGCGCACCACGACTTAATAGCATGTCGTGGTGTGGGGGGTGATATATGGAGCGCCTCACGCTCTGAGCCCGCGCCATACGCTGCGGGTGTCAGCTGTGTATTACAGCTGATACCCGGGACTAACGGACAGAAACAGCGATCACGCTGTTACAGGAGCCTGTAAAAATCACAATATACTGCAATACATTAGTATTGCAGTGTATTCTACCAGTGATCTAACGATTGCTGGTTCAAGTCTTCTAGGGGGACTAATAAAATATGTAAAAACAAAAGTAAATAGTTATTATTAGTGGAAAAAATTTAATAAATATTTAAAGTCCAAAAAGAAACCCTTTTCAAATTTTTTTCTCTAAAGTAATGTAAAAAATACACAAAATTGGTATCGCTGCGTCCGTAAAAGTCCAAGCTATTATAATATACCATTATTTAACTCACACGGTGAACGCCGTGAAAAATAAAGAATTTTAAACTGCAAAATCTCCGTTTTTTGGTCACCTTGGCTCTACCAAAAAATGTCATAAAAAGTGCTCAAAAAATGGTACCAATAAAAACTACAGCTCGTCCCGCAAAAAATAAGCCCTCACTCCACTCTATTGACGGAAAAATAAAAAAGTTGTGGCTCTCGGAAAGCGGGGAGGAAAAACTAAACAGAAAAAAGCAAAACATGGATCAGTTCGGAAAAGGTTAATTACTTTCTAATGAAAAAACATTTATGACCACATGTGGGGTATAGCTGTACTCGGGAGAAATTGCTTTACAAATGTTGGGGTGCATTTTCTCCTTTATCCTTTGTGAAATTGAAAAAATTCAACATTTTAGTGGAAATAATGTTGATATTAATTTTCACAGCCTAATTATAATAATTTCTGCAAAAGACGTGTGGGGCCTAAATGCTCACTATACCCCTAGATAGATTCCTTAAGTGGTGTAGTTTCCCAAATGGGGTTACTTTTTGGGGGCTTCCACTGTTTCGGTCCCTCGGGGGCTTTGCAAATTCGACATGACACCCAAAAACTATTCCAGCTAAATTTGAGCTCCAAAAGCCAAATATCGCTCCTTCCCTTCTAAGCCCCGGTGTGGGTCCAAACAGCAGTTTATTACCACATGTGGGGTATTTACGTAATCAGGAGAACTTGTTTTACAAATAAGTAAAAGTAGGGAGGATTTCTCCAGCTCACCTTGTGGGAGTTGCGTATGTTATTGATAGTAGTCCTGGCGCTCGGATCCTCGTGGTGGCACACGGAAAAACTTGTTGTTTTGTAGGAAAGGATGGTTGGATCCAGCGCTGACAGAAGTTAAAAGGAAACTTTTTCCAAGTTTTAATAGTTCTTAGTTAAAAGAAGATTTTCATTAGCGTATGTAATATATCTTGCAATGATAGGTTTAGAGGTAGGTAGCCTACGCGTTTCGGATGGTGTCTCCGTCCTTATTCATGGCTTAGAAATCTAAGAAAAATTCCTTGAGGGGTGTAGTTTCCAAAATGGGGTCACTATTGGGGGGTTTCCACGGTTTTCATCCCTCCAGTGCATTGCAAATGTGACACGGCACTGAAAACTATTCCAGCAAAATCCAAATGGTGCTCCTTCTCTTCTGAGGCCTGCTGTGGGTCCAAACAGCAATTTATTACCACATATGGGGTATTGCTATAATCAGAAGAAATTGCTTTACATATGTTGGGGTGTTTTTTCTACTTTATTCCTTGTAAAAATTTTAAATTTCTATGTTTTTTCACAAAAAAAGTAGATTTTCATCTTCATATACTAATTCAAATAAATGTAGCAAAAAAACTGTGGCTTCAAAATGCTAACTATAGCCATAGATAAATTCCTTGAGGGGTATAGTTTCCAAAATGGGGACACTTTTGGGGGGGGGGGTCTTTACTGTTTTGGTACCACAAGACCTATTCAAACCTGACATGGTGCCTAAAATATATTCTAAAAAAAAGGAGGCCCCAAAATCCACTAGGTGCTTCTTTGCTTCTGAGGCCTGTGTTTCAGTCCATTACCGCACTAGGACCACATGTGGGATATTTCTAAAAACTGCAGAATCTGGGCAATAAATATTGAGTTGCATTTCTTGGGTAAAACCTTCCTTCAGTGGTACAGAAAAAATGTATTACAAATGAATTTTCGAAGAAAAAAAAATGAAATTTGTAAATTTCACCTCTACTTTGCTTTAATTCCTGTGAAACGCCTAAAGGGCTAAAACACTTTCTGAATGCTGTTTTGAATACTTTGATGGGTGCAGTTTTCAAAATGGGGTGACTTCTGGGGACTTTCTAATATATAGGGCCCTCAAAGCCACTTCAGAACTGAACTGGTCCCTGAAAAAACAGGCTTTTGAAATTTTCTTGAAAATATGAGAAATTGCTTCTAAAGTTCTAAGCCTTGTAACGTCCTAGAAAAATAAAAAAATGTTCAAAAAATGACGCAAACATAAAGTAGACATATGGGAAATATAAACTAGTAAGTATTTTGTGTGGTATTACTATCTGTTTTACAAGTAAATACATTTAAATTTAGAAAATGCTAATTTTTGCTAATTTTCTCCAAATCTTGGTGTTTCTTACAAATAAATATTGAATTTATCGACCAAATTTTTTCCCTAACATAAAGTACAATATGTCACGAGAAAACAATCTCAGAATCACTTGGATAAGTAAAAGCATTCCGGAGTTATTACCACATAAAGTGACACATGTCAGATTTGAAAAATCGGCTTTGTCCTGAAGGCCAAAACAGGCTCAGTCATGAAGGGGTTAATACACAAATTATTTTGTATTTTTATTTATAAATGCAGAAGATGTGTATAAACTGCATTCATATTTTGGTGTTATGCAACATGCATTGTGTTTCAAATCCTCACCATTTTAACTCCTTCCCGCACCTCCAATTAACTGCACGTCCAGACGAGCAGTTACTTTGTGCGCCTTGACGTGCAGTTACTTCTGCACTTTAACAGTTAACTGCCGCGCTTCACTGCAGCGGCGCTACACCGCAGCGGCGGTTAACTGTGCATAGTGTCTGCCCTGGTCTCTCCTGTTGACAGTCAGCGGTCCTTTGCCGCTGATTTAATCAATTAACCACTGAAATGCAGTGATCTAATTCGATTGCCGGATTTAAGGGGTTTGTATCACATCAGCAGCCCCCCACGATGCGATCGTGGGGGGTGGGGTGCCAATGGTTGGCATGGCAACTGGAGGCCAAACAATGGCCTCCGGGTCTGCCATGTACGGAAACCTGCAAGGACTAGCCCCGGCTGGTCCTGATACACTTCCTATTAGTGTGACTGCCACATTGACAATTATAATACATTACACTACGTAGGTAGTGTAATGTATTATATCATCGATCAGTGCTGCTGGTGTCTAGTGTCCCGTAGTGGGACAAAAAAAAAAAAAAAGTGACAAAAAAATGTAAACCGTGAAAAAATTTAAAGTTATAAGTTACAAAATCAAAAACTGGTTTTTTTTTCCTATAATACCATATTTTTCGGACTATAAGACGCACCCAGGTTTTAACAGACAATAGGAAAAAATGATTTCATATTTTACTACTTTTACAAAGAAAAAACTATCTGTTAAAAAAAATAATTTCTTCTGTTTCACCACATTCTGAGAGCCATAACTTATATTTTTTTATCGATTGAGTGGTGTGAGGGCTTATTTTTTGCGGGACGAGCTGTAGTTTTTATCGGCACCATTTTTTGGTACATACGATTTTTTGATCGCTTTTCATTTCATTTTTTTTATTGCTAAGGTGACCAAAAAACGATTGTTTTTTTTTTGTTTTTTTTATGCCGTTCACCGTGCGAGCTCAATTATGGTATATTGTAAATGTCTGACTTTTACGGACGCAGGGATACCAATTTTATTTATTTTTTACATTGTGCTTGGGGAAAGATGGGAAAAGTAATTTTTTTAACTTAATATTTTTTCTTTTTTTTACACTCCTGAAAATGTATGTAACTTTTTTTATACACTTAACCAGCGATCGTTAGATTGCTGGTACAATACACTGGAATACAAATGTATTGCAGTATATTGTCATTTCTACAGGCTTCTGCTAAGCCCCGCGTAGCAGTAGCAGATTTCATTAGGCCCCCAGGCTGCATGACAACCATCGGCATCTCCCGATCACATTGCGGGGGGGGTGGTAGACTGTCGGAGGGGGCAGTCCCCCTCCTAACGGTTTATATGCCATGGTTGCTATTGACCTCGGCATTTAAAGGGTTTTTCCCATGAGGGACACTTATGACATATCCACAGGATATGTCATAAATGTCAGATAGATGCGGGTCCCACCTCTGGACCCGAACCTATCTCTAGAACGGGGCCACCTGAACCCCGTTCTAGCTTTGTGCTCACGCTGCCTCCTGGCCACTTACGGATTACATGGTCGGGAGTTATGGAAACAGCGCAACTCGCTGAGCTACGCTGTTTCCGTAAGGCTGGATTCACACGAACATGTTCGGTCCGTAAAGGACGGAACGTATTTCGGCCGCAAGTCCCGGACCGAACACACTGCAGGGAGCCGGGCTCCTAGCATCATAGTTATGTACGACGCTAGGAGTCCCTGCCTATCGATGGAACTACTGTCCCGTACTGAAAACATGATTACAGTACGGGACAGTAGTGCCACGGAGAGGCAGGGACTACTAGCGTCATACATAACTATGATGCTAGAAGCCCGGCTCCCTGCAGTGTGTTCGGTCCGGGACTTACGGCCCAAATACGTTCCGTCCTTTATGGACCAAACATGCTCGTGTGAATCCAGCCTAACTCCAATAGTCGTGAATGGCAGTTACGGAAGCAGCATAGCATGCGAGCTACGCTGTTTCCTTAACTACTATTCAGTTCTATGGGAGTTACGGAAACAACGTAGCTCAGCGATTTAGGGGGCTGTCGCGATCACAGTTTCTGGTCATTAGAGCAGCCTGTCAGCTGTAAAACACGGCTCGTCTACTCGTGAGCCTGCTCCAAACATCACCCCTCCACTTCATGACGTGGCGGCACGTCTTGGATCGGAAAGTGGTTCAGAGAGCGGTCAGGGCATCTGGCGCAGCCGGGCACCGTTGTCTGCCAACTCTAAAACAGAGGGACTTTTTAGCAAGATTTATTTAAAATACGGTACGTCTTTTATTATAGCAAAAAAATGAAAACGTTAAAAAAATTCCACATATTTGATATCATCGCGTTCGTAACGACCCAAACGATAAAATTATCATTTTCATTTTCACCCCCAAAAAAAATGCCAGAATCGCTATGTTTTTTGGTCACCACGCCTCCCAAAATATAGAATAAAAAGTCGCTCGTACCCCAAAATAGTACCAATGAAAACTACAACCCATCCCGCAAAAAATAAGCCCTTACACGGCTTTTTTTAAATGAAAAATAAAAAAGTTATGGCTCTCGAATCTGCAAAAAATTCATTATTTTATAAAAAAGTGATTTAATTGTGCAAACGCTGCAAAACATAAAAAAAATTATATACATATGGTATCGCCGTAATCGTATTGACCCGCAGAATATAGTAAAATTGTTATTCATAGCCCACTGTGAACGGCGTATTAAAAACAACAATAAAATACATTGTGATAATTGCTGGTTTTTGGTCACATTACTTGCAAAAAAATGTAATACAAATCGCATGTACCCCAAAATGGTAGCAATGAAAACTACAGATTGTCCCGCAACAAATAAGCCCTCACACTGCTCCGGAGGAGAAAAAATAAAAAGCTTCACCATATGTATAGGCCGCTGCCACTAGGAGGCTGAGACTAGGTGTAATCTTCTAGCACTCCCAGGTCACGGCCACAGCTTTGGTTCTCTGGTAGTCTGCAAGCTGGCCACGCCCCCTCATAATTCCTCCCGCTCTCCCCATCGCCCTGCCGGTTTCCCGCTCCGTTTTCACACTCCGATTGGCCGTGGGGCCGGACCCGAATCTCATGCCTCCCCTGTCAAACCATCGCGGGGCAGGCTCACCCAGAGGGGAGGGGTTTTCGTCAGGCGCGATCTTCACTCTCTCACCGGTAGTGAACGCCACAATACACAGAGCTGGTGTGCAAAATTCATACAGCGCTAGGAATGTTTCTGCTTCGCAGGGGACACAGCACCTAGGGGGTCTTGTAGGATAGCATCTCACTATAGTTTTTTTTATTAAGGTCTCATAATATGTCTTCAAAGAGCAAAGACCCAAACCACCCCCTCCGTTGTAACACACTTTGCGTGTACACAGTGCAGTACACAGTTTCAATGTGGGCAGGCTGATCCATTCTGTATTCAGTGCCCCCCGCCTAAACCACCGCAGGATCCCCCAGCTCTTACGGCTGGTGAGCATGTTACCCCCCGACTTCAGCAAATGTCGACTTCAGCAAAATTGCGGTGACCCCCATAGAACAAATATGAGACACTGTGCCCAACAGGTTCATCAAATTAAAACAGTGTGAGAATTTCTGGATTTATAAGCTGTCCTGCCTGAAGCCAGGGGGCCTTAATGATGTTGTAGAAACCTCCTTAGATTAATCCCACCAGCCACATTTATATTGTTGTCCCTATATCATTACATTTCTCTATTAACAGTTAGGGTATGTTCACACGGCAGCGTCCGTAACGGCTGAAATTACGGGGCTGTTTCCAGGAGAAAACAGCCCCGTCATTTCAGCCGTAACGGCATGTGCAGGCGCTTGAACGCCGCGTCCATTACGGACTTAACTGGAGCTGGTTTTCCATGGAGTCCATGGAAAACGGCTTCATTTACGTCTGAAGAAGTGACATGACACTTCTTTGGCGCGGGCGTCTATTTACGCGCCGTCTTTTGACAGCGACACGTAAATATACGCCTCGTGTGAACAGACAAAGGTCAGCCCATTGCTTTCAATGGGCAGATGTTTGTCAACGCTTTCAAGCCGTCATTTCGGACGTAATTCGGGGGTTAAAACGCCCGAATTACGTCCGTAAATAGGCCGTGTGAACATACCCTAACACTATTAAATTGATGTCTTTCAATTTTAATCGTTAGAAATTGCAGTATTACCATCAGCATTTCTTTCATTATTCCTCATTATATTTTTATGATTTTCATCTTTTCTTTTCTATTTATAAAGTTTACCTCCCTCTTAGCATTCCATCCATACAGCGTCATATTTTTTCTTATTTTCATCTGTGTCTGTCTGCACACGTATCTTCTGAATTCCACTCAGTCTATTTCAACCCTCTAGGCTTCCATAGCTGTCAGGATTCTGACAGGTTCCTATGGTTATCGGGATGCTTTTGCCACACTCCAGCGTCTACACGCCCTCATAACAACCGGCTGTTGAAACGCGTAGCCAATAAAAATCATTCTTACTCTTAGCCCTTTGGCATGGTCTTTGTCTGATAACATCAGCGCTGTTATTGAATTTCCCGTATTTTATCTATTATTGATGTTACTTTTTGCGATGACACAATTGTCCATCGGCAAGGGAATAGCTGCAGTTGTCATCTCCATCCACTTATCTGGTGAGCATACCTGCTATTTTCTAGCCAATTTTTTTCAACCTGGATGACCTGCACCATGAGGTGCTGTGCATTTTTTCTCTTTTAAATTAGATTATTTAATGGGATAAAAGGTGTCGCTTACAATGAAAGGCTGGAAAAATTGGTCTTCTTCAGCATGGAAAAAAGACGCCTTGGAGGGGATCTCATTAACATGTGCAAGTATATGTGTGGTCAATACAAAGAACTATCACATTATCTGTTATTTCCAAGGACTCTACAAAGAACCAGGGGACATTCATTGCGTGTGGAAGAAAGACGTTTCAAATATCAATATAGGAAAGGGTTCCTTACAGTTAGAGTAGTCAAACTATGGAATGCCCTAGCCCAAGAGGTAGTAATGGCAGATACTATGTGAGCATTTAAAAAAAAGGCTAGATGATTATTTACTGACAAATGGTATTGGGGGTTATAACTAATCTAGCAATGAATGACGTATAATTTATTGAGAAAGGCTGAACTTGATGGACCTGTGTTTTTTTTCAACCTATATAACTATGTAGTTCAGTGTCCTCCCATTCGATCCCAGAAAGCCGCAGGAATGACCAGACAATTAGGGTACCCATAGTGATAGGATCTGTGTGCTCAACAAACAGAGGGGAAAGAAGGCATAACCCAGCAATAACAAAAATAACAAAAACAGTGCTCATAGGATCGTTAGCAAATCATCAGGTATAAGTACCTTTAGAGTATGAGATTTATACATCCATAGTGTTTTATAGGTTGTCTTCCTAAAGTAGTAAAACAGGAAAGAATTATCCCTCTTCTCCGTTATTATCAAGTCGGAGCCTCCAACGCGCCATAGCAGGGTCTTTGAAGTTAAGCATGTGATTTTCATCATGACTTTTAATTTGGCTGGGTAGAGGAGTTGAAACCTAGTGTTCCTCTCAAAAAGGATACTGCACCGTGGAGCGAAGGCTTTGCGTTTCAGTGCCACAGCTTTTAGAGTTCTGAACATATAACGTATTTTTCGGACTATAAGACGCAGCTTTTAGCAAGAATAAATCTTGCTAAAAAGTTCCTGCGTCTTATAGTCGGCAGTCAGGGGACCCGGCAGTGTCGGGCCCCCTGACCGCTCCTTACTTAACCCCTTCCCGACCTGTGATTTGCCGGCACATCATGGAACGGGGAGGTGATGATGTATGGAGCAGACTCACGCGTTGAGCCTGCTCTATACACTGCAGGTGTCAGTTTCTGATACGCTGCAGTAACGGGTAGGAACAGTGATGTCGCTGTTCCTGGCCGTATAACTTGTTAAATGCCGCGGTCAATAGCGACCGCGGCATTTATAGTGGTTTTCCCATGAAGGACATTTAGGACATATCCACATGCTTGATAAAGACCCTACACTCACTATGGGTCGAAACGTTGCCTGTTTGCCGTAGATGTTTTGACAATAAAACCACTTTGAAGATCTGGAGATGTGTGCTGTGTCCTACTACTTTTCTTGGAATATCCACAGGATATGTCATAAATCTCAGATAGATGCGGGTCCCACCTCTGGGACCCACATCTATCTCTAGAACGGGGCCCCCTAAGCCCCGTTCAATCTTACCCGACTCCGCTGTCTTTCGGCCACTTCCTGCTTAAATGGTCGAGTTACGGAAACAGCGTAACTTGCTGAGGTACGCAGTTTCCGTAACTCTCATAGAACTGAATAGTAGTTACGGAAACAGCGTAGCATGCTACGCTGCTTCTGTAACTGCCATTCGCTACTATGGGAGTTACGGAAATAGCTCAGCGAGTTACGCTGTTTCCGTAACTCATCCATGTATTGTACCAGCGAGGAGTGTAAAAAAAAATTTAAAAGTTAAAAAAAAAAACCTTTTCCCATTTTTCCCCAAGCACAATGTAAAAATAAAAAAATAATAAAAATATTGGTATCCCTGCATCCGTAAAAGTCCGAAGCTATTACAATATAGCATTATTTGACAGTGAACGGTGTAAAAAAAAAAAATTAAAACCCCAGAATCGTTGTCTCTTGGTCACCATAGCGCTAAAAAAATTAAATAAAAAGTGATAAAAAAATCGTATGTACCCAATAAATGGTGCTAATAAAAACTACAGCTCGTCCCGCAAAATCTAAGCCTTCACACCGCTCAAATGATGGTAAAATATAAGTTATGGCTCTCAGAATGTGGTGAAACTGAACAAATTATTTTTTTTAACCAATCATTTTTTCTTTGTAAAATATTACATTTTTTCCTATTTTCTGTTGTCTAAAACCTGGGTGCGCCTTATAGTCAGGTGCGTCTTATAGTCCGAAAAATACGGTAGTTCCCTTTGCTGCCTATAGGCCCTCAATACTTTTTCCTTTATCGTCCAGTGTAGTTGTTTCACAAATCACTTGGCCTTCTGTCAAGGCTTGGCGGCCCCTATTTGTGTGCACGCTTAATCATAAAGGGGTCATTTCCAACATCAATGTCAAAAACCAGGGGTAGAATTTTGGCAAGTTATTCCAATAGGCATCTGCCAGTTATTGTTTCAGGTATTCCCACAAATTGTAGGTTACTACGCCTTTCCCTGTTTTCCATTTTGGATACTTCCTAAAGCTACCGAAGTGACTTGCAGAGATTCTTCTTCAGTGTAGGCCGCAATTGGATGTACGTCACCTTGGACCCCGGAGCTGTGAACTATCGAGCTCTTCCAAAGCGTCATGTGTAGTAAGGTGCCGAACCATCATTTACTCCACCAAGATACCTGGGATGGATAACTTTTAGCATGGCGCTGGCTAATGGTGTAGCTCAGATAAAAAGCAGCTATCCATGATGCCTCGCCTCTGGAAGTCCATTCCGAATTATATTTAGCTAAAAATGTGTCGTCTTTACTATCTTAGTAAATACTTCTAGTATTTACTGTGAACTAACAATGCTGGGGCACCTTTTCTTAGAACTTTATGCTGTGCCATTCGTCTATTATTCCTCCTAGAGATTTATGAATAAGTTAACAACTGGGTGTTACTCTGCTCCTTATCAAAGGTGTGTTCCTACTCAGTCTCATGCTGTCAACACAGATTGTTACAGCCCCAATTGGTAACACCCAGTTGTCAACTTATTCATAAATGTCTAGGAGGAATAACAGATCAACGACATAACGTAGAGTTCTAAGAAAAGATGTCCAAGCAGTGTAATGTATTTACTAAAAAGTAAAGGAGAGGTGACTTGTCCCCTTTAAGCCTCTGAATGTAATCAAGAATGTTTCCTTTCACTGATAGCAATCAGCAATCTTAAAAATGGTGGGAATTTGAAAATAAATCATGTATAAGTTGCATAACTTTTCATTCAATAGGAAACTACACTTGTTTTGCACTGATCTTTTCAGTTGCAGCAGTTTTATAGCCTTTTCTCATGCTGTGCTGCATTCACAATTTTACAGGCTTCTGACCCCAAATCACCCAATATTTCCTGTTTGTTCAGTGTCTGCACAGAGCTTGCCCTTGTGATTTGCATTCTGGAAAGTGAAGTCTTTCCACCAGACATTCTAAAATCTGATGAAGATAAAAATATATTGCCCATAATTCTCTGCAAAAGAGAGAATTGTATTATATGAGCTCAGCAACGCTACTAGAGATGTATCAGTCAGCAATCTGTAAAATGATCTCAGTAGCAGCAATCAAGAACTGTGAATGCAGCTGTATACTATGGTAAATTACAGGCTGTAACCCAGGACTAGTACAGGTAATGCAGTGTATTGGCAAAATCACTCCTTTATGTAAAATTACACCTATATAGAAAGTGTAAATGATTTATATAAGTCCTGAAGATCAGCCAGTTGAAGTGTTCAGTTACTGTTCTATACTCGCAGAAAATTTGTACGCGCCACTTCCCAGGTCATTCACTGCATGAAGCAGTCACCCTGCAGTCACTCGCCACGTTACTGAATTTATTTATGATGAACGTACAGTATATATGCAATGTCTTGTTGTCTGGTACTATCATAATGTATGCTTTTTCTTCAAATGTTAATTTAACATCAGACCATGAATTATTACTTGAATTGATACGTGGCTATTTTCCTTTTTTCAAACCGCAAAGAATTTGCTTCAACTCAAAAAAATTACTTAAGTTCTACTAGCAAATACATTGCTATTGCATTAGCTGTCAAAGGCACAGTTCAAAAACAAGTGAAGAGAAAGTATACTGAAACAGTCTGTCCAGTAGATGATAGTGGACCTTCAAACAATGAGGACGCAAGTTGCTCTGAACCAAGGAATAAAACAAAGGTTTGAAGACATTGTGACTTATGATTCCACAAAAATGCAGAAAGTATCTGGTTCAGGAGAGCCTATTAAAATTGATGGTACCTTTCCAATCCTGGAACAAAAGAAAATGAAAGGTGTTAGGTCTCTTGGTTACAGCTTAACACCATCTTCTAGCTCATGTAAAATGTCCATTACTAAGGATATAACCAACAAAAGCCAAATGAATATTGACATTGCTCAATTTCCATACAGCAAAGAGTCTCAGCACCGTCAACAAAACATTCGAACCCTAAGCAATACGACTGAAAGAACAAAGAGCCGAAGTCAAGCCATGACCACTAGAAGCCAGACTTGTGATTACACAGTAGTGCAGAAAGCGTCTGATTCAGGAGAGTCTATTAAAATGTATGGTTCTCCTCCGGGTATATTTTCAGAGACACATAAATTAGATGGCCCTTCTGTCCCATTAACACGAAGTTGCTTTGACCCTCAGAACAACGCTAATGAGCCCCCTGAATGTATCAATGATAATGGGACCAAATACATTGACAGTACCTTTCCAATCCCAAGTCAAAATAAAATAAAACATGTTATGTCTGTTGGTTACAGCTTACCACCATCTTCTAGCTCATTTAATATGTCCAGTAATTCGACTAATGATATAACCAACAAAAGCCAAATGGATATTGACATAGCGGAATTTACATACGACAATGGGTCAGAGCACCTTAAAGAAAGTATACAAACCCTAGGCAACATGAGGGAAAGAACAGAGAGCATAAGTCAGGTCATGACCACTAAAAGCCAGATGGAAGTTAATGAGAGAAACTATGCAAGCCACGAATACAGTAAGCAGCTGCAGAATAGAACATGCAGTCCAACCAGGAGAAATTACCTTTCTGCGTTTCCTGTAGCTCACAGTGAAAATCGGGATTTTGAAAGTCTGTATAAATCTCTAACCCAGGGTAGACCCCAGACAGGCTGTTCATTGGGTAAAGACTGTGTCCAATTATCAGGAAGTGTTAATTCACCAGGATCACAAAGAGTTGAAAGTTTGCTAAGCAATGATTTTTCAATGCCAAAGAAATCCAGCGGCGTAATTGAAGCCTTATCAGTCAGTACCTCAAAACCATCATCTTGTTCTCTGGACCGTAGTAAACTGTTATGGTCCGAATCAAATTCTGATCATACCCTATAACATCTAGTAAGCTCTTTTTTTATTTGACAATTGTAAAATATTTGATCTGCTCAGACAATGTCTGAATAAATATAAATTAATCTTTTATTTTAGTAATAAGTCTTATGCTCTGGATCAGATTGCCGTGGTTTATACTCGTCACTAACACTGTCACCTAAGTACAGCAACAGTTCTGTGGCAACAGTTGACAACACATAACCCCAATCATATACACAGGTGTGAAGGAAGCTGAGATATATTAGGCTGATTTCACATTGTGCTTTTTTGTTGAGTTTTCAAACGCAGCCTAAAGAAACGCATCTAAAACAATTCATGCATTTTTGTAAACACAAATGTGTTTTTTTTAACCCCTTTCCGTCAGGCAACGTATATATACGGTGCAGTCGGGAAATGGTACCCGCAAACCACAGTACAGTTCCGTTGTGGTGATGGTGCGGGATCAGAAGTTAAGCCCGCACCATCACCGCCAGGTATCAGCTGTATATTACAGCTGACACCCTGCTGTAACGGCTAGGACCGGAGCTAGCCTCCGATTTGGCCGATTAACACCTCATATGCCGCGCTCAATAGCGACCGCAGCATCTGAGAGGTTTTAAGCCGATCGGCAACACCGCGACGCAATCGCGGGGGTGCCGTTGGTTAGTATGGCAACCGGAGGCCTAACAATGGCTTCCGGGTCTGCCAAGTATGGAAGCATCCAGCAGGTCTTAATAGGCTTGCTGATAGTGTCACACAGACATCTTTAATACAATGGTATGTAGTGCAATGTTATATATTAGTGTTGCAGATCAGTGTTGCAGAGCTTCAAGTCTCCTAGTAGGACAAAATAAAAAAGTTAATAAAAATGTAAAAAAATAAGTTACGTTAAAAAATCCAAAATTTCCTTTTTTTCCCATAATAGGTGTTTTTTTATTGGGAAAAAAAAAACTATACATAATTGGTATCGCTGCTTCCGTAACAACCCAAACTATAAAAACGATTACGTATTATGTAACTATTATGTAAATATGATAAAACAACGACGGAATCGCTGTTTTTAGGTTACATCTCCTCCCAAAATATTGAATAAAAAGTCACATTTACCCCAAAATAGTATGAATAAAAACGACAAAAGAAGGTCCTGACACAGCATTGTCGACGTAAAAATAAAAAAGTTATGGGTCTTGGAATATGGCGACACAGAAAACAAATGATTTCTTTTTTTTTAAAAAAGTGATTTATTTGTGGAAGTGCTGCAATGCATGAAAAAATATATAAATTTGGTATCACCGTAATAGTATTGACCCGCCGAATAAAGTTAACATGTAATTGATGGCGCACGGTGAATGCCCCCCCCCCCCCCCCCGAAAAATCTATAAAAAACTATTCCAGAATTGTTGTTTTTGGTAATTTCCTCTTCCAAAAAATGTAATAAAAAGTGATCAAAAAGTCACGTGTATCCCAAAATGGTACCAATGAAATCTACAGCTATTCTCGCAAAAAAACAAGCTGTCACACAACTCCATCAACCAAAAAATAAAAAAGTTATGGCACTAGTAAGGCGGTGATGAAAAAATATCCCGTTGTGCAGACCAGAGGGGAACATTCCTTCAGTTTCAAGAAGTGGTTATAGCACATCTGCTGGAAGTGAGGGCATCCGTATTATACCAGGGCAACATTTTCCCGGCAAAATTTCCCAAACTACAAAAGAGAAAGGTGGATAAGAAAGGACACCTCTTATCAGTGCGACACTGGCCTGTGCATAATGGATTGCTTCACAGCGTACCACACATCTATGGATAATTTTATTATTTACCCCATTATTATACCCTCTTATTATGTCATGATGTACTCCACGCAGCTTACCTATGCCCCCACATAATAAACTGAAATACCAGTAAAACTCTAAACAAAACTACTACTAAGCAAAATCCACGCTCCAAATGGAGCTCCTTCCCTTCTTAGCCCTACAGTGTGCCCAAACAACGGTTCACGTCCACATGTATGGCTCTGTTAAGCTGGTTCTCCCAGGTATGGCAATTTATGGGGTAAGATTCTCAAGGGGCACAAGCTGGGCATAACACATTGTGCTGTAAAATGGCATAACAGTGGAAAAATTGCAATTTTCACTTTGCATCATCCACTGCATATTAATTTCTGAAAAACACCTGTGGGGTCTAAATGCTCCCTATACCCTTGATAAATGCCTTCAGGGGTGTAGTTTCTAAAATGGATTAATTTTTATTTCTTTTTTGGTATATCAGGGGTCTTGCAAATGCGACATGGTGTCTGCAAACCAGTCCAGCAAAATCTACATTTTAAAATCCAAATGGCGCTCCTTCCCTTCTGAGCCCTGCCGTGTGTCCATAAAGCAGTTTATGACCACATATGAGAAATTGCTTTAAAAATATTGGGGTGCCTTTTCTCCTTTATTTTTTGTGAAATTGAAACATTTTGAGCCAAATCTACATCCCTTTGGAAAAAAAAATAATTAATTGTTGCTGGCCAATGCTAATTAATTCAGAAAAAATCTTGTGGGGTCAAAATGCTCACTAAACCCCTAGATGAATTCCTCAAGGGCGTAGTTTTCCAAATGGAGTCACTTTTTAGGGGATTCCACAGTACTGGTACCTCAGGGGCTTTGCAAATGTGACATGACACTCAGAAACCAATCCAGCAAAATCTATGCTCTAAAATCCAAATGGCGCTCCTATTATTCTGAACTCTACCATGTGTGCAAATAGCCGTTTATGACCACATATGGGGTATTTCCATACTCTGAAGTTGCATTACAAATATTGGGGTGCTTTTTCTCCTTTATTTCTTGTGTAAATGAAAAACATTTGCGCTAAATCTATATCTTATTAAAAAAAAAATGTCATGGCCCAATTTTAATAAAATCTATAAAACACTGTAGGGTCAAAATGCTCACTGCACTCTTATATAAATTCCTTGGGTGGTGTAGTTTCCCACATGGTGATTTTTTTTTGGGGGGGGGGGGGTTTCCTATGTTTTGGCACCACAAGACCTCTTCAAACCTGATATGGTGCCTAAAATATATCCTAATAAAAAGAAGGCCCAAAAATCCACGAGGTGCTCCTTCATTTCTTTTTTTTTTTTTTTTTTTTTTGTCAAATCTGTTTTTTATTTTTGAAAAGAGTAAAAACAAACATAAAAGCAAATAACATAACTGTACCAATGTGCAACATGGGTTTAGAAACATACATAAAGGCCATCAGCTTTGGGTAATTGTACATTATCACAAGAAATAAGATCTAAAAGACAAGCATTTCAGGTACATTAAGATATAGGTACAAGTTTGAAGAAACCGTGGCACAATAGGGGAGGAGAGAAAAACAAGGTAAGGGGGGGGGGAAAGGGTAACAAGATTATGTAGCTTACAGGAATTTGTCGTTATAGCTCATTTCAACCTCATTTCAATGCAAAATTTTTCAGTAGACTGTGCATCTCATTCGTAAGTTTATGCACCTTCAATGTATGCTCGTTCTATAATGTAGCCACGGTCTCCAAGTGTTTAAGAATTTTACATGAGTGTGTTCTTGCCAACTGGTCAGCTCCTCCAAACTACAAATCTGCTGAACCTTGTCCAACCATTGTGTTTTGGATGGGGAGTTGGTTTGCAGCCAGTAAAGGGGGATTAAGTATTTGGCCGCAGCTATCAGGTGTACTTTAGAGGGTTTGAATGTTTTTGAGGGCAATGCCAAAGCTATCAATTCTATAGAAAGGGGTATGTCGGAGTTACAGATTTTGTTAATCTCCACTGATATCTCTTTCCAGAAGCCTGTGACCAGCGGGCAATACCACCAGATGTGGGACTGTGTCCCCACATCCCCTTGACAGCGCCAGCATAACTTAGAGGCCGCCAACCCCAGATGGTGCATTCGCTCCGGCGTCTTGTACCACCTTGTTAATAATTTGTAATGGCTCTCTTGAAGTTTTACACACCTGGAAAAACCTTGAGAGTGTCTCAATATCCATTTATGTTCCTGTTCAGTGAATTTCTTGTTCAATTCCATTTCCCAGGACACTAGAAAAGTTGGGGTCCCAGGTGTGCCTAAGCTCAGCAGTATGGGGTATATTCTAGATAATTTGCATTTAGTCACCTCCTTGACAAGGAGCATTTTCTCTAAATCGCCCAGATCTCTACTGCTTTTTTGGGAAGCTAGGAAGGTCTTGCAAACGTGTTGCACATGATTGATCTGAAGGAAATTTAGAGAGCCCGGTGAGACCAGTGATCTAATTTTGGCCGTTGAGGGAACCATATTAGCTTCTAGCAAGTCTGAAATATTCATATGAGAAAACAAGTCCCATACATCGTCTGGTAGGGGATCCTTATATTCAACATTGTAAGGCAATAGAGAGGCAGGCATAATCGGCGAGGGCGTCCAGGGAGGTATGCTCACTGCTTTGTGTGATATCCACACCGAGAGTGTTCCCTTCAGGAGAGGATTTGTGATGGATTTTAGAGCTCTCTGGTCGGGTAACCACAGCAGTCTCAAAGAATCTCTACCTAAGGGTGCTGTCTCCGGTTCTATACACCAATCCATTGACCCCGGCGATGCCAAATCCATCCATCTTTGTAGATGAATCGCCTTATAGTACACCTCCACGTCCGGTAGCCCCAAACCTCCTCTATCCCGTTTTAGCGACAATAATTTATAGGACAGGCAGGGCCTACGCTGATTCCACAGGAAGGAGGAAAATATACGTCTCACAAGTGTAAAGAAGGTCTTTGGTAGATATATAGGGACCATATTCATAACATATAATAGTATCGGCAATATGTATGTCTGCAAAAGATTTTTGCGACCCATCCAGGACATGAAGGGTATGTGATAAGAGGAGAGGTGTGTCGACACTTTCTTTAATAGTGGTTGGTAGTTAAGCTTATATAGGTCTTGCAATTGGCTCGGTATTTGGACACCCAGGTATGTAATATAGTGAGAAGGCCATGAAAAGAGCGAGTCTCGTTGTAGTTCCTGTGCTAAAGAGGGAGGAAGGGAAATATTTAGTATTTCAGATTTGTTATAATTAATCTTGAAGTTGGAGACCCTTCCATACTCAGCAAAAATATGTTGTAGCTGTGGCAGCGCTTGTTGCGGGTTAGTAACCATGAGGAGTATGTCGTCTGCAAAGGCCGCCACTAGATGTGTACGTTCTCTTATCTGTAACCCCCTTACCAGAGAGTCTGATCTAATTTTTTGCAGGAGGGTTTCCAAAGTCAAAATGAAAAGAGTGGGGGATAGTGGGCATCCCTGTCTAGTACCGTTCGTGATGGAAAAGGACGGTGAGAGGACCCCATTAACCCGTATCCGAGCATGCGGTTCTGTATAAAGTGAGAAAATTGCTGCAATAAATTGAGGTGGGAATAAAAATGTAGCTAGCACTTGTTTCATGAAATCCCAGGCCACTCTATCGAACGCTTTCTCAGCGTCAGTGCCCATAAGTATTAAAGGTAGTTTAAAATATTTAGCATAATGAATAGAGTTTATCAGTCTTCTCGCGTTATGTTTACCTTCCCTTCCTCTTACAAACCCCATCTGATCCGGATCAACTAGTTTAGGCAATAGGGTTCCAATTCTCAGCGCCAAGAGTTTGGCCCATATCTTCAAGTCAATATTCAATAAGGATATAGGTCTGTAGCTAGCGCATAGGGATGTGTCTTTTCCCTCCTTCGGTATTATGGTGATATATGCTTCTAAAGATTGTTTCGAGAAGGGGGTGCCATTTAAAAGCGCGTTACACATGTGGGTCAGGTGTGGTAACAGATAGTCTAGAAATTTTCTATAATAGGTGAGAGAGAAGCCATCTGGGCCTGGGCTTTTACCAGTTGGGAAAGAAGAAATTACGCTCCTCACCTCCTCTACCGTAATAGGGTGTATAAGAGTGTCAGCCTCTTCTGAGGAGAGAGTGGGTAGTTTGAGTGGCCCTAAAAAGTCAAGAACCCGTGTGTCCCTGTGATCAGACTGAGTTCCAGTTTCCTCTTCCCTGATGTTGTAAAGGGAGGAATAGAATGACATGAATTCTTTAGCTATCTCAGACGTGGAGGTGTGCATTATCCCATCAACTCCCCTAATTCTTGAAATGAAAGATTTTTCTTTTTGCTTTTTAATAAGTGCCGTCATGAGCCTACCTCCCTTGTCCCCATGTGCATATATCTTCTGCCTATAGTACATCAGATTTTTGGCCATTTTCAAATTCAATAAGTCTTTTAGTTTTACTCTCAGGGTGCCAAGTTCGACTTGAGCATCTTGTGCCGCTGATTTTTTATGTACTTTTTCTAGTGCAGCAATTCGGGTCAATAGAGAGTTAATTTGTTTAGATTTTTCTTTTTTGACCCTAGACCCTAGGGAGATCAACAAGCCCCTCATATAAACCTTATGTGCTTCCCATGTGCACGTTGCCGTTACGTCAGAAGAGGTGTTAGTGTCAAAATAAAATGTCAGTTGTTCAGTTAAATATTTTACGTGTGATTCACTAGCTAAGAGGGTGTCATTTAGTCGCCATGACCACTCTCTGATGGGCAACCCCACCAAAGGCAAAGTAATGCTGACCGGGGAATGGTCCGAAACAGTTATTTGACCTATCTGAGCTGACTTTAGGGCTGGAAGCAAACTCTCATGAATAAAGAGATAATCCAATCTCTGATGTGACCTGTGCGCTTTAGAATAAAATGTAAAATCTCGAGTCGAGGGATGTACAGCCCTCCATGCATCCATCAGTTGTAGGCCCTGTAATTTCCGTTTAATTTTCCCCAGAGCAGCGAAGGTTAAGGCAGATCTTTTCATGGAGGAATCTTGAAGAGGGTTCAGCGTGACATTGAAATCCCCCCCCAAAATTATAGGTCCCTCCGCAAAAACAGTTAGTGCGTCTAGGATCTTATCAAACCAGCCTGCCTGCGATTTATTTGGGGCATATAAATTTGCGAATGTGTAGATAGAGTTTCCAATATGTCCCTTCAAGAACAGTGCTCTGCCATCAGCAGTACTGTGTTGTGCTACCAGACCAAAGGGGAGGTCTTTATGAAACGCAATAGACACCCCTCTCGCTGCTGAGCTGGATGATCCAGTATGGAACAACTTATTAAAATAACGGGTTGGTAATCTAGGTATCATTCCCTCTTTGAAATGCGTTTCCTGCAGGAAAACTATAGCGGCTTTCTCCTGTTTGAGCAGCATCAAGACCTGGCTCCTTTTATTAGGAGAATTAAAACCCTTTACATTGTAGGTGAGTATGTTAGTTAACGCCATGAGATGTCAGAGTATCTTTGTGTCTTAGTGAGCTGTAGCAATATCACATTTATCTTGTAAGGTTCCGGGTGAGGGGTAGAGGTAACATAGGAGACATACAAAAGGGGTAAACATTGAATGAACAGTGAAAATGAATGCAGCCAGAGATCAAGGATCAGGTCCCCCTGGGGGAGCTCACGACCCTTAGTCCCTGGGGCATCTTGATAAACATAGCTCAAATAAGGTACAGCACCCAATATCATAATGAAACACAATCCCAGCGTTACATTATGGGCGCCGCATCTCATCCTAAAGCGTGGGGTACAGAGAAGCATCAACCCTGAGCCAATACTTGATCCCGGATCACTATAGCAATATACATATTCTCATTAATTTAAGGCACTCTTGTATAATAGCAATAAACATCAGTATGACACATAACGGGAACTCAGCAAACCTGTCATAACATACTCACTATTCCCGTGCATAGTATACCAAAGGCAATTATGACATACGAACCCCATGTGGGGTCGCTGATGGAAGTCCACATTCAGGTATAATCTCCATCTTCTCTTCTTGCTTGACCTTTCTTGGCCCTGGGAGATCTCGCTTTTCCCGACGTCGCCCATGGTGTTAGCTGTGGTAGGCTCGGCAGATGTAAGTCCGTATGAGCCGGCATCCAGGAAGGTATATCTATCGGAGCGATTCCCAATTTTTCCCAGGTGTCTTGTAAGTCCTCAGGAGTGTGAATGATGATGTGTTTACCATTTTTCAGTATGGCCAGGCCGAAGGGATACATCCAGTTGTATGTGAGCCGCATGTCTTGCAATTTTAGCAGGAGAGGCCGCATCATTCTGCGTTTTGCCAGTGTGGAGGCTGCAATGTCCTGAAAGAGCTGAATTTTCGTGCCATCTAGTACGATATCCGCACGTGCTCTGTTAGCCTGTAGAATAGCCAAGGTGTCCACAAAGCTGAGTAAGCCACATACCACATCTCTTGGGGGTTCAGATGCCCTCGGTGCCGGGCGTAGTGCCCTGTGGATCCGCTCGATGACAATTACAGAAGCGCGTTCCTGTCCCAGTAAATCAGCAAATATTTTCCTGGCCACCGCTTGCAATGCCTCTGATGTCACTGATTCAGGTATACCTTTAAATCTCACGTTCTTCCTCCTGCTCCGATTTTCCTGATCCTCCAGCAGTGTCATTACTTTATTTAACTGGGTCTCTTGTTGCTGCACTTTGTGGCCTAGTGAGTCACAGTAGTTAACCGAGTCAGTGACCACAGACTCCAGGTGCTCCACGCGGTTTCCAATATGGCGGACGTCCGCCTTGATGTCTGCAAGCTCCTTCATCATTGGCGTTAGAGCTTGTACTATAGTTTTCTTTAAGTATGCTCGGGTGATCGGAGCTTTCTCCTGGCGTGAAGATTTGGAGGCGGCCACAGACTCACGATCGCTATCTTCCTCCGAGTCATCTTCCTGTCTGGGTTCCATAGTCACCGGCGGCGCCATCTTGGTTTTCTGGGACGGCTTCATTTTCAAGAATTTGTCTAGGTCTGCCTGACCTTTGTGGGTTTTTGGTGTCCCTGAGTGATCTCTGGTGTCAGGTTTCACCATTCTCAGGTTTGTGCCTTGCGATGTCAGTGATCCTAGATCATGTGTGTGAGGAGCCGAGAAACTAAGCTGCCATCACTCTCCGCGGTCAGGCTCCGCCCCGAGGTGCTCCTTCATTTCTGAGGCCTGTGTTGCAGTCAAGTAGCACAATAGGGCCACACATGGGATATTTCTAAAAACTTCAGAAGTCTTCATAATAAAAATGTAGAAAGCCACACATTTTGTGCCAGGCCAACTACCACCACTCTTTGCGCTTCAGTTATGGGCTCCTGTTATGAACTCAGTACATCTGCTTGGAAGGAGCTATAGACACATTGTCAGGACTCATGAGTGAAACGTTGGCCTGACAGTATAGATGATGCTGTGCCAATTGGCTTCCCTACAAAACGAACGCACATACACCACTGCTTATTCATTTCAATACACCCCCAAATTATCGATTTTTTAGAAATTAAAAAAAGGAGATAGTTTGATGAATATGAATTTACTGTATTTAGGCAAATGAAAACAATTTGTGCTCATGAACATTGTTTACCAATAAATTAAGCCTTGGTTTCCTTAAATGTATCTCTCATCAAAGTATCCACCCTTAGCAAAGATCACAGCAGTACAAAGGCGGGCATTCTGTCGGTCAGCATGTCTAAAGTTTCATCTCCGATTGAAGCCGACTTGTACTTGTAGCAACTCCCAAAGGGGATTTTGGCTTGTAATTTAAACATCTCGAACACACCTGTCTCTATGATCACAAAGGAGTTCAATTACACCCTGGGTGTAAAGGATCTGCCAGGCACATCTTCTGTGTCAACGCCCATAGGTAATCAGTCTGCACCTGCTTCTATGTCTGTGAGACTGACTCCATTTTCCACCACTCAGGATGGCAGGCTTAGGAGTGGGAGAGCCTATCACAGCCTGGCCAGACGGAGCTAGCTCCCGCCCTCTGTCTATTTATACCTGCCTTTCCTGTTTCTCCTTGCTTGTGATTCTTCTTGTTTGGTTTCCTGGCCCTGCTGCAGCTTCTTGAACTATTTGACCCTGCTTCATATTGACCCTGGCTTACTGACTACTCTCCTGCTCTGCGTTTGGTACCTCGTACACTCCTGGTTTGACTCGGCTTGTTCACTACTCTCCTGCTCTGCGTTTGGTACCTCGTACACTCCTGGTTTGACTCAGCTCGTTCACCACTCTTGTTGCTCACGGTGTTGCCGTGGGCAACTGCCGCATTTCCCTTAGCTTCTGTGTACCCTTGTCTGTTTGTCTGTAGTGCACTTATTGAGCGTAGGGACCGTCGCCCAGTTGTACCCCGTCGCCTAGGGCGGGTCGTTGCAAGTAGGCAGGGACTGAGTGGCGGGTAGATTAGGGCTCACTTGTCTGTTTCCCTACCCCCATCATTACACTGGGGTGATCAAACCATGTTCTTCAGCACCTGTTATCTTTTTTTTTGACTGAACATACTTTTTACAAAGACAGGAGGTATGTTTTGGGTCGTTATCTTGCTATAGTGTGAAACCACATTCAATAAGACGGATGCTGAAAGGAATGGCATGGCGCTCCAAGATTTTATAGTAGCACATGGAGTCTATGATTCCTTTCATTTTTAGCAAGTCACCAACTACACCACCTCCAAAACATGCCCAGATGAATGCAATTAGGTTTGTATGGAGCTGGCTCACGAGCTGAGCCCGTTCCATATGCTGCGGGTGTCGGCTTTATATTACAGCTATTACCCTGCTGTAACTGCTGGGATCGCAAATTACTATGATCCTTGCTATTTAACCTCTTAGATGCCGCAGTCAATAGCAACCATGGCATCCCCTAAGACAGCCCATCGGCCACCCCACAATCGCATCCCAGTATTGCAGTATATTGTGCAAGCAATCAAAACTCCTAGGGACAGTTAAATTAAACAAAATTAAAATACACAAAAAAATATATAAGTTAAAACTAAAACCCTTTTGTTATTTTCCCCCCAAAAAATAACATAACTGGTATTGCCACATCCCTAAAATCCAAACTATTAGAATAAAACATTATTTAACCTGCACGATGAACGCCGTAATTTTTTTTATAAATGCCAGAATTGCTGTTTTTTTGGTCACCTTGGAACAAAAAGTGTTTAAAAAGTTGTATGTACCCCAGAATGGTATCATTAAAACTACATCTCTTCATGCAATAAGCCATCAAACCCCTCAATCAGCAGAAAAAATAAAAAAGTTATGGATATCACAATACAATTATTATTTTTTAACAAAATGTTTCTATTTTATAAAAGTAGAAAAACATAAAAATAACTATAATATCTATAAATAACATAATATAAATTTGGTACCGCTGTAATCGTATTGACCCACAAGGTAAAGTTAATGCAATTCTTACCGCAGGGTGAAGGCCGTAAAAACGAAACTTAAGAAACCATGGTGAAATTGCTGTTTTTATTCCATTTCATGTTATAAAATATTTTTCGAAGTTTCCCAGTACATTATATGGTACATTAACCCCTTGATACCAAACTTAAATAGTTTTTTTTTATGTTTTACTACTTTTACAAGGAAGAAACTAATTGTTAAAAATAAAATTAGTGTTTTTTCGCCACATTCTGAGAGACATTACTTTTTATTTTTCCGTCGATTTAGCGGTATGAGAGCTTATTTTTTTGCGGGGCGGGCTGTAGCTTCTATTGGTATGATTTTGGGCTACATGAGACTTTTTGATCACTTTTTTTTTTTTTTTTTGTGAAACATGAAGTGACCAAAAAACAACGATTCTGGCGTTTTATATTTTTTTTATTTTTATGGCATATATCGTTCACATTAAATAATGCCATAGTTTAATAGGTCAGACATTTACGGACGCAGTGATACCAATTTTGTATTTTATGTTTTTTCAGTTTTGACATTACTTCAGAGGAAAAATGTGAAAGGGGGATTTTTGAACTTAATTTGTTTTTTCACTACTAAAAGCTTTATCTAACTTTTCTTTACACATTTCATTAGTTCCCCTGGGGGACTTCAACCAGCGATCGTTAGATCGCTGGTACAATACTAATATATTGCAGTATATTGTCATTTTTACAGGCTCCTGTTAAGCCACAGCTTAACAGGAGATGAAGAAAGGCATTTAGTTGTCATTAGGCCCGTTTGTAACGTCTTAGATGCTGTGATCGTGCTTGATTCCAGCATCTAAGGGGTTAAATAGCCAGGAACAGCGCTATCGCTGTTCCTGGCTGTTACTCTTGGGTGTCAGCTGTAAAACACAGTTTACACCCGCTGCGTTTGGAGCGGGCTCAGCGGATGAGCCCGCTCCGAACATTACCTCCCCCACCACGACACAATAGTACGTCATAGTGCGGGAAGAGGTTAAATGCTTCCATTAAAAACTACAACTCGTCCCACGAAAGCCCCTCCTATGATTATGTCAATAGAAAATAAAAACATTATGGCTCTTGGAAGGTGAAAATCAAAAATGAACAATGAAAGGGTTTGTCTGGTTTCAGCAGATTAATGTTATTTTTGTACAATTAAAAGTTAGACAATTTTGCAATATACTTTCTGTATTCATTCTTCACAATTTTCAAGATCACGGCTTTTTGTTTTCAAGATGTCAGCTTGATTCAGTAGGGACATTCATTGTTTACTTCCAATGGATACAATTCAGTCAATGGTCCTGTGATGGTCACTCAGGAGCACGGCTCATTACATGTGTATCAGAGCTGTTTTTTAATAATCCTAGCCCTTTGGATAGAATTTTATCCACTGGAAGTAAACAATGAAGGTTTCTGCTGAATAAAAACAAACAGAGATCTTGAAAACCGTGAAGAATTAATGCAGAAAGTATATTGTAAATTATATAACTTTTATTCATACAAAAAAATATCATATTTTAACCACATATAGTTTTTTTACAGAGCTTATAATTCTATAAACTAGCAAAAGTAGTTATACTTACCTTACCAGTCCCGTTCTGATGCTCCCGGGTCCCATGCTAGTTTCTATTTTACTTGCTCCAGAGAAGTCAGGTGACCACTGCAGCCAATCACTTGCTGTTGCGGTGATGTGTTAACACCACTGAGGTCATCGCCATGGCCAGTGATTGGCTGTATATTTATAGTCAAAAATAGGATCAGATCATATAAATGTATGGCTTGAATACTCTTTCTCAAGGCTGTTTTTGGAAAAAGTTTTCCTGATTACGCAAGACAGCATCTGATGCCTTTCTTAGGGCATGTTCAGACGTGGCGGATTTCTGCAGACACTGTCCGCATCAATGCCGCACATAATCTGCGTTGCAGATTCCGTTGCGCCTTTGCCTAAAATGTGAAGTAAATTGCTGCGGATTAGTCGTTGCGGATTCAGGTGAAGAGTACATCCTGCTCTCTTTTAAAACAGAGCTGAGTACAACGGAAAAAAGGACCAACGGCGCTGCTTAGTACAGATGTCACAGTAAGATAGAATTGAAATAAATGTATTTATTTGCAAATAACAGGGCTACGCGTTTCAACGCCGGACCGGCGTCTTCATCAGGCCAATACATACAGTGCGATACACGCACGTTTAAATACATAAGGGGAATGAAAACCAATTAGCTTGCAACACAGAAAGAACCGCCAACATGGGCGGGTCAAAGGTCAGACAGAAAACATTATGTAAGCGTTTCTTTAGTACCAAGCCAAAACATGCTTAATACAATATAAAAGAATATATATGTTAATATTTCAATAAAACAATAAATGTTAGATACAAGTTTAAGACAAAACTATTTTTGTTTACAAATATACAGCAACAAAAATTATTTAAGTAAAAGGATTTGCATAAAGACATATAAAACATAATAGGAGAATAGATACTCACATATTGCACATTGTAGACAAGAGATGAACAGTTACCACAGGAAGAAGATATATTGCACAAATTTGATGTAAAGTCAATGGAATACAGCAGTAACGAAAGAGCGTCCCTAGGTAACGCAAAATGTACGGTGGCCAATTTGGGACAAATAGGATACTGAGCCGCATAATGGAACGCAAGCTGACCCAACAACATCACATGGAACATGAGCCGCACGGTGGAACGCAAAGCTTACAAGATTACAGGAGCAACATCGTACGAGGTGACAATACGAAAACAGAAGTGCAACAAAACGTAAGTAAACAAAAATTGGTAAATAATCGCATACTAAATCCAGAATTATAACCAAGTATAAGGAAGTATAAAGAAATATAAAAATAGTCACCTTTATACAAACAATTATGATATTCAAAATAGGGATTTTTTATATATATATATATATATATATATATAAAAGATCAGAATCATTTTTTTAAGCAATATTGTCAAAAATATGGAAACGTTATTTTATTTATATATATATATATATATATATATATATATATATATAAATAGATAAATAAACAAGCAAATAATGGATCTAAAAATTGTGCATAACTCATATTATTCTAATGACGTTTCCGTAAGGTCATTCAGGCCGTTGGGATGTAAAGTCTCAAGTTTAAAAATCCAAAAATTCTCTCTTTGTTTAAGCCTAATGAACCTATTAGGTATATCCACTGGGATCTGTTCAATCGGGGTCACAACTATATTTTCAAACTTACACTCATGTTTTAGTGCACAATGACGTGACACACTATGTTTCAGGAAACCTTGCCTGACATTAAATCTATGTTTGTTAACACGGTTTCTTAATGTTTGGGTGGTACGGCCCACATATTGTAGGTTACATGTACAATGTAATAAATACACCACATAGGTACTACCACAATCTAGATGACTTTTAATAGGAAATTTTTCACTAGTTTTTAATGAGGAAAATTCCATAACCTTATTAAAATTTTGTCACAGCGCAGGCATCTATTATGACCACAGATAAGTGAACCATTTTTAGCTTTCAGTAGATCCGAAACCTTCTTTTTATTAGTATGTAATTTATTGGGAGCTATTAAAGGGAATGTGTTGCCAGAAAAACATGTTTTTTTTTTAAAAATTAAACATTTAGTGTGTGGGTGATTAAACATTGTTCAAATTTTTTTTATTTTTTTCACGAGTCAGGAAATAGTCAGGAAATATTATAAATTAATTCTAATTTATAATACTACCCATTTTTGGTCACTAGATGGAGCTATTCCCAAAATTTGCAGCATTGCAACAATGGGTTAAAAGCCCTCGCTCTAGTGAGCTCTCAGCATCCCCCCCTCCTTTATCCTGGCTAGTGCCGGGATAAACGAGGGGTTTGAACGGTGTAACCTCCTACGCTGTGTGTCGCCATTTTTTGAGCTAACACACAGTGTAGTAGGTTTACATACAGTAGTAAACACACACAAACACGAACATACATTGAAATCTCTTACCTGCTCCTGCCGCCGCGGCTCCCTCCGGCCCGTCCGCTCCCTTTGCTGCCGCTGTTCCGTGTGCACAAATCCGGAAGCCGCGACCGGAAGTAGTAATATTACTGTCCGGCCGCGACTTCCGGTCCACAGGAAAATGGCGCCGGACGGCGCCAATTTCGAATAGGACTGTGTGGGAGCGGCGCATGCGCAGTTCCCACACAGACGCCGTACACGGCAGTCAATGGGACGGGAGCCGTTCACAGTCCCTATGGGACTGTGGCTGCCGTATTCCATGTCTGTGTGTGTCGTTAATCGACACACACAGAAATGGAACAAAAAATGGCAGCCCCCATAGGGAAGAAAAAGTGTAAAAATAAGAAACAGTAAAACACAAACACACAAATGAAAATAAACGTTTTTATTAAAGCACTAACATCTTTAACATATAAAAAAATTATTTGTGATGACACTGTTCCTTTAAAAGCAGACTCGATAAGGGATTTGTACTCAATCTCATATTTAGGGATGGGATTAAAAGTAAATTTTTCATAAAATAATGTGTCAGAAAGTAACCTAAGGGCTTCGTTAACATAATCTACTCTAGATTGTACCACAATGCCCCCCCCCCTTTATCTGCAGAGCGTATCACTATATCAGGATTCTTTTGTAGGTTTTTCAATGCCATACGTTGGGACCTAGACAGGTTATCTGAAACTAGGGTAGATTGCTCTATAGTCTTAAACTCATTACTTATCAAATTTGAAAAAGTTTCTATTGCCGGACCACGATAGTGGAGAGGGTAAAAACAGGACTTTGGATGTACATTAGTCCTCACAGGCATAGAAGTATCCAGTAAAATCGGGACCGGAGGGGCCATAGAGGGGGAGATTGCAAAATGGCGCAGTAAAGTCAATTTGCGCAAGAATTTATTAAGATCCATGAATAATTCAAACTCGTCAGGAGACGAGGTGGGACAGAAGGATAACCCTTTAGAAAGTAAGCATAATTCATTGGCATTAAGAATATATTTAGACAGATTGAAAATTTTTATTGTGTCAACCTGTATTTTTTCTTTGGTGATAGGGGTAGGGTCCTTGTGATGGCTTCTACCCCCTCTGCAACCTCTAAATCTACTTCTAATTTTCTTTTTGACTGCAATTTCTGTATTTTTTGGAAATAAGTACTCATGATCTGGGATTTCGGCCTTTTTAGAGTTGGTAAAATGACGTCCCGAGAATGGGTGGTTGGAGTGCTGGGGGGCATTGTGAGTTGGGCAGAAAGACATAAAAAAGGACTAGTAGGAATAGTTTGGTCGGAGATAAAAACCAAATCTTCAAGATTGGAAGCAGTATGGAAAAGGGCATATGCAGTAGAATCAGTGAGATGCGGAGTTAGTTCAAATGAACTGGAAGGATTTATGGAACAAACAGTAATATCTATACTTGGTTATAATTCTGGATTTAGTATGCGATTATTTACCAATTTTTGTTTACTTACGTTTTGTTGTACTTCTGTTTTCGTATTGTCACCTCGTACGATGTTGCTCCTGTAATCTTGTAAGCTTTGCGTTCCACCGTGCGGCTCATGTTCCAGGTGATGTTGTTGGGTCAGCTTGCGTTCCATTATGCTGCTCAGTATCCTATTTGTCCCAAATCGGCCACCGTACATTTTGCGTTACCTAGTTACTTAGGGACGCTCTTTCGTTACTGCTGTATTCCATTGACTTTACATCAAATTTGTACAATATATCTTCTTCCTGTGGTAACTGTTCATCTCTTGTCTACAATGCACAATATGTGAGTATCTATTCTCCTATTATGTTTTATATGTCTTGTGAGGGTTTAGCATCAGGAGAGGTTGGTACAGCGGTTTCTTTGTAGCCAGAGACAGGGACACCGTGCATTAAAAGTCATAACAGGGCTTTGCCTGTGTTTTTATTCTTGTCAAAGAAACAGCCTCTTGTACAACAAGGCAAAATACAAAATAAATCCTGCTTGTCTGAGCACTAACTAAACAAGATATTATCTAACTATACCGAGTGCCTTCCTACCAGGCACTGGACACAAAGTAACACAGGTCTTTACTCACATAGAATACAGGCTACTCCAGCCTTAGTAGTCTCCGGTCTGAGTCAGGGGTGAGACTCACACACACTGTGTCTGCACCTTTTTATACACAGGCTACAGGTGCAGCTAATTGAGCATCAGCCTTGTCCTACAAACAGAGATGGACTAGGGATTGGGGAACCCGCCCTGCTCTTCTCCAATCCAACTCCAGGCCCTTTTTCCGGCTTTTCCTTAAGCCGAGATTGGAAAGCTAGAGCTTTCTATTGCAAGAACTACTCATTCCCTGGAGCCTAGGCTACATATGACAGGATTCTAGGGGAAATATACCTTCCCTCAATGACTTTACCTGTCACTGTCTCACAGTCTTTATGCAAATCCTTTTACTTAACCCTTTCACGACCAAGGACGAAAATGCACGTCCTGGTCGGCTGCTAGTTCCCGCACCAGGACGTGCATTTTCGTCCGCATTTCAAACTGTCACTCTGTGTAAACACAGAGTGACAGACGCGCGCTGACAGCTGTCCTAGACAGCTGAGGCCTCAGTCTCGCCGGACAGCGGACCATAGCCGCTGCTTTCGGCAGTTAACCCCTTAAGTGCGGCGACGGATTGCCGTCGCCGCATTTAAGTGGTTTGAAGCACATCGGCAGCCCCCACGAAGTGATCGTGGGGGCTACCGATGCTTGTCACGGCAATCGGAGGTCAGATAATGACCTCCGGGTTGCCATGTAAGGAAGCCTCGGAGGAACAGCCTCCGGCCGTTCCTCCTCTGCTTCTTGTCAGTGTGACAGTCACGTCACAATGACAGAGTACATTACACTACGTGTGTAGTGTAATGTACTCCAGCAGCGATCAAAGCTGCAAGTCTAAGTGTCCCCTAGTGGGACAAGTAAAAAAAGTAAAAAAAAGTTATAAAAATGTTTTAAAAAAAGTGTAAAAATAAAAGTTATAAGTTATATAAACACAAAATGCATTTTTTTCCTATAATAAGACTTTTATTATAGAAAAAAAATGAACACGTTAAAAAAGTACACATATTTTGTATCACCGCGTTCGTAACGACCCCAACTATAAAACTGTAATGTTATTTTCCCCGCATGATGAACACCCCAAAAAAAATCAATAAAAAACGACGACAGAATCACTATTTTTTTGGTCACCACCGCTCCCTAAATAAAGAATAAAAAGTGATCAAAAAGTCGCATGTTCCCAAAAATAGTACCAATAAAAACTTCTATCTGTCCCGCAAAAAACAAGCCCTTACACAGCTTTTTTGACTAAAAAATAAAAAAATTATGGCTCTCTGAATATGGTGACACAGACATTTTTTTTTTGTTTATAAATAAGTCATTTTATTGTGCAAACGCTAAAAAAAAGGACCAAACCTATATACATATGGTATCGCCGTAATCGTACCGACCCGCAGAATAAAGTAAAAATTTAATTTATAGCGTACGGTGAGCGCCGCAAAAAGAAAACCTAAAAAACGGTGTCAGAATTCCTGTTTTTTGCTCAGGATTGCAAAAAAATTGAACAAAAAGTGATAAAAAAAAAATCGCATGTACCCCAAAATTGTACCAATGAAAACTACAGATTGTCCCGCAACAAATAAGCCCTCACATGACTCCGGTGGTGAAAAAATAAAAAAGTTCTGGCTCTCAGAATATGGCGATGCAAAATGTTCCAAAAGCGGATAAGATCGGGCGCCATTTATCAGTGTGACACCGGCCACATATCTATGAATTATTATTTATTTACCCCATTATTATACCCTCTTATTATGCCCTGATGTACCCCGCACAGATTACATATGCCCCCCACATTATAAACTGAAATACCAGCGAAACCCAAAACAGAAAAACTACCAAGCAAAATCTGCGCTCCAAAAGCAAAATGGCGTCCCTCCCTTCTGAGCCCTGCAGCGTGCCCAAGCAGCAGTTTGCGCCCACACATACGGTGTCGCCACACCCGAGAGAACCCGCTTAACGTTTTATGAGGTATTTGTCTTCTGTGGCACACACTGGGCACAACATATTATGCACTAAAATGGCATATCGGTGGAAAATTGCAATTTTCACTTTGAACCATCCGCTGTGCATTAACCCCTTTGCGCACTATGACTTAATTGCCCGTCATGGTGCGGCGGTTGATGTATGGAGCCGGATCACGTACTGAGCCCGCTCCATACGCTGCGGGTGTCAGCTGTGTATTACAGCAGGCCCCCTCGGTACTAACGGACAGGAACAGCGATCGCTCTGTTACAGAAGCCTGTAAGAATAACAATATACTGCAATACATTAGTATTGCAGTGTATTGTACCAGTGATCCAATGATCGCTGGATCAAGTCCCCTAAGGGGATTGATTAATAAAATGTGTAGAAAAATTATAGTTATTAGTAGTGAGAATTTTTTTTTTTAAAGTTAAAAAAACAAAACACCTTTTCGCATTTTTCTTCTAAAGTAATGTGAAAAAATGAACAAAATTGGTATCGCTACGTCCGTAAAAGTCCGAACTATTACAATATACCATTATTTAATTTGCACAGTGCACACCTTAAAAAAATGTAATAATTGAAACCGCCAAAATCGCAGTTTTGTTTTTTTTGTCACCTTTGCTCTAAAAAAAAAATGTAATACAACTTTTGAATCACTTTTTATGTACCAAAAAATGGTACCAATAAGAACTGCAGCTCCTCCCGCAAGAAATAAGCCCTCACACCGCTCTATTGATGGAAGAATAAAAAAGTTATGGCTCTTGGAAAGCGGGGAGGGAAAATCTAAAATAAGAAAGCAAAAACTGGATCAGTCCTGAAAGGGTTAATTCATTTCTAATGAAAAAAACGTATGACCCCATGTGGGGTATTTCCGTACTCGGGAGAAATTGCTTTATAAAAAATGGTTGTTTTTTTTCCTCCTTTATTCCTTGTGAAAATGAGAAAATGCAACATTTTAGTGGAAAAATTTTCTATATTCATTTTCGCGCCCTAATTCTAATAAACTCTGCAAAAGAACCGTGGGGTGTAAATGCTCACTATACCCCTAGAAAAATTCCTTGAAGGTTTTTCCAAAATGGGGTCACTTTTGGGGGGTTTCCACTGTTTTGGTCCCTCCAGTGCATTGCAAATGCGACATGGCACCGAAAACCATTCCAGCAAAATCATAAATCCAAATGGCGCTCCTTCCCTTCTGAGCCCTGCTGTGGGTCCAAACAGCAGTTTATTACCACATATGGGGTATTGTCGTAATCGGGAGACATTGCTTTACAAATGTTGGGGTGCATTTTCTTCGTTATTCCTTGTAAATAATACAAATTTCTATGTTGTTTCAGAAAAAAAGTACATTTTAATTTTTACAGACTAATTCCAATATATTTAGCGAAAAACCTGTGTGGTCAAAATGCTAACTATACCCCTAGATAAATACCTTAAGGGGTCTAGTTTTCGAAATGGGGTAGTTTATGGGGAGTTTCTATCGTTCTGGCAGCTCAAAGCCTCTCCAAATGTACAGTGGGGAATAAAACACTTTCAAGCAAAATATGAGTCCTGAAAGCCTCCGGGTGCTCCCTTCCTTTTGGGCCCTGCCGTGTGTCCAGGCAGCGCATTAGGGCCACAATGTGGATATTTTTGAAAACAGGAGAAACAGGGTGATAGATTTTGTGGTGTGTTTCTTCATTCTCATGTTCGCTTTACAAAGAAATCGGTCTTCAAACTGATACTTTTATGAAAAAAGTGAAATAAATTTTTTTTTCACCTGTTATGCATTAAATTTAGCAAAAAACTGTGGGGTCAAAGTACGCACTACACCCCTAGATAAATACCTTAAGGGGTCTAGTTTTCTAAATGGGGTCGTTTATGGGGAGATTCTATCGCTCTGGTAGCTCAAAACCTCTCCAAATGTACAGTGGGGCCTAAAGCCTCCGGGTGCTCCCTCCCTTTCGGGCCCTGTCGTGTGTCCAAGCAATGCATTAGGGTCACAATGGGGGCATTTTTGAAAACAGGAGAAACAGGGTGATATATTTTGGGGTGTGTTTCTTCATTCTCATGGTCACTTTACACAGAAATCGGTCTTCAAAGTGATACTTTTATGAAAAAAGTGAAATTATATTTTTTTACGCCTGCTTTGCATGAATTCTTACAAAAAAACTGTGGGGTCAAAATACTTACAACACCCCTTAATAAATACCTTAAGGTGTGTAGTTTGCAAAATGGGGTCACTTGTGGGGGTTTCCACCATTCTGACACCTATGAGCCTCTGAAAACCTGGCTTGGTGCAGGAAAACAAAATGTACTTCAAAATGTATAAAATGATTACTAAATTTGTAAGTCTTCCAAATTGCTCAAAAAAAAAATTTTTTTTCAAAAGTGCTGCCAAAATAGAGTAAAGAGATGGAAATATATATTTAATTAAAAAAATTGTGCAGTATGTATGTACATATGTGACATATTGCAGTTAAAAATAGGGAAAAATGATAATTTTTACAAAATTTCTTCAATTTCTCTATTTTTTTATTCATTTCCGCAAATCGTATAAGTCTACTTTTACCACTAAAATAAAGTATAACATGTGACGAAAAAACAATGTCAGAATTACTTGGATATTCAAAACTTTCACAGAGTTATTCTCTGATAAAGTCAGGCATACCAGATTTGACAATTCTGGCTTGGTCATTAAGGTACAAACATGCCCGGTCATTAAGGAGTTAAATAATTTTTGTTGTTGTATATTTGTAAACAAAAATTGTTTTGTCTTAACCCCTTCCCGACATGCGCCGTACATGTACGGCGCTGTCGGGAGGTGCTTCCCGCAAAGCGCCGTACAAGTACGGCACAGTGATTGTGCGGGCTCAGAAGCAGAGCCGGCACTATCACCGCGGGGTGACAGCTGTATTATACAGCTGGCACCCTCCTGTAACTGCCAGGACCGGAGCTATTCTCCGATCCGGCAGATTAACCCCTCAGATGCTGCGCTCAATAGAGGGTTGCTGTGGCAATCGGACGCCAGAAAATGGCGTCCGAGTCTGCCTTGTACGGGAGCCTGCGGCGGGTCCTCATAGGCTTGCTGTCAGTGAATAACTGACAGCGCTAATACACTGCACTTCGTATGTAGTGCAGTGTATTAGAGTAGCGATCGGGGCATCAGGCCCTCATGTCCCCTAGTGGGACAAGTCAGAATAGTAAAAAAAAGTTAATAAAAATGTGGTAAAACAATAAAAACACACACATTTCAAATAAAAATAAAGCTAAACTGACTTTTTTCCCATAGTAAGTCTTTTATTATGGGAAAAACCGTAAAAATTAAAAAAACTATACATAATTGGTATCGCCGCGTCCGTAACGACCCAAACGACAAAACTATTATGTAATTTATCCCGCACGGTGAACGCCGTAAAAAAAAAAACATGAAAAACAACGCCAGAATCTTTGTTTTTAGATCACATCTCCTTTCAAAAAATGCTATAAAAAGTGATCAAAAAGTCACATTTAGGCTATGTTCACACGGAGTATTTTGGGGGAGGAATATCTGCCTCAAAGTTCCAAACAGAATTTTGAGGCAGATATTCCTCCCCCAAAATACTCCGTGTGAACAGCAATTATCGCGCCGTTTTTCGCCCGCGGCCATTGAGCGCCGCGGGCATAAAACAGCGAGATATACGCTTTCTCCTGCCTCCCATTGAAGTCAATGGGAGGTCGGAGGCGGAAGCGCCCGAAGATAGGGCATGTCGCTTCTTTTTCCCGCGAGGCAGTTTTACTGCTCGCGGGAAAAAGACACCGACGCCTCCCATTGAAATCAATGGGAGGCGTTCTCGGGCCGTTTCTGCCGAGTTTTGCGACGCGGTTTCCGCGTCAAAAAACTCTGCAAAAGACCCCGTGTGAACATAGCCTTACTCCAAAATAGTACTAATAAAAACGACAATCCGTCCCGCAAAGAATAATCCCTGACACCGCTTTGTGCACGAAAAAATAAAAAAGTTATGGGTTTTAGAATATGGCGACACAGAAAACAAATGATTTTATAAAAAAAGTGATTTTATTGTGCAAAAGCTGCAATACATAAAAAAAACTATATAAATTTGGTATCGCCGTAATCGTATCGACCCGCAGAATAAAGCTAACATGTAATTTAGGGCGCACTGTGGATGCCGATAAAAAAACCAATAAAAAACTATTCCAGAATTGCTTGTTTTTGGTAATTTCCTTTACCAAAAAATGAAATAAAAAGTGATCAAAAAGTCGTATCTGTTCTAAAATGATACCAATAAAATCTACAGCCCGTCTTGCAAAAATCAAGCCCGCACACCGCTCAATCAACTGAAAAATAAAAAAGTTACGGCACTAGTAATGCGGTGATGAAAAAACATCTCAATGCGCAGGCCGGAGGGGAACATTCCTTCAGTTTCAGGGCCCTAGTATTTAGGAACTAGGAAAGGGAAGGGACATAGCACATCCGCTGGAAGCGAGGGCGCCCATATTATACCATCGCAAAACTTTACCAGTAATATTTCCCAAACTACGAAGGAGAAAAAGTCCCCAAAAGGTGCAGAGCGTTACAAAAGGGGGATAAGAAATAAAACCGTTTATCAGTGTGACACCGGCCTGTGCATAATGGATCGCTTCAGAGCGTAACACACATCTATGGATAATTGTATTATTTACCCCATTATTATACCCTCTTATTATGCCCTGATGTACTCCGCACAGATTACATATGCCCTGATGTGCTCCGCACAGATTACATATGCCACCACATTATAAACGGAAATACCAGCAAAACTCAAACAAAACTACCAAGCAAAATCCATGCTCAAAATGGCGGTCTATTCCTTCTTAGCCCTACAGCGTGCCCAAACAGCAATTTATGGCCACAAGTAAGGCATTACCATACCCGGGAGAACCCGCTTAACAATTTATGGGGTAAGATTCTCTAGGGGCACAACATCTTGTGCGGTGAATGGGCAGATCCGTGGAAAAATTGCAATTTTCACTTTGCACCATCCACTGCGTATTCATTTCTCAAAAACACCTGTGATGTCTAAATTCTCACTACACCCCTTGATAAATGCCTTTAGGGGTGTAGTTTCTAAAACGGGGTCACTTTTGTTTGGTACATCAGGGGTTTTGCAAATGCAACATGGCGTCCGCAAACCATTCCAGCAAAATCTACGCTCCAAAAGATAAATACCGCTCCTTTTCTTCTGAATGCTCCCATATACGTAAACAGCCTATTATAACCACATATGGGGTGTTACCGTACTCGGGAGAAATTACTTTACAAATGTTGGGGTGCTTTTTCTTCTCTATTCCTTGTAAAAATGAAAAATGTTGATCTAAAACGACATCTTGTTGGAAAAAAAAATTATTTTTCATTTTCATAGCTTAATTCTAATTAATTCAGCAAAAAACCTTTGGGATCAAAATTTTCACTATACCCCTAGATGATTCCTCAGGGGGTGCAGTTTCCCAAATGGAGTCAGTTTTGGGGTGTTTCCACTGTACTAGTACTACAGGGGCTCAGCAAATGTAACATGGCGCCCAGACACTATCCAAAATCCAAATGGTGCTAGTTCCATTCTGAGCCTTACCGTGTGTCCAAACAGCCGTTTATGACCACATGTGGGGTATGGTTTTACTCGGGAGAAGTTGCTTTACTAATTTTATGGTGCTTTTTCTCCTTCATTCCTTGTGGAAATGAAAAAAAAATACCTAAACCTACATTTTATTTGAAAAAATGTAGATTTTCATTTTTACGGCCTACTTCCAATAAGTTCTGTAAAACACCTGTGGGGTCAAACTGCTCACTGTACTCCTAGATAATTTCCTCATGGGGTGTAGTTTCCAAAATGGGGTCACTTGTTGGGGGTTTCCACTGTTTTGTCCCCTCAGGAGCTTTGCAAATGCGACATGGCCTCCGCAAACGATTCCTGCTAAATTTGAGTTCCAAAAGCCAAATGGCGCTCTTTCCCTTCTCAGCCTCGCCGTGTCTCCAACAGCCGTTTATTACTACATGTGGGGTATTGTTTTACTCGGGAGAAATTTCTTTACAAATTTTATGGTGCTTTTTCTCCTTTAGTCCTTGTGGAAATGAAAAAAAATTAGCTAAACCTACATTTTATTTGAAAAAATGTAGATTTTCATTTTTACAGCCTACTTCCAAAAATGTTTGCAAAAAACCTGTGGGGTCAAAATGCTCATTTTACCCCTAGATAATTTCCTCAAGGGGTATAGTTTCCAAAATGGGGTCACTTGTTGGGGGTTTCCACTGTTTTGTCACCTTAGGGGCTTTGCAAATGTGACATGGCCTCCGCAAACCATTCCTGCTAAATTTGAGCTCCAAGAGCCAAATGGCGCTCTTTCCATTCTAAGCCCTGCTGTGTGTCCAAATAACCGTTTATTACCACATGTGGGGTATTGTTTTACTCGGGAGAAGTTGCTCTACAAATGTTTTGGTGCTTTTTCTACTTTAGTTCTTTTGGAAATGAAAAAAAATTAGCTAAACCTACATTTTATTTGAAAAAATGTAGATTTTCATTTTCATGGCCTAGTTCCAAAAAATTTTGCAAAAAAAACTGGCCGGTCAAAATGCTTGCTACACCCCTAGATAAATTCCTCGAGGGGTGTAGTTTCCAAAATGGGGTCACTTGTTGGGGGTTTCCACTGTTTTGTCCCCTAGGGGGCTTTGCAAATGTGACATGGCCTCCGCAAACCATTCCTGCTAAATTTGAGCTCCAAGAGCCAAATGGCGCTCTTTCCATTCTAAGCCCTGCTGTGTGTCCAAATAACCGTTTATTACCACATGTGGGGTATTGTTTTACTCGGGAGAAATTGCTCTACAAATGTTGTGGTGCTTTTTCTACTTTAGTTCTTTTGGAAATGAAAAGAAATTAGCTAAACCTACATTTTATTTGAAAAAAATGTAGATTTTCATTTTCATGGCCTAGTTCCAAAAAAAATTTCTAAAAAACTGGCCGGTCAAAATGCTTGCTACACCCCTAGATAAATTCCTCGAGGGGTGTAGTTTCCCAAATGGGGTCACTTTTGGGGGGTTTCCACTGTTTTAGTTCCACAAGACCTGTTCAAAGCTGACATGGTGCCTAAAATATATTCTAATAAAAAGGAGACCCAAAATCCACCAGGTGCTCCTTTGCTTCTGAGGCCGGTGCTTCAGTCCAGTAGCACACTAGAGCCAAATGTCGGATATTTCCTAAAACTGCAAAACCTGGGCAATAAATATTGAGTTGCATTTCTTTGGTAAAACATTCTGTGGTACAAAAAAATTGGATTCAAAATGAATTTCTGGAAAAAAATAATGAACTTTGTAAATTTCACCTCTACTTTGCCTTAATTCCTGCGCAATGTCTAAAGGGTTAAGAAACTTTCTAAATGCTGTTTTGAATACTTTGAGGGGTGCAGTTTTTAAAATGGGGTGACTTATTGGGGGTTTCTAATATCTAAGGACCTCAAAGCCACTTCACAACTGAACTGGCCCCTGTAAAAATAGCATTTTGAAATTTTCTTGAAAATGTGAGAAATTGCTGCTAAAGTTCTAAGCCTTGTAACGTCCTAGAAAAATAAAATGATGTTCAAAAAACGATGCCAATCTAAAGTAGACATATGGGGGATGTTAGTTAGCAACATTTTTGTGTGGTATAACTGCCTGTCTTACAAGCAGATACATTTAAATTGAGAAAAATGCAAATTTTTGCAATTTTTCGCTAAATTTTGGTGTTTTTCACAATTAAATACTAAATGTGTCACGAGAAAACAATCTCAGAATCACTTGGATAGGTAAAAGCATTCCGGAGTTATTGCCACATAAAGTGAAACATGTCAGATTTGAAAAATGAGGCTCTGCCAGGAAGGTCAAAATCGGCCAAAGAGGGAAGGGGTTAAACTTGTATCTAACATTTATTGTTTTATTGAAATATTAACATATATATTCTTTTATATTGTACTAAGCATGTTTTGGCTTGGTACTAAAGAAACGCTTACATAATGTGTTCTGTCTGACCTTTGACCCGCCCATGTTGGCGGTTCTTTCTGTGTTGCAAGCTAATTGGTTTTAATTTCCCTTATGTATTTAAACGTGCGTGTATCACACTGTATGTATTGGCCTGATGAAGACGCCGGTCCGGCGTTGAAACGCGTAGCCCTGTTATTTGCAAATAAATACATTTATTTCAATTCTATCTTACTGTGACATCTGTACTAGCAGCGCCGTTGGTCCTTTTTTCCGTTGTACTCAGCTCTTCCTCTGACAGCAAACTTGTTTTGCTTGTGCATGGACCTGGCAGCAGCTTCTTTGCTTTTGTGACACTTAATGGTGTCCACTATTTAAGGTGAGCAATTTTCCTGATGTTGGTTTGCTCCTGTTCTTATCGCTTTTACCTGAACTAGGTGGCGCCGTGTCTCTTTTTCTTTATTTTAGCTCTTTTAAAACATTCCATCTCATTCTGGCTATAGACCTCGAAACACAGGTCCAGCCAGAATGATGAAATACACTGTTCGTGAAAGCAATCCGCAACACAACACACATAACATCTACGGATTTCATTGTGTAATTTTGCAACTCCATTGAAGTCAGGGGAGAAATTCCGCCACATGTACGCATCATCCACAACAGACAGTGTATGCTGCGGACACCAAATTCCGCACCGCAGCTTATGCTCAGCAGCGGAGTTGTCCGCAACGTCTGCACGAAGATAACTTAAAAGGTGTGGAAACCAATGGACAAACTGTCTGCTGCGGATTTCCAGTGCGGTCTGTCCGCAGCGGAATTCCACAGCAATTCCACCACGTGTGAACGTGCCCTTAGCCCTGTATTTACATCTCTGGCATGAAGCATGTATAAGCATTGTCTTACAAAAAAAATCAACTTGCTTCCTTGTCACAACCAATCAGCTTTCATCTGATTTTTATACTGAGGTCCGTTTGTCTGAATTTCTGAAATTCAATATAAACAGGTGCATTTTGCTTTTTATGTTTTTTTAACCTTATATTATAACAAAATAGACAGAAAGTAAAAGAAAATCCTAAAATGATGAATATATCATTACCATCTCTTTCTGTTTTTATTTTCTTCATCTAATATAAACCTATTTTTTTATTTATTTTTTATAGAGTAAACAAGAAAGTAAATTACCAAGAAAAGAATGGCATCATTGCTGAAAAGTAAAAAGTCTCCTCATAGGCTTGTTTTTTACAAGTCCAACTGGAAGAGGAAAAAAATAATGTTTATTTACTGGTTATATATGTTGTTTTTGTAGAATATTCCTTCAAGATATCATTATCATGCAATGTTACAGTTAAGCTTTGCGTTTTATGTTATGTCAAAACTTAATGTCGGGAAGTTACAGTGGGCTATGTAAACCTTTGAAAGTGGGTTTTTTTTTGTTTGTTTTTTTTTAATAAAAATGTCAGTCAATGTGTTTAGTGCAACTTTATAATTATTTTTTATTAAAAATTATTTTTAATATTTGAGATACAGCTGCTCTGTATTCTGTATACAGAGCAGCTGTATCGTTCGCGGGACTGACATCAAAGTTCTGAACTTGTGATGGATAACAGGTGGATCCTGCGTGTCAGCGACGCATAGGACTTGCTGACATTGAACCCGTCCCACGGACCTGACGGATACAGGTTTCAGCAAACGATACACCTGCTCTGTATACAGAGCAGCTATATCTCAAAAAGTAAAAGAGTTTTTAATAAAAACTAATTTGAAAGTTGCACCAAACACACTTACTGACATCTTTATTTAAAAAAAAATCACTTTCAAAGGCCTTTAATTCTATGTCATTAATATAACAATGAATAATAGAAGTGGAGCCGCGCTTACCCAAATCTGATGTTTTCAATATACTTTATTGCTCATCTTTGTTATTAGTATTTGTACATTTTCCTTTTTTTTTTTATTGCAGAGGATTTCCACCCAAAACGTTAAAATGGCCATATACTATAAAATCAGAAGTTAGGGCGATCTCCAATATTTCACAATTGTTTGTTTTGCTTCTAGAGCTATTGCCACTTTTCTGTTTTGTTGAATCTGACATTTTTGATAAAAGTGACAACAGGAAGTGTAGCCATATTGATAGGCAATTATAAATTGGTTGGCAACTGATGACAAGCTGTCATTTTGTCAGCTTATTCCCTCAATAACCGTTTTACCATGAGTTGCTAAGAAGCTATTTCAATAGTGATAACCAATATAGCTGTTGTGACTTTTGCAAAAATAACCACCACAACTGAATAGAAAAGTAAAAAGAAAAGATAATGACTAAACTCTGGCTAATGCTCCAAATTATTATACTAATATTTCAGTAATATCTTACTTGTTTAAGTTTGGGTGGAAATGCTCCTTAGTATAACATATTAAGAGACATTAATACGTTTTTAAATTGAAGTTAAAGTGTTACCTGTTGCTCAAAATTTAACTTTACGGGGTTGTCTGGTTTCAGCAGATTAATGTTATTTTTTTGTAGAATTAAAAGTTACACAATTTTGCAATATACTTTCTGTAATAATTCTCACAGTTTTCAAGATTTGTGATTATTGTTTTCAAGATATCTGCTTGATTCAGTAGGAAGATTCATTGTTTACTACCAATTAATAAAATTCTGGTCATGTGATGGGCACTCAGGAACATGGCTCTTTACAGTCTGTGTATCAGATCTGTGTCTTCTAATGATCCCAGCACCTGTGTGTCCATCACATTACCATGGACAGAATTTTATCCACTGGAAATAAACAGTGAATGCTCCTACTGAAAAACAGCAAGCAGAGATCTTGAAAACTGTGAAAAATTAATGCAGAAAATATAATGAAAAATTGTATAACTTTTAATTATACAAAAAATAGCATTATTTGTTGAAACCTGACAAACCCCTTTAAAGGAGTTGTGTAGTCACGTACATTTTTTCCACAGATCTTATAATGCTATAAAATAGCAAAAGTAATAGTCCTCACCTTACCAATCCTGCACCAACTCATCCTGAGTCCCATGCTGGTCTAAATTTTACTTTCTCCAGCAATGACATGATTATAGCTACCCGTTATTAGTAATTAGCTGCCATACTAACAGCTGTTTTTCAGCATGGGGTGCAATAAATAGACCCCACATTCGTTCTAATGGTGTGATGTTATAATGTATATTTAAAATTTAACAGTGAAAAAAAGTGAGTATTATTACTTTTGTTATTTTTTAGCACTGTAAAGATTTTACATAATTTTAACCTTAAATAGATAATAATAAAAAAAAAAGTATATATTTATCTTACAAATTCCTCTCCATTTCCCTGCTGCTGGATTCCTGCCGCCCTTTTTGTTAGCACTTTTTGACAACACATCATTACACACCATCACAACAACCAGCAACAGGGAAACACAGAAGAATTGGTAAGGCATTTTTTTTTTTATAGATTCAAAGATATTTTATGTTAATTCTTGGAATCCGTGTTATTCCTTTAAGATCTGTGGAACTTTTAAGACATAATAATTACTTCAGATAACAAATACAGAAACCTGTTCAGTAACACTACTGTTGTATTCTCCTTTGGAGCCAATAGGGAACTTAATTTTTCCATATCTTATCAGTTAAGTCTATCTGGACATATAATCATTGTTAAAGGGAAGAAGGTAAGAAAGACCACTTTTTACCCACTCAAAAACATAAAATTCATTGAGGACAGCAGTTAATAACAAATACATTCTGGCCATCTCACCTTTTTAGGATCTGTCAGATGAAAGAGCTGCAGACACAGCTGAATGTTTAAGTCTTGAATGGAATTAGGTTTTAAAAGGGTTGTCCCGTTCCAAAAAATTGATGGCCTATCTTCAGAATAGGCCATCAATATGTGATCGGTCGGGGTCCGACTCCCGCCACTCTTGCTGCTTTGAAGGGACGGCAGCGTTCGTACGAGCGCTGGTTTCCCTTAATTTCCTTAACTGCTCACATCGCCTACACACTTATAGCGGCGGTTCACAGTGTAACAGACTTCTCCCATTCATTTCAATGGGAAAAGGCTGTAATACTGCGAACCGCCGCTGCGGACCCCTTCGTGCGAGTACTGCAGCCTCTTCAAAACAGCATATTGGCGGGGGTGATAGGCCATCAATAGTTTGGGACTGGACAACAAAAGTAACTTTATACTCAAGATAGTCTTTTTGCCTTGATACTTTTAATAATGTACTATATGCCACTGTTGAAAACAAATGTTTCTTTAATTTTCTTGTTTTGTCTTTTACTTTTCACAATTGACAAAAATGTTTACATAAATATTTAATGTTTGTTTTAATAAATAAATATTTAGAAATGTTTACATGTGTCTCTTGTAAACTGCTTAAAATCTTCTCCACCTGATCTCTCGGCCCCGTTTACTGAACCTTTGTTACTTATAGCCATAATTTCTCGCACAAGGGCGTACAGTCATGCCCTGTAGATGAAGCGGGCACAGGAGCTGTGCGTGCTTCATCTTCAGCGGCTGTCAGCTGTAATACACAGCTGACATGCAGCTGCGGCGATGGCAGTTACCACCGATCGCAGCCATTTAACCCCTTCAATGCGGCTGTCAATTAAGTAGTGCAGTGTAGTGTACCGGGGATCAGAAGACCAGATCTTCAAGTTTTCAGGTAAGTGTAAAAAAAAATTGAAATAGGTAAAAAAAAAAATGTTAAGGAAAAATAAATAAATAAAAGTTGTAACTAATAAAAACAACAATCGCCCTGTTTCCCTGATCAACTCATTTATAATTAGAAAAAAAATTAAACCATGAAAAAAAACTATACATAATAGGTATCGCCGTGTTCGGAACGGCCGGATCTATAAAAATATCACATTCTTTTTACCGCACGGTGAACATCGTATTTTTTTTTTATAACAAACAATGTCAGTATTTTATTTTTTGGTCATCTTGTCTCAAAAAAAATTAATAAAAAGTGATCAAAAATTTGCAAGTAATGCAAAATGGTACCAATGGAAACTACAGTTCGTCACGCATAAAACAAGTCCTCCCGCAGCGATATCAACTAAAAAATAAAAAAGTTATGGCTGTCAGAACATGGCGACACTAAAACATGATTTTTTTAGAAAAGAGTATTTTTATTGTGGGAACGTAGTGAAACATAAAAAAACTATATAAATTTGGTATCGATGTACTCGTATCGACCCGCAGAATAAAATTAACATGTTGTTTATACTGCACGGTGAACACTACTGTAAAAAAAAAAAAAAGTGCTAGCATTGCTGTTTTTTGGTTTCCTCATTCCCCAAAAATTGAATATATAGTAATTAAAAATAAATAAATCGCATGTACCCCAAAATGGAACCAATAAAAATTACAGCTCGTTCCACAAAAAACAAGCCCTCACACAGCCCCGTCCACGGAAAACGAACACGTTATGACTCTCAAAACACAATGATGCTAAATGACGGCCCAGACAAAGTTTTTAGGTCCAGTAGAATTTCACTAATTACCCCACATCGTCATTTGCTGGACCCCACAGGTGGACCCTGTAGATGCAGCGGAGATGAGGAAACTTTAGGGCCTTGTGCTGCGTATAGGGCTAGTGAAGAAGTCAAAGATTAGGCAATACTGGAGCGCAGATATTTTGTATAATACCCAAGAAACCTGGCCTGTGCATAAAGGATTGGTTCAAAGCGTACCACACCAATCCATGGATTATTCATTCATCCCATTATTACATCATCCTATTATGTCCTGATGCACTCCGCCCAGCTTACATATACCCTGATGTACTCTGCACAGATTACATATGAACTGATGTACTCTGCACAGCTTACATATGCCCCAACATTATAAGCTGAAATACCAGTAAAACACCAAGCAAAATCTGCACTTCAAAAGCAAAATGGTGGTCCAACTGAGCATGGCAGTGTGCCCAAACGGCAGTTTATGACCACATATGGGGTATTACTGTATTCTGGAGAACCCGCTTAACAATTTATGGGATGTGTGTCTACGGTGGTACAAGCTGGGCACAACACATTGGGCACTGAAATGGCATATCTGTGGAAAAAGGCAATTTTCAATCTGCAACATCTATTGTGTACTAATTTTGCAAAACACTTGTGGGGTCAAAATGCTCACTACACCCCTAGATAAATTCTTTGAGGGATCTAGTTTCCAAAATGGGGTAATTTTTCGGGGGTACCACTGTACTGGTAATATAGCTCAATGCAACATGGTGTCAAAAAACGAATCTTGTAAAGTCTCCACTCCAAATACTAAATGGTTCTCCTTCCCTTTAGAGCCTTGCTGTGTGTCCAAATAGCAGTTTATGACCACGTGTGGGGTATTGCCTTACCCTGGAGAGCATGCTTTACGAACGTTTAGGTGCTTTTCTCCTATAGTCCTTGTGAAAATGCAAAATTTTTGGGCTAGAACTACATTTTCGCAAAAAAAAAAATGTTAATTTTTGTTATTTTCACATCCCAATTCTAATAAATTCAGCAAAAACCTGTGTGGTCAAAAATGCTCACTACACCCCTAGATTAATTCCTCAAGGGTAGTTGGAGTCACATTTCAGGGGTTCTTACTGTACTGGTACCTCAGGGGCTTTGTAAATGCAACATGTCACCCAGGAATCAGTCCAATGAAAATTTTTTAACTAATGCTACGTCTTATTGGAAATTAATGTAATTTTTTATTTTCACTTCCCATTTCTAATAAAATCTATGAGACACCTGTGGGGTCAAAATGCTCACTACACCCCTAGATGAATTCCTAAACGGGTGTAGTTTGCCAAATTTGGGGAGTTTCCACTGTACTGGTACCTAAGGGGCTTTGCAAAAGTGACATGGTGCAGAAAAAACAATCCAGCAAAATCTGCTCTCCAAAAGCCAAATGGCTGTCCTTCCCTTCTGAGCCCTGATGTGTATTCATACAGAAGTTTATTACCACATATGGGGTATTTCCGTACTTTGGAGAAGTTACTTTACAAATGTTGGGGTGCTTTTTCTCCTTTATTTGATGAGAAAATGACACTTTTATGACCTAAAGCTACGTCTTAGTGGAAAAAATAACATTTTTCATTTTTACTGCCCAATTCTAATGAAATCTATGAAACACCTGGGGGGTCAAAATGCTCACTACACCCCTAGATGAATTCCTCTAGGGGTGTAGTTTCCCAAATGGAGTCACTTTTGGGGGGGGTTTCCATTGTACTGGTACCTTAGGAGCTTTACAAATGCAACATGGGGCAGAAAAATCAATCCAGCAAAATCAGCGCTCCCTTCTGAGTCCTGCCGCTTGCCCAAACAGCAGTTTATGACCACATGTTGGGTATTTCCGTACGCGAAAGAAATTGCTTTACAAATGTTGGGGTGCTTTTCCTTATTTATTTGTTGAAAAAATTAAAAATTCTGAGGTAAAGCTACATCTTATTGGAAAATAATGTAATTTTTCATTTTCACTGCCCAATTCTAATGAATTCTATGAAATACCTGTGTGGTCAAAATGCTCACTACACCCCTAGAATTCCTCTAGGGGTGTAGTTTCCCAAATGGAATCACTTTTGTGGGGTTTCCTCTGTTTTTGCACCACAAGACCTCTTCTAACCTGACATGGTGCCTGAAATATAATTTAACCGGTTAAGGACTAGGCTGTTTTACAGCTAAATGACCAGAGCAAATTTCACAATTTTGCTATGCGCTTCTTTAGATGACTATAACTCTGCAGGTGAATAAAGTTCATCTTTGAATTTTACACTCTTTTTAAAGGACAGATAGGGCTTTGTTTTAGTGGTATTTGTCAGTATATATCATTTTTATTTTTTTCTCTAAAGTGGGCAAAATTGGAAAAAAATGCAAGAATTTAGCAATTGCGTCAGTTTATACCAGCATTTTTCACACACGGTATGGACCATGAACAAAATTAATCTCCTTTCACATTCTTCCACTTCTCCCGTGCATGGGGATACCAAATATGTGTGCCTTATTCACTGTGCGGGCATGTGCCAGGGTTTGGCATAAAAGGAGGCTTTTTGGCCTTATCGGTCCAGGAATTCTGCATTTAATTTTACAGCAGCATACTGTTTTCTTGGGGGCGTTATTCTGCTGAAACATTGGAAACACCCCATAAATGACTTCATTCACACAAGTAGACCCCACAAGGTTTCCTTCAAGGGGTTTATCATATTTTTAGACAGTCCAGTTTTCTTCTGAAAGTTTCTTGAATAAGATGGAACAAAATAAAATCAGCGCTTTTTTAGCAAATGCATCAGTTTAGGCTAGTATTTTTCACACACGGTATAGACCACGGACAAAATTCATCTCCTTTCACATTCTTCCACTTCTCCCGTGCATGGGGATACCAAATATGTGTGCCTTATTCACTGTGCGGGCATGTGCCAGGGCTTGGCATTTAGGCTGGGTTCACACGACCTATTTTCAGGCGTAAACGAGGCGTATTATGCCTCGATTTACGCCTGAAAATACGGCTCCAATACGTCGGCAAACATCTGCCCATTCATTTGAATGGGTTTGCCGACGTACTGTGCCGACGATCTGTAATTTACGCGTCGTTGTTTGACAGCTGTCAAAAGACGACGCGTAAAATTACAGCCTCATCAAAAGAAGTGCAGGACACTTCTTGGGACGTTTTTGGAGCCGTTTTCTCATAGACTCTATTGAAAACAGCTCCAAAAACGTCCGACAAAATGGCGCGAAAAATGTGAGTTGCTCAAAAAACTTCTGAAAATCAGGTTCTGTTTTCCCCTGAAAACAGCTTCGTATTTTCAGACGTTTTTGGCTCAGCGTGTGAACATACCCAAAAGGAGGCTTTTTGGCCTTTTCGGTCCAGGAATTTTGCATTTGATTTTATAGCCGCATACTGTATTCTGGGGGGCGTAATGCTGCTGAAACATTAGAAACACCCCATAAATGACTTCATTCACACAAGTAGACCCCACAAGGTTTCCTTCAAGGGGTTTATCATATTTTTAGCAAGTCCAGTTTTCTTCTGAAAGTTTCTTGAATAAGATGGAACAAAATAAAATCAGCGCTTTTTTAGCAAATGCGTCAGTTTAGGCTAGTATTTTTCACACACGGTATAGACCACGGACAAAATTCATCTCCTTTCACATTCTTCCACTTCTCCCGTGCATGGGGATCCCAAATATGTGTGCCTTATTCACTGTGCGGGCATGTGCCAGGGCTTGGCATAAAAGGAGGATTTTGGCCTTTTCGGTCCAGGAATTTTGCATTTGATTTTATAGCCGCATACTGTTTTCTTGGGGGCGTAATGCTGCTGAAACATTGGAAACACCCCATAAATGACTTCATTCACACAAGTAGACCCCACAAGGTTTTCTTCAAGGGGTTTATCATATTCAAAGTTTCTTGAATAAGATGGATCAAAATAAAATTTGCAATTTTTTAGCAAATGCGTCAGTTTATACCAGCATTTTTCACACACAGTATAGACCACGGCCAAAATTCATCTCTCCTGTGCATGGGGATACCAAATATGTGGGCCTTATTATCACATAGAGATGTAGGAGGGCGGACGATAGAAGATGCTTACTTCACAAATCGCTTTTTTTCAAAGCTGGTTTTACAAAACTCAACAGAGTTTCTATAACACTTCCAAAATATCTGCTCTTGAAGCAGAAATCCCAAAATATTCATCTAGGGGTATAATGGGAATTTATTTTTTTGGGTTTTCTAAAATAAGGAATTGTAGGTTTATGCAAATGGAGCTATCCAGCAGATGAACTTTGGAAAACATCAAACATGACATCCACCCCCCACCCATTCCCTCCCTCACCATTGGAGTAAAATCAGGGGAAAAATAAAAAAGTAATGTAGGGCAAATATATTTTCAACGAATTAACTAAAATCTAATAATTCAGAACAGTGTGGTATTTTTTAAAACATGGCTCAATGCACAGGCCTGGTTGCGAGGGACAGAAATATCGGGAATCTTTGCGGTGCCCGTCTTTTCTGCAGACGCGGCACTTTTTCTGGGGGTTGCTTCTGGTTGGTGTTGGGGGAATCCGACTGATGAAGTGTCTTTCAGTCAGTCGCGTGACATCCTCAGACTGGGGGCATTCTCGGGTGTCCTGAACATCAAATATGAGGCCTTCAATAATTTTTTCCTGGAAATCCAGGTATGTGTCTCTGCCTCTGTTTTTTTTGTAGAGCACAAATGAGTTGTGGATGGCCACCTGTAACAAATAAATGGCCACTTTTTTGTACCAGGTTTTAGTTTTGCGTTTTACTAAATAGGGCTGTAAAACCTGGTCGCTTAAATCCACCCCCCCCCCCCATGTACTTGTTATATTTGGACACGCTCACTGGTTTCTGCTTGTCCGATGTTTCCCCTCTTTCCCTCACTGCCACTGTTCCTGCAGTATGAATCGTGCTTAGCACATACACATCTTTGCGATCCCTGAACTTGACCGCCAGCAATTCCTCAGGTGCATAAGCACAGGAGTCCCCCTTTACCATGCGCTTCCCCACTAATTGCTGTGGAAAACCAATTCGGTTTTTGCGCATGGTACCACATGCCCCAGTCCTTGCAGCATGCAAATGCCTAAACAGGGGCACACTGGAATAAAAATTGTCGCAGTACAGGTGGTACACTTTGTGAAGCAGAGGCTGCATTATCTCCCACACGATCTTACTGCTGGTGGAAAGATCAGGGGGGTATCCAGGAACATTTATTGTGCGGTCCCGCCCTTCATAAATCCTGAAGGCGGTGGTATATCCTGACCCGCTTTCACACAATTTGTAGAGCTTAACGCCATATCTTGCCCTTTTGGAAGGTAGATATTGCCGAAAGCTAAGTCTGCCATGAAAGTTGAGGAGGGATTCGTCCACGCTTACATTCTGCTCAGGGGTGTAGAGTTGCAGAAATAAATTATTCAGGGAATTTATCAGTGGTCTTATTTTGAACAACCGATCCCGGTTTGCATCGGTACTTGGGGGGGCCTGTGCGTTGTCATTGAAGTGGAGGAACCTCATTATTGTCTCATAACGAGACCTGGGCATTACTGCAGAATATACTGGGGTGGCTTGGGCGGGTCTTGTTGACCAGTAAGACCTAATGGAGGGCTTTTTGACAATACCCATATTTAGGGTGAGCCCCAACATTTTTTTTAATTCCTGCAAATTGGTGGGCGTCCAATTTCTGGCATGGGTGGATGAAGGTTTCTGCCTTATATATTGCGTGGCATATAAATTTGTTTCGTGGACAATCTGATTTAGGATGTTGTCCGTTATAAATAAATGGAAGTAATCCATTTGGACAAAATTTGTATTGTCCACGGTTATGCCAGGAGTAGCAGTAAATCTGTGGATTCTAGGCCCAAAAGATGGGGCAGGTGCCCATATAAGAGCCTGGACTGGAGGGACCAGGCTGTCCCGTGCTACAGCGCTACCTGGCCTTGCGCTTTCATGTTCTGCAGTTTCAACTGCGTCAGGGATAACGTCCCCTGAAGATGAACCTGAAGTGACGCTGTCATCGTCACTACCTAAAACAGGTTCCATCTCGGACGCCATCTCTGATGCGGTCTCCGACTCAGACCACAGCATGGCGTATGCCTCCTCGGCGCTAAACAACTTCCTCGCCATAACGTAACTAACACTAACTAAACAAATTTTTTTTTTATTTTTTTTTATAAAACACACAGACTAACTGGTATATATATCTACACTACCGCTAACAAAAAAATAAACCGCTATTGCTATATATATTATATATATGTGGATATATATATAATTATATACTCCCTACCTGCCTATTCTAATAGAATAAAAGAAAGAAAGGTAGATAGATAGAAAAAAAGATATATAGATAGATAGATTGTATAGATAGATAGAAATCTATCTATACAGAGAATGTTTTATAGTGTAACTGTATTTTTTTTCACTGTAATCTTCTGGCAGCAATTCTCTCGAGTCTCTTCTTCTCCTCAAACTGAAACAATGTTTGAGGAGAAGAAAAGAGGCAGGAGATTTACTGCCAGAAAAGTCAAAATATAACAAATGTGGTCTCTGTGATAGGTTTTCACAGCGACCACATGTTCAGGAACCATCAGATTGGTCCCTGATACTCTGCCCAGTGCCCAGAGCTGTTGGTAACAGCGTGGGCACAGGGCTGTGTGCACGCGATCGCGTGCACACTGTTTTATATGCAGAAATGCATGTGATCGCTGTGATTGGTTGTCACAGCGATCACATGTTCAGGGGCCAAAAGACATTCTGCCCAGTGCCCATGGCTGTTAGCAACAGCCAGGGCATAGAGCTGTGTGCACGCGATCGTGCGTGCACAGTCTCTGAAGTGCCGCCGTAAATAGTCTATACGGCGGACTTCAGAGACCCTGACCGCTGGCCGTATAAATACGGCCAGCGGTCGGGAACCTGTTAAGAAAAGGAAGGCCCAAAAATCCACTAGGTGATCCTTTGCTTCTGGGGCTTTTTTTTCAGTCCAGTAGTGCACTAGGGCCACATGTGGGATATTTCTAAAAACTGCAAAATTAGGGCAATACATATTCAGCTGTGTTTCTCTGGTAAAAAAAAAAAACCTTCAGCATTATAGGAAAAATGTATTAAAATTGAATTTCTGCAAAAAAATATTAAATTTGCAAATTTCCCTTCCACTTTTCTTTAATTCCTGTGAAACGCATAAAGGGTTAAAAAACTTTCTAAATGCTGTTTTGAGTATTTTAAGCGGTGCCGTTTTTAAAATGGGGTGATTTGTGGGGATTCCTAATATATAAGGCCCTCAAAGCCACTTCAGATCTGAACTGTTCCCTAAAAAAATAGGCTTTTGAAATTTTCTTGAAAATGTGAGAAATTGCTGCTAAACTTATTAGCCTTGTAACGTCCTAGAAAAATAAAAGGATGTTCGAAAAATGATGCCTACATAAAGTAGACATATGGGAAATGTTAACTAGTAACTATCTGTCTTGGAAGCAGATACATTTGAATTTATAAAAATGCTAATTAAATTATCCCTAATTCTTCTTTCTCTCTTCTGTATGGCTCATTCTGCTTTTACAGCTAATTTAAAACCGTGCCAGATCGGTGTCCGCCTAAACAGAAATCTGCAAATATATATGGTAGAGTGTCTTCAAAGTTCTGTCTTCGGAGATTGGGGGGGGGCGGACTTGAAAAAGTGGCCTGGGCCCATGGTACCCTTAATCCGCCCCTGCTTATTACATACATGTGATAATGCAGATTAGAAAGAAAAAGCTGCTCCTCTGAACGGGCGCTCAGGTGTGGATTGTACTGGTATTTTCACAAAATCGTCAGGGTGTATTTTTAACGATTTATAAAATTCGATTGCGTTTGCCGTCAGCTGGACTCCTAGTAACTGAACGTAAACAACGTTGCGCCCGTTCATCTGAGCGCCCGTTCAGAGGAGCAGCTTTTTCTTTCTAATCTGCATTACTTCAAAACCGCAAGGAGAGGAGTTCCTGATACGAATTCACCCTATGCGGTTATGGCTCCAGAGGCAAGCACAGTGTGATCAAGCGTGTACAAGCTACAAAGTCAAGTTGTGCTGGCGACATTGCACAACTCACCAAGGTGAGCTCCATTCATTAAGTTACTCATTATCCTACAAATACCAGAACGATATCACCTTAGAGGAGCGCCGTTTTCTCTCTTTTTTATCCCCCTTTTTATCTTAAGAATATACATGTGATAATGAGGTCAAGGGGTTAATACTATGACAATATCCTGCTAGCCTTAGAAGCAACTTATTAACATTGCATGCTGTAAAGGGAAGTGTCCCTCTAGGCAGATATATATATAAATATACAAAATCGTAAGGCATTGCACTCCTTTTTGACACCATTATTTCCCATAACCCCAATGTTATACAGCTTGCCGAAAATTCACGAAAGTGTTACAGACCCCCCAGGGAGACCTATAGTCTCAGGAAGAGATTCGTTACTGAGTCCTTTGGCCATTTTCTTAGAGAAGATCTTGAGGGAACATGCTACATCCGCAAAATCATACTTTAGAGACACATCGGATTTTTTGGCTAAGATTAAAAATCCTAATGTTCCTATGGGAGCAACGCTGGTCTCTTTTGATGTGACCAGCTTGTATACCTCCATAGATCATGGAAGTGGTATGAGAAGTATATAGAAAACACTGGGGGGCACTGTATTTTCAAATGAGTGTAGGGAGTTCCTTATGGGCCTTCTGGATATTGTATTGACCTGTAATCACTTTCTATTTAATCAGGAGTATTATATACAACTCAGAGGCACGGCCATGGGGTCGAATGTGGCCCCCACGTATGCCAACATTGTTATGGCTGACATGGAGGAGACGTCGATCTACGTATCCCACCACTTCAGTTTTGGGGTGGTGGCGATACATAGATGACGTCTTCCTCATTTGGACTGGAGAGTTACCAGATCTGGATTTGTTTTTTGAATCATATTGATTCTGATATAAAATTCACGATGGTGGCCTCCAGCACTCACATTCAATTTCTCGACACCCTGGTCAGTATTAAAAATCACAAACAAGTGACGGATTTGCATATTAAACAGACAGATTGTAATAACCTGCTGAGTTTTAATAGCCATCACCCCAAGGGAATGATTAAATCTCTACCATATAGTCAACTATTAAGGGTGAAACGAATTGTGGATGATCCTAGTAACAAAATGATAGGGAAATTTAGAGAAAGAGGATATCCAAAGAAGCTCTTGGATAAACATCTTGAAACAGTGAGGTTGATGGATAGGAGTCAGCTCAGCCAAGGGGTGAAAAGGAACCGACACAAGAATGCTAGACTTCCTATGGTTTCAACCTATAGTGTGTGTAGCCCCAATGTAGTAGGGATCATTAAAAGACATTGGAGAATCCTGGGGAATTATTATGATGGGGTAAGAGAATTTCAGTCCCCTCCATTATTCTCATATAGAAGACCCTGTAATCTTAGGGACAAACTTGTTATGACGATGTCAGTAAAAAAAGTAGTCTCAAAAGGGGTGCACATTCAGACGTGACACGTAGGGGTTGTTTCCCCTGTTTGTCATGCGATAACTGTGCTATTATTCTCAATGGTAATGTCTTCATACATCCCACTACGGGAAAAACATATAACATTAAATCATACTACACCTGTAGAAGTGATTTTGTTATATATGTACTACAGTGCCCGTGTAATTTATGTAGGCGAAACTACAACGGAGTGCAGATTAAGGTTAAATAACCATAAATCTAGCATACGCACAAAAATAGTTGAATTCCCTGTACCACGACATTTCGTGGAGATGGGACACACTGTACAACAACTCAGGTTCACCATACTTGACAGGGTCCCTCCTCTGAAGCGCGGAGGTAACAGGGAATTGATCCTAAAAAAAAAGAGAAGTTTATTGGATCAATAAAGTGAATTCATTACACCCGTGTGGGCTCAACATTGATTATCCTCTAAATGTATTTAAATAATAACCCTGGATGCTATATTTGGGTTTTCATCTGTCATACAATTTTGGTCTCTTCTTGTTTTAGACTGTTTTGTCCTTTGAGGAATTGTTCCCTTGCCTTGTGATACCTGTTCATGATTCATTCAACATTCTTAATAGCTCGTGGTGTTTGGATTGGAGAACAATTATTATACTGTAACAGATGTATATTTATTAACTTAACCCTTCTTTCTTTTTTAATAGAACGAAGTTTGATTTGTGATATATATGGACACTCACCATTTGAACCCAGAAAGACTGAAAGCTCGTGGAAAATAATTCTGTCTTTATGATTGCTATTAAATAAATATATATTTTCTTAGTTTTGGTTTTTCGTGTACTCTAGAGGGTTGCTCTGACTTAGCACAACTTCAATACGTTTCTAATGTCTAAAATGTTTATAGACATGTGAACAAGTTTAAATGGTAGTTGGGATAATTTTGGATCCCCAGGCCCTTTGAATTAGGGATGTGTGCTCTGTATGTATGATTCCTTGTTTTCTATGACACTGGCTTTGTTCTTACAATTTGGGGTCCCGGAATGATCTTCACCTTAGACCAGTTTGTTGATTATAGATCAGAACATCGGTTGAGTGGGGATTGAGACTTGAGCTTCCCCGCATTTCTATATGTGGGGTATCTTTTTGTCTCTAGGGACACAATGTTTTAATTATAGCTGTGACCTTTGGAGTCTAACATGGATTTTAATCCTCATATATGCTCTGATGACAGAGCGGAATACACTATCCCTGATTCGTATATAACCCTTATATGAGTAAATTCACATAGTTGATATATAGTGGTAGTTTGCCATGAATTAAAATGGTGACACACAGCTCATTTACCTGTAAGCGATTGCGTGACTGGAACGGCCCCTTTAGCTGCTGTGTATATACGTGACACCATGATGTTGTGCTTTGCCATAGCAACCATAGAACACGAGGATGGCCTTACCCAATAGGCAGCTAGGAAGTGGGCATGCGCAAATGGGCGTATGAAACGCCGAGATTCAAGAATCAGTACATGAGTCATTCAGTCCATGAGGTTTCGATTAACTTAGCGTGGTGAGTGTCAGCTGTTTTTAATTTTTCTTATTTATCACTATTTACACCCAATTTACGGAATACACGTGTTTACATGTACAGGGTGGAGATAAAAATGTTTACATTTTTAACACTGAATGTCCTATTTGGACTCCTAAATCACATGTTTTTATGTACGTGGTCACATTGTTACATTGTGCGATTTTTATAGGTTTTGTATAAATTGCTACTAATTATAACCTTTGTTCACTGAACTATGTTCTCTGTATTTATACCTGTGTGTTACTACCACTGTTTGCTTGAAAATGCTTCCATTGAGGAAGTGAAACGTTGCAGTTGTTGGGTGAATAAACTTCACGTTTTTTCTATGAGTGCTGCTTCCGTGCTCTTATTCTCTTGTTATATATAAATATATATATATATATTATATAAATACAAAAAAAAGTCAGCCGCACAGTCAAAAAATAGTGGTAGGGTGCAAGCCCGCCAGGGTCACGACCAAAGTCACCCAAAAATCAGGCAGCGCTCCAGAGATATGTAGCAAAAACGTGAAGGTGCTTTATTTAATCACCTGACTGATGGATTAAATAAAGCACTACAAAGAAATAGGCAGCACTCCGTACTTGAAGTGAAAAAATAAAGGGGTACTTTACCCTCGATGCAACGTTTCAGCTCCTTCCTCTGGAGCCTTTCTCAAGCAACAAACAGCGTACCAACAGAGTATATATTAGGGTATGTTCACACGGCTTATTTTCGGCAATTTCTCGAGCCGTAAACGGCCGAAAAATCTGAAGCAGAACGCCTCCAAACATCTGCCAACTGTTTTCTAAGGGAAAACAGCGTTCTGTTCCAACTGGCCGTTTTTTTACGCTGAGGTTTGGAAAAACGTCCGCATAACAAAACGGACGTGAAAAAGAAGTGCCTGTCACTTCTTTAGCCGTTTTTGGAGCTGTTTTTCATAGACTATTGAAAACGGCTCCAAAAACGGCCGTGAAAAACGCGAGTGGCTTAAAAAACGTCTGAAAATCAGGAGCTGTTTTCAGATGTTTTTGACTCAGCGTGTGAACATACTCTTACAGTGCATATCAGGAAAGGCAGGTCACATAATTAAATCTAATAGACAAAGGGTGGTTTACATATTTCTTAAACAAGCACATGCGGTGTGTGCCAAACATAGTAATGTTGTATAAAAAACAACAACGTGAAACATAGTGTAACAATGAAAATAAAGAAATACATAAGTGGCAATCAGTGGGCAACTGTGTGCCATAGTGGAGTGGCAGGTTTTAAGGTTTTTATATTGAACATTTAAATATTTAGAAATCACCTCTCGGGGGATCCAGTGTGAATGCTGGGTGCGGCATTCGTGCCGTTAAACTGTGCATGTGCGAGGCACGTGCGTACGTGGAATAGGTACTAAAGAGTGTCGGTGCATGTCCGTGCAAGCGCTGTCAAACGAATTTAGATTACGTAGGCCAGCGAGGGGATAACATTAGTGCACATGCGCAAGAGGGTGCAACCCGGCCGTGCTGGCAAAATAACTATTTCTATCGTTAAAATATATATTAGTGAATAGATGGGACATATTTAATAGTGGGGTTAAATGGCAAAAATCTCACATATACAGGGATAATCTGATGCCACATTGCAGTGGCTAGTCAAGAGGTATCAAAGTTTTCCGGGCAGACCATATAAGAGGGAGGCAGGTGACAACTGGCTGTCAAAAAGAGAGCCAGTGTCACAATCTCAAATCCATGGACAAGCACCGTCAACCTGGATCACAGATTGGTGTGCGATGTTGTCTACATGTAGCCCCAGACACGAGGGGCCCAAAGCGAGACGTATTGACCATTTGTCAGAAACATATTTTTATTAATGAAGAGATATGCTAAATATGGACCCCGGCCAGCTGGTCTTAGTATAGGGGTTTGTACAAGTAGCAGTCTATACATCTAAAAGTACCTTCACAACAGTGTACATTACAATGATAGAATCTGCGATATACATACATACACATTTTATATATATATATATATATATATATATATATATATATATATATATATATATATATATATACAGTCCAGGGTGGATGAACACAGCACTCCAATGCTACAACAAATCAGGCCATGTGCTCGTTACCTGGGGGTGAATCAATTCCCCAAAATCCAATAGAGAAAGATGGCTTGAGAAAGGTTCCTGTTGAACCGAAACGTTGCTGTGTTGAGGTGAAATAAATCCACTTTTGCTTTCATCTACCTTGAAGTCCTGGTGCCGTTACTGCGCTCTACATCTTTCTCTATATATATATATATATATATATATATATATATATATATATATCACTACCGTTCAAAAGTTTGGGGTCACCCAGACAATTTTGTGTTTTCCATGAAAACTCACACTTATATTTATCAAATGAGTTGCAAAATGACTAAAAAATAGAGTCAAGACATTGACAAGGTTAGAAATAATGATTTTTATTTGAAATAATAATTTTCTCCATTGGCAGCAATTACAGCATTGCAGACCTTTGGCATTCTAGATGTTAATTTGCTGAGGTAATCGGGAGAAATTTCACTCCATGCTTCCAGAAGCCCCTCCCACAAGTTGGATTGGCTTGATGGGCACTTCTTGCGTACCATACGGTCAAGCTGCTCTTTGGGTAATGCTCTGGGGTTGAGATCTGTTGACTGCGCTGGCCACTCCATTACAGGTAGAATACCAGCTGCCTGCTTCTTCCCTAAATAGTTCTTGCATAATTTAGAGGTGTGCTTTGGGTCATTGTCCTGTTGTAGGATGAAATTGGCTCCAATCAAGCGCTGTCCACAGGGTATGGCATGGCGTTGCAAAATGGAGTGATAGCCTTCCTTATTCAAAATCCCTTTTACCTTGTACAAATCTCCCACTTTACCAGCACCAAAGCAACCCCAGACCATCACATTACCTCCACCATGCTTGACAGATGGCTTCAGGCACTCTTCCAGCATCTTTTCAGTTGTTCTGCGTCTCACAAATGTTCTTCTGTGTGATCCAAACACCTCAAACTTCGATTCGTCTGTCCATAACGATTTTTTCCAATCTTCCTCTGTCCAATGTCTGTGTGTTTTTGCCCATATTAATCTTTGCCTTTTATTAGCCAGTCTCAGATATGGCTTTTTCTTTGCCACTCTGCCCTGAAGGCCAGCATCCCGGAGTCGGCTCTTCACTGTAGACGTTGACACTGGCGTTTTGCGGGTACTATTTAATGAAGCTGCCAGTTGAGGACCTGTGAGGCGTCTATTTCTCAAACTAGAGACTCTAATGTACTTGTCTTGTTGCTAAGTTGTGCAGCGGGGCCTCCCACTTCTCTTTCTACTCTGGTTAGAGCCTGTTTGTGCTGTCCTCTGAAGGGAGTAGTACACACCGTTGTAGGGAATCTTCAGTTTCTTGGAATTTCTCGCATGGAATAGCCTTCATTTCTAAGAACAAGAATAGACTGTCGATTTTCACATGAAAGCTCTCTTTTTCTAGCCATTTTAAGAGTTTAATCGAACCCACAAATGTAATGCTCCAGATTCTCAACTAGCTCAAAGGAAGGTCAGTTTTATAGCTCCTCTAAACAGCAAAACTGTTTACAGCGGTGCTAACATAATTGCACAAGGGTTTTCAAGTATTTTCTAATCATCCATTAGCCTTCTAACACAGTTAGCAAACACAATATACCATTAGAACACTGGAGTGATGGTTGCTGGAAATGGGCCTCTACACACCTATGTAGATATTGCATTAAAAACCAGACGTTTGCAGCTAGAATAGTCATTTAGCACATTAACAATGTATAGAGTGTATTTCTGATTAATTTAATGTTATCTTCATTGAAAAAAACTGTGCTTTTCTTTCAAAAATAAGGACATTTCTAAGTGACCCTAAACTTTTGAACGGTAGTATATATATATATATTAGTAATGGTCTTGTCCGGAATGTCCAAGGGAGATGGGAATCTGCCTTTTACTCTCCCTACTCAGCGATAAGACCAGATGCCGTTCAGCATCATGAGGTTGAATGCGTGGTGCTCATAATGTTGCAACGCTACACAGTGTCAGGATCCAGTGCCTGAAGAGGGCTCGGGAACGAGGAGGGTAAGTATATGGATACTGACTGCTTGGGCCCTGTATCTAAACATTTCATGTGTGATACTCCCTGC